>NC_048225.1:83833528-84203177 GCF_002007445.2 Ailuropoda melanoleuca
TAATTCATTGATCTCTGCTCTAATCTTGATCACTTGCCTTCTTGTGCGTGGGTTAGGCCTGTTCTTCTGTTCCAGCTCCAGCTTCTTGAGGTGAGAATGTAAAAACTGCATTTTAGATTTTTCTATTCTTTTGAGTGAGGCTTGGATGGCTATGTATTTTCCCCTTAAGAACACCTTTGCAGTCCCATAGGTTTTGGACTGATGTGTTTTCATTTTCATTGGTCTCCAAAAATTGTTTAAGCTGATTTTTAATTTCCTGGTTTACCCAATCATTCTTGAGCAGGATGGTTCTTAGTTTCCAAGTGTTTGAGTTTCTTCCAAATTTTTCCTTGTGATTGAGTTCCAGTTTCAAAGCATTGTGGTCTGAGAATATGCAGGGAATAATCTCAGTCTTTTGGTATCGGTTGAGACCTGTTTTGTGACCCAGTATATNTAAGTCTTTTGGTATTGGTTGAGACCTGTTTTGTGACCCAGTATATGGTCTATCCTGGAGAAAGTTCCATGAAAAGAATGAGTATTCTGTTGTTCTGGGGTATAGTGTTCTTTTTTTGTTGTTGTTGTTAAAAAATTTTTAATACATAAAAGTACAAAAAATTAAAATTACTCATTACCCTTAACAGCATATCACTGTTACTATTTTCATTATTTTTCCTGTATTTTATTTGTGTATGTGTGTATGTCTTTTGTGTATGTATTTTTTTAATTTTATTTGTTTTATTTTGGGTTTTTTTTGATGTAAAGTTCAATGATTCATTAGTTGCGTATAACACCCAGTGCACCATGAAATACGTGCCCTCCTTACTACACATCACCAGCCTATCCCATTCCCCCACCCTCCTCCCCTCTGAAGCCCTCAGTTTGTTTTTCAGAGTCCATAGTCTCTCATGCTATTCCCCCTTCTGATTACTCCCCTTTCTTTTTCCCTTTCTTCTCCTACCGATCTTCCTAGTTCTTACGTTCCATAGATGAGAGAAACCATATGATAATTGTCTTTCTCTGCTTGACTTATTTCACTTAGCATTATCTCCTCCAGTGCCGTCCATGTTGCAGCAAATGTTGAGAATTCGTTCTTTCTGATAGCTGAGTAATATTCCATTGTATATATGGACCACAGCTTCTTAATCCAGTCATCTGTTGAAGGGCATCTCGGCTCCTTCCATGATTTGNGTTATCTGGGGTGTAGTGTTCTATATATATCTATGAGGTCCATCTGGTACAGCATGTCATTCAAAGCTCTTGTTTCTTTGTTGATTTTCTGCTTAGGTGATCTGTCTATTGCTAAGAGTGGAGTGTTGAGGTCCCCTACTATTAACATTTTATTATCTATATGTCTCTTTATTCTGGTTAAGAGTTGGCTTGTGTATCTAGCTGCTTTCCTGTTGGGGGCATAGATATTTATAATTGTCATATCCACTTGTTGGATACATCCTTTAAGAATAATATAGTGNATAGTGCCCTTCTGTATCTCTCTCTATGGCCTCTAGTTTAAAATCCAGTCTATCTGATATGAGAATTGCTACTCAAGCTTTCTTTTGAGGTCCATTGACATGAAAAATGGTTTTCCATCCCTTCACTTTCAGTCTGGATGTATCTTTAGGCTCAAAATGAGTCTCTTGTAGACAGCAAATGGATGGGTCATGTCTTTTTATCCAATCTGCAACCATGTGGCATTTTATGGGAGCATTTAGGACATTCACATTGAGACTGATTATTGAGAGATATGATTTTAATGTTGTCACGTTGCCTGTGAAGTCTTTGTTTCTATAGATTGTGACTTTCTGTTCTGTATCACTCTTGGAGCCTTTTTACTTTTATAGAGCCCCCCTTAATATCTCCTGTAGGGCTGGTTTCGTGGTTACGAAATTGGTTAATGATTGGCGATTTTGGAACGTCTTTATTTCTCCATCAATTCTGAATGACAGCTTTGCTGGATAAAGGATCCTTGGCTGCATGTTTTTCTCTGAAAGAGCTTTAAAAATGCCCCCCCAAGCCTTTCTCTCATTCCAGGTCTCTGTAGACAGGTCTGACGTAATCCTGATACCTTTGCCTTGGTACGTGAGAAATTTCTTTGCCCTGGCCGCTTTCAATACTGTANTCCCCCTTAATATCTCATGTAGGGCTGGTTTGGTGGTTACAAATTCCTTCAGTTTCTGCTGATCCTGGAAGGTCCTTATCTCTCCATCAATTCTGAATGACAGCCTTGCTGGATAAAGGATCCTTGGCTGCATGTTTTTCTCTGAAAGAGCTTTAAAAATGCCCCCCCNTTGAAAATACCCTGCCAACACTTCCTAGCCTGCCAGGTCTCTGTAGACAGGTCTGACATTATTCTGGTATTTTTCCCTCTATATGTAAGGGTTTTCTTCCCCCTGGCCACTTTCAATACTGTATCCTTGGATCTAATATTTGCGAATTGCACTATGATGTGACATGGTGTAGGTTTGTCCTGGTTGAGCTTGGATGGGGTCCTCTCTGCCTCTTGGACACGAATGCTTGTTNCTCTCTGCCTCTTGGACAAGAATGCCTGTTTCCTTTGCCAGATTAGGGAAGTTCTCAGCTACAATTTGTTCAAATATATATTCTAGACCTCTCTTTCTCCACCCCCTCGGGGATGCCGATGATTCTGACATTGGACCGTTTCATTGAGTCAGTAATCTCCCGTAATCTACATTCTTGAGATTGGATTTGAGCCAAGTTTCTGTTTTAACTTTCTCTTCTACCATTCCATCCTCCAATTCACTAATTCATTCTTCTGCCTCATTTACCCTGGCTGTCAGAGCATCTAGTTTTGACTGCGTTTGATTCATAGCATTTTTAATTTCTACCAGTTCACTCTCATTTCCACCCTTAGAGATTCTACATTCTCTTTAATATTTTTCTTAATATTTTTTTCAAGTCTACACATCATCTTGACCATTGTTACTCTGAACTCCATTTCTGACAATTTGGTTATATCCATATCCATCAGTTCTGTGGCAGAGGCCACAGACTCATTATCTTTTCTTTGCTGGGGGGGACTTCTCCTTCTCGTCATTCTGATGAAGAGAGATTGCAGGGTTGTCCAGAGCCCAAGTGTTGACTGGGACCNATGCCCAGAGCCCAAATTATTGACCAGGAGCCAGGCAGTGTGCACTTGTTTTATAGGGACCTTAGGGATGTGGATTTCTTGCTTTTTCAGCCTGCCTTCTGGGGGGAGGGGCCTGCCGTGCTGATATTCAGGCAACTCTGTTTGGGTAGAGTCGCCCTCTCCCCTGCAAGGGGGAGTGGGGATGGGCACAATGAGAGCTGGTATTTCTGGGCTTTGTCCTCTGGTGGCTTTCCCTGGCAGTTTGCTGTGACTCTTCCGAGAGTCAGAGCAGCAGTGGCCATATCCTAGCCTCTGTCTCAGAACAGAGAGATCGCAGTCCACTCTCCACTGAGCTGTCCTGGACACTTTAACTCTGTTTCTGTCGGTGCTTTCAAAAACCCTGCAGCGTCCTGGAATGTGCGCCCCACAGCCGGTGTCCCAGCCCTCACTTCCAGGGCCGGCATGTCTCTGTCCTTTGTGCTTCTAATATTGCCAGCTGCCCCCGCCTGCACTCCCAAGCTCCGTTTCAGTGTGGTTCACGCACACTCCAGAGCGCCGGTTTTCAGTCTGGTCGCGCGCACGCTCCCAAGCTCCCGGTATCAGTCCAGTTCCAGTGTGTGCTCCGGAGCTCCGGTTTTCAGACTGGTCATGTGCATTCCCCGGCTAACGGTCTCAGTCTGCTCTCTCATGGGTGCTGGTCCACGAGTCCGTCCCACTCCCCAGTGCAAGTGGCTATTGCTTCCCAGCACCCAAGCGCGGTGGCTCCCTCCCCCTTCCGTTCATCTTCCAATATCTGTGCGTGGATTCATGGCTCCCCACTTCATATCTCAATATTCAGCGCTGGAGATGTTCATTTGTAGAGATCCAGATGTATCTTCCTGCGTCTCAGGCTGATTCTGTGGGTGTTCAGGATGGTCTGGAAGATATCCAGCTCGACTCAGGGGACCAGCTGAAAAAGGGTCCCCTACTCCTCCACCATCTTTTCTCCTCCTTGCAGAAAGTGGTCGCTTTTCTGTTCATAGAGTTTCTGCAACTCTTTTCTTAGTTCTCCAGTTGCATTCATAGGTATTCAGAATGGTTTGGTAGCTCTCTAGCTGAATTCCTGGGACCAGATGAACTTTAGGTCTCCTGGTCCTCCACCATCTTGGAACAAAACTCTTCATTTGACCATTTTGACCTTGGTTCTCTAGTCTCCAAAGGAGCTTGTGTCCCAGGACTCAAGAGATATCTCCTAGTTCTGGGTAGCTAATTGGGGTCCTTCTGCCACTGGGGTCCTTGTACCCATCACTGAATAACATCCCTTAGATGAACAATACTCCTTGACAGTGACCTGTAGCAAGGCGCAGGAGCTACAAAATGTCTCAATTAAAACTAGAACTGTCACCATGCCTACATGTTAGAACCTCAAAACCCCTGGTAATCAGTTTACACGTTGGCAAGATATGTTGAACAGTTGACTGATAGACACTCATCCTTTTAGCTTATCTAGATCCTGCAAATCTCTTCATGTAACTCCTCTCTCTCACTCTGCCAAATGAGCCTTCCTGATTTTCCGGGACATTTTATTTCTAAAGCACCCTTAAGGCTTTGGAAAGTTCAGTTGTATCTTAGCACTTTAACAATGTGAAACTGTTCTTTAATTTTCTAATCTGCAGGAAGGCTATAAATGAACTAACAATGGTTCCACCAAATTCTAACTTAGTTGCTCACCTGGACATGGTTGCATATTGCATCTGGACACCTGAGTAACATCTCCTGGACAGGGCCGCCCACTTTTAGATGGCACTGGATTGTTGCACAGCCGTCTTCGAGTCTTTTCACCTCCTCCACAAGAGGCAGAGCACTGGTCCCAATTATGCCAGTTTCCCCAACTTCCATCCACTGTGAACAAGAATGGAATAGCCAATATTAACCCACTGGTTTTAAAATCTACAGTTCAGGTGACCTTACCTATACAAGTCTCATTTTAAAATCTGAAATGATGGGGCTAGCTACAATGAGCACTAAGTGAAATGCCGTACTTATTCTACTGCCAGGAGTTGGGGGGCTCACCAGGACACATGTCAGTGTTACACCTCTGGATCTGGGAGTCTGGCCCCCCACAAGCTCTTCCACCGTTGGAGGGATGAGGGTTATCACATGTGCGGTACCGCCGCATCTGCCCCCCGTTGCATGTCCGGCTGCACATTCCCCAGCCACTCCAAGGACTCCAGTTACCATGAGCTACAATAGAGAACCATTGGAGAGGTGCTAAACAATGACATTCATCCAAAAAGTACAGTAAGATTCTTCCCAGGAACTGAAAAGAAATATACAAATCTATGAATAGGCAACTTCTGAAGGCAGTTGGTTTAGCTGTTATTCTGACTAGAAACTGGGTATACATTCCAGTCATTGAGAAATTCCATTTAATATACATCTATTGAGTCTCACAGTATTCCAGGAGCTGAAGGATATGAATGACACAAGATCTTTGCTCTTGATGAGTCAAGACTACAAAATCCAGATACAGTGGATTCAGATGCTGTTAAGGTCTTAAAATCTAGCTTGGTGACTGAATTAAGGAAAAGAGCCACCTCCTTGCCTCTGTAAAGATATCAGCAACACCATTAACAGTAGGTGTGTAAGGGTGCCCTTGTCCTTGCACTCGGCAGCTAGTCCTAGAGAGGGAATGAAATAGGACACAGCTCTTGCCTATATAAATCAATTACATCTATGGTATACAGACATGATAGCAACTGTACAACACTTTGATATTCTAAACCAAAGGTAGATGAATCAAGTAACAGTATATTATAACTTTAAGGACTTAAGGCCATAACAAAACTTTAAGAAAGTATAATGTTGACTCACTATTTCCAACACTCACTTGGACAAGGGTCATTATTGCAAAAATCGGTCTGGACATCACTCCCTTCACATCTGTTGCCTCCGTATTGGGGGACAGGATCAGAGCACTCCCTTGTTCTCTGTCTGGCACCTCCTCCACAGGACACAGTACAGGCACTCCAACTGGTCCAAGTTGTCCACTTGCCATCAACTGGATTAAGGGAAAACATATGTGCTCTGTTACTACAATACTCTGAGCATTGTTAGGCTGGGTGATATTCTTATTGACATTGATTCTTACTGACATACTACTTGGATAAGAAGTAGATGTCAATTTATTAAGGGTAAAAACATTGAATTTCTCTTACCTGGACAGTGTCTTTCATTACAAACTTGCATCTGTGTTTCTGCCCCATCACAATAGGATCCATCAAATGATGGTGGTGGATTATTGCACAGTCTTGTCCTTATCTGGGCGCCTTTACCACAACTTTCGCTGCACGCACTCCAAGGCTGCCAAGTGCTCCATGCTCCGGGAACTACAAATATCCCAAGAGACAGATTTTCAAGTCACAGAACCACATTTGTTAAATAAACAAAATTATACAAGTAAATTAACTCAGTAATAAGTTAAATTAGCCTGGAATCTAAAATAATTGAAATTGAACAAAGGAAACATAAAGTTCCTTCTTTCTCCTTCTGGTTAGATTTTCATGGGAATTAGTGTTTATAGGAAAATTCAGAAGGCTACCTAATGCCAAAATGAATGCTTACAATTATCCAAAGGGACTATTTTATTAAAATAGAATATAATCAAACTACCATATGTAAACATAATCTAAGTTTAAAAATCCTCGATAAGCATTTGTTTGTGTTTTATGCTCTGGGAAAAGTGGAAGGAACCAGAAGCTTAGGAGAGAGGCTGTATAACAGATCTAGATGCGATTATAGACAATACAAATGTTTCCATAATGATAACTTGCACTCTAGACTCAAGACCACATCTTTAAGCCTGAAACAGTTTCATGTTTAAAAATACACTTGGATCCTTCAACAACATGATGACTTTCACAGTTGTAACTTCCTTGAAAAATTGTCTCCATTACATAATGTTCATGAGTTAAAAGTTCTGAATAACATATTCACCTGCTTCCTAAACACCAAAAATTTGACCAGTAGTTTCCACGGAGTGATATTAAGGCCTTTCTTTTGGTAACTAACATATTACACCATCTAACCACAAGACTGAAACAACCTTGTGTTTCCTACCAGGTGCATGGGCTAAGAATCAACATTATGGTTTCTCTCATGTATAAGTCAGTATCAAGTGATATTTTTGTTTTAAGGGTGTTTTCTAGAAATGGGGCTCATAAAATATGTTTTTGTGGTCACCTAGTTGAACCAAGATATGAATCAAAATAGGGCCTTAAGGTCAGTGTCTAAATATTCTCTTAACACAACCTATCAGACACCAAAAGAATTAGTTGACAACCAAATAATGAAATTATCATTTGGCTGCTTTGTTTAGAAAATAGTTTAGAACACACCTTATATTTTCTTTCAATTAACTATTTTCTAGTTGAGTTTGTTACATATCCATGTACTTTGCAGACATAGACAAGCACAGTCACACAGATTTATTTTAGAGGACAAGATTTGGACT
Source organism: Ailuropoda melanoleuca (assembly GCF_002007445.2). Taxonomy (NCBI): domain Eukaryota; kingdom Metazoa; phylum Chordata; class Mammalia; order Carnivora; family Ursidae; genus Ailuropoda; species Ailuropoda melanoleuca. The sequence goes on from NC_048225.1 coordinate 83,841,085, forward strand.
TAAAAGCATTTGACTAACCCTAAAAAGAAAAAAGAAAGAAAAAAAAAAAGAAAGAACAAAGCCTTTAAATAGAAGACAGATATTACTCAAAACTACTTCTTTATTAATTTGGATTACTGATGTATGGACTATGTGATTGAAAAAAAAAGTCTGCTATTCCAGTTATTATAATACATCCAATTTTCAAGGTGTTGGTTAACAAAAACCCACTGATGTGTTTTTTTAATTGAAGGATTAAAATTGGGTGATGCTTATTCATTTATTATCTGTGTAGTTTCTATTACATATGCATAGAGGTGTTTATCTGAAGACCTTTAATTTTTTTTAAATCAATACAAAACACCTCAACCAGAATTTAATTTAATGACATAATATGTGGTACAGTTAAAATGTTTCTTTTATATGAATGAAATGAAAAGAAAAAAGTTGGAATGATAATATAAACCAGATAAAGCACCAAACATTGTGGTGTATAAATAATACAAAAGAAAACAACTATGGAGGAATCAGTATGTAAGAAAAATGCAAAGTGTAATAGATAAATGTGTTGCTACACTAAGTTACAATTCTGAGTCTAGGGAAGCAACAGAGCATTGTGCTTAGGAGCAGGGACTCTGGACCTAAGCAAGAATCTTACTATTGTACTGTACTATTCTTGCAAGTTTTCTGTAAGTTTGACAGTACTAAGAATAAATTCTTTCTAAAAAGAGTCAAATTCTGTGAAGCAAAACTAATAGAACTATTAAAAAAAAAGCCCAAAACCCAGATGAATCCACTATAATAGTTGGAGACACTGACACCCCTTTATCACAAATGCCCAGATGCAGCAGGCAGAAAACCAGTAAGGAAATAGTTGAACTCAATATCACCATTGGTCCAACTGGATATAATTAAACATTTACAGGCTACGCCATCCAAAAACAGCAGAATACACATTCTTCTCAAGCTCACCTGCAACATTCACCCAGACAGAACACATTCTGGGTCATAAAAGACATCTTTAACAAATTCAAAAGAATAGAAATCATATATTTGCTCTCAGACTACAGTGGAATTAAGAGAATCAGTAACAGAAAGATAACTGGAAAATCCTTATATATGTAGAGATTAAACAACACATTTCTAAATGATACATAAGTCAAAGAAGAAATATCAAGAGAAATTAAAAATATTTTGAACTAAATGGAAATGAAAGCACAACTTATGAAAATTTTTGGGATGCAGCAAAAGCAGTGCTAGGAGGAAAATTTATAGCACTGCATGCATATATTAGAAAAGAAAGATCTAAATCAATCACCTAAGTTTACACCTCAGGAAACTAGAAGAAGAAAAAGTTAAATCCAAAGTAGGCAGAAGAAAAAAAAAAAGAATTAGAGCAGAAATTAGTGAAATTGACAAAAGGAAATCAATAGATAAAATCAATGAAATCAAATGCTGGCTCTTTGAAAATATCAATAAAGTCAATAAGCATCTAGCCAGAGGAAGAAAAAGAGAAATTGAGGACACAAACTACTAGTATCAGAAATGAAAGAAGGGCATAACTATGGATCCTATGAACATTAAAAAGTAAATAAAATGATACTATGAATAGTCTATGCTCAAATTTGATACCCTAGATGAAATGGACCAATTCCTTATAAGATACAATTTGCCGAAACTTGCACAAGAAGAAATAGACATCTGAATAAGCCTGTATCTACTAAAGAAATTGAATCAGAATTAATAACTTTCCAAAAGAGAAAGCACTATTTCAGATGGGTTCACTGCTGAATTTTCCCAAACATTTAAGGAAGAAATTATACCAATTCTTTACTATCTCTTTCAGAGGGCAGAATCAGGATTACTTTCTAACTTATTCTATGAGGCCAGCATTTCCCTAATATCAAAACCAGACAGACATTGAGAACTATGAAAAGAAAATAAAACTATGGTCAATTTCTCTCATGAACATAGATGAAAAAATCTTCAACAAAATATTAGCAAGTTGATTACAACAATGTATAAAAAGAAAATCCTTCTTATCCCTAAGATTCTGACATACCCCTGGATGAGAAAGGTTTTCTTAGGCTACTTACTCATTTTGCAATGGTATGATGATAAATTTAACAACCACCTCTCAGGAAGTAGGGAGGGAAACTGATTTGTAGCATCATGGTGTAAATGGTTCCAAAAGTGTAAATGGTCCCACTATGGTCTGTGACCAGCTAGCAATATGATGCCACTAAACTTTCAACTAGAAAGAGATACATGCTTTCGTTTCTTGGCCCGAGGATACCACTGACATTATGCCAAAACATTAGTTAAATTCAATTAATTTAGGGACTGGGGAATAACCAGAGAAGTCTCAAAAACAGTACTAGCCAGTAGAACAGTGAGCAAAACATCAGTAAACCAATAGTTACTCAACATGAAGAGAAAAAACCCTGACTTTTATTTTAGGGCATCTACAAATATCATTTTGCTTTTCATTATATCAGTATCGTAACTGACAATCTGTACAAAGACTGCTCTAATCAGGTGTTCTGGCTCTTTTGACTGATATATTATGCTATTATAATCAGATTTCTAATTCTTTAAGATTAGAACAGTTTTGGCTTTGGCTTATTTTTTTTTCAAGATTTCATGACAGTATTTTATTTACATTTACTAAAGCAATGTAAGTTCTTTCTTTTTTTTAGCATTCTTTGATTTATTTATTTATTTAAATAATAATTTTTTATTATGTTATGTTAGTCACCATACAGTATATCCTTAGTTTTTGATGTAGTGTTCCATGATTCATTATTTGCGTATAACACCCGGTGCACCATGCAATATATTCCCTCCTTAATACCCATCACCAGCCTATCCCAGTCCCCCACGCTCCTCCCATCTGAAGCCCTCAGTTTGTTTCCCAGAGTCCATAGTCTCTCATGGTTCTGGAGGAGATTATGCTAAGTGCAATGTAAGTTCTGAACTGCAAATCAAGATACCCAGGATCTAAGCAAATTCGCTTAGGAATCAGATGGACCTGGATTCAAATGCTTGATTCGCTTTTTACTAGCCATGTGACATGACTGAATTATCATCTATTTTCTGAATCTTGGCTTCTTCACTTATACAATAGGATGCAATACCCAGTGTACTGAATATCTATTTTATTTTGGTCTGTCAGCATCCCCCTACCCCCTTCTTTTAAACCATTTCAGCTAAGGTGTCTCTCCCAGGTATGCTCTATCACTGCAGCTCTTGGGGTTTGTTCAGTATGCTTATCAATATCCGAATGATGTTATCTATTTATCATTCCAACTGGAGCAGTTAAAACAATGCCTTGAGCATAGAGTGGGTGCTCAATAAATATTTGTTGGATAAATGAATGAATAAATGAATGAATTAATGAATGACCAGACACTTCTATTCCATATGATTTCTTTCTGGCTGTCAAACAAGGAGCCTGCCCCTCTTGACACATGGTGGGTAGGTAGCTCAAACCAGTTATCCGAGTATCTGGACTTAGCTGAGTTCAGAGGTGAGCATGGGACCCGAACAAAATCAAACAGAGCTCCTTTCCAGAGGTTGATAGGAGTTCTGACAGAGACAGCAAGACTCTTTATTTTCTGAGTCCTTAGATTATAAGGCCCCTGTGAGCCAGTAGCTGACAGCAGTCATTTTTTCCACCGCATGGAAAGAGTATAAAGGACAATAAAGCCAACGAGAGGGAAGCAGAGATGAGAGATGGAAAACATGCTAGTAAAAACACTGGCCAAATCCCTGAATTCAATCAGACCTGAAAGTAGAATCTTCTACTTAAGCTTTTAGGTTTGGTTTCTGTTGCCTTAATCTGAAAGAGCCCTAAAATACCTATGTTGTAGAGTTGTTTTACAAAGTAAAAAACAGCATGTACGTAAAGCACCTAGCATGATTCCTAGAACATTACAGGTGTTTAGCGAATCGTTGCTATTATTATCTTAGCTCTCCTTAATTGTGTGTTTCTGGGAAAGTTTTTAAATACCTTAGACTTCATTTTTTTTTACCTGAAAATGAATAGCTGCATTAGATATTAAGGTCCTTATTACTTCTAAATTCTATGATTTTGTGAACACTTATGTTTTCTTTACATGATTAAAAATACACTACAGTTTGTGTAACACAAAGATGTTCAACTAAATCAGGGATTTTACTTAACATTGATTAATGCCATACTCTTCATAACTTTATCAATGAGACAGAACGAATAACACAGAGGATGAGTATATTCCAGGGTAGAGGCCATGACATCTTTTTACAGCAAAGAAGAAAAGGTAGTTATAACCCCTTTACTGGAGTCAAAAATAGCCAACTTTTGCTCAGCAGTGGATTCTCACCTGGGCAAGGCCTAATGTTGCACATGATTATTTCTACTGCATTTCCTTCACATGGCCGCCCACCATATTGAGCTGATGGATTATTGCAAGTTCTGGTCCTGGTTTGGTTGCCACGTCCACAACTCCTTGTGCATTCTTCCCAAGGGCTCCATTCTGACCAGCTACCATCCACTGTACAAAGGTGAAACATTACGCTGTCAGATACTTTGCAATTTAAAGCATTAACACTGAGACAATCCATAGTTAGGGAACAGAGATGAATATCTGTTGAACATGTGCCTATCTGTTGACTAAAAAGGTGTACCTGGACACAGCTTATGTTGACAGTTTCGCATTTCTGAATCTGACCCTTGGCAAGGCTTCCCACCATTGGCTGGAAAGGGGTTGTTGCACAGACGACTTCTCTTTTGGATGCCTTTTCCACAGGTGACACTGCAGGCTCTCCATGTAGACCACTGGGAATATCCACCGTGAACTGCAAATAAAATATTGTACTTTGTTTCTGTGTTTGCAAACAACAAAACATAAATTGAATTTCATTCATGCACCAGGTTTAGAACTGAATCTATAATTGCTGAACAACTGCTTGTGGATGCTCTCCTTGATGGTAAAATTAAAATCTACACAGGAAAGAAGAATTTCAAATAGTTAACTAGAGTTTCTTCCCAGCTCCAATCTTGATTCACATGGACATGACTGCTGAGAGAGTGAGAGACCCAGAAGTTCAAATACTGCTTATATTTTGGATATGTCATTCTTTAAAGAAAAATAAATGCATTGATTTCTAAAAACAAATTTGACTTAGTTTTGAATCAAAACTTTAGTTTGGGATTTTGAATTATTAGCTTGGTAGTTTAGTGCTCTAATCAGTACTATTTTATTCTCTCCAGTCTGTAAATTATGTGATTTTTGTTCTATCTCCACAATCTAGAAGGATCTTAAGGGTAAAGGAGACTTAGACCAAGATGCTTAGTAATTTTTATGATTCGGGTTGCCCAAGGTGCTATGTATTTATTTATTTATTTATTTTTAAAGTTTGTTTATTTATTTTTTTAGTAATCTCTACACCCAACATAGGGTTCGAACTCGCAGCCCTGAGATCAAGAGTCACATGCTCTTCCAATTGAGCCAGCCAGAGTAATAGTACCTCCAGGTTCTATTTAATATAAGTATCCCTCTGATCACACTCACCCTGGACTGTGACTGGCACTCTGACAAGTACAGAACCCATCAAGTTTCGAGCAACACATTCATATTCAGACGTATCTTCTTTCTGAGCAGCAGCAATATGTAATGAGTTGTTGGGCAACACATTAATTCGGTCATCCCAGGGGATAGAGTGCCCTTGGCGGGACCATGTAATGGTTGGATGAGGCTCTCCAGTTGCCTGACAATTCAGTATGATTTTGTTACCAGCATTAATAACAGTTTCTACTGGCTCAAGAGTGATAATAGGAGGACCTACAGGAAAAAGAACACAGTGCTTCTTAGTTTTTGTAAAGTTATAGAACATTTTTATTAATATTCTAGAGTAACATTATTTTGAAAAAAAATAGGCTGATTTGTTTATAAAACACTGTAGTTTCTCAACTACTAAGGTTGCAATGGCCACTGGTAGACTTTTCATAGCTCTGTGTTACTTACCAAATGTCCAAAATTTTAAACCCCTAAACGGATTAGCCTACAGCATGGGCTGTGCAGTCATACTTTAAGGGTTCAAGCTCTGCTTCTGTTCCTTAGGACCTCTCTGAGCATCTGTATCCCAGAGAATTCTTGTTAAGACTCCACTAAGATGATGTAAGCCTAACTCTCTGACAGGGGAAGCACATAATATTATTAGTACTATTGTTGTTATCATTGTTTTTGTCTTTTACATGGTGAATATTCACTTCTTTCCTTTACATCACTTTTTGAGGTGAAGAATCATTATTAACTTTTTCTTTCATAACTGGTCATCATTCATATATTCCATAAACATGTATTGAGAGCCTACTATTTGCCAGGCATTGCATTAGATGCCAAGAGTACAGAGATAATAGATATAACTTCTATCTCAATGAGTTCACAGTCTGCTGATAAGACGGGTGAGTGACTAATTATTTAGCTGTTCTATAATATAGCTATAGAATTTAGTAATGGAATAGGTAGAATAATATTTAGTACAGAATAGGTAAATATGTGGTAATACAGAAGCATAAACAATAGTAACTTAATAGATCAAACAGAGGCATTCACTGAAAATGGAGAGCAAAAGGAAGATATTCAAGAATCATTAAGAAAGAAATAACAGAATTTTGTCATTGAATTGAGAGGAACTGACAACTGAAGGATTTGACTTGGACAATATAGTGCAGTTTGAGCAGTTCAGTAGGACATAGGTATCTCCGGGGACATTCACGTAGATATGTCTAGATGATAAGAGAATATCCCTATCTGCAGCTCAGAAGAGATACGGGCTAGAAATATAGATCTGTGAGTCCTTCACAAGTGGATAAGATTGCTTTGGAAGTGATTCTAAAATGAGAGGAAGAGGGCCAAAGACAGAAAATATTACAATATCATTATTTAAGAGATGAACAGAAGACAAGCCCATACAATGATCCTTAGAACTGATCACTGAGGTAGGAAGAAAACAATCAAAGGAAGGAGCTTCAAGAAGGGGGGAGAGGTTGACAGTATCTATAGTAGATCATAGCTGCTCAAGTAAAGTTGGAAAAAATGTAAAAGTAGCTGTATATAGATACTGGCAGAATGTCTATACTGGTCTACAGTATCAAGAAAGAATATGAGACTTCATGGAGAAGAAGAAGCTTGAACTGGATTTTCAAAAATGGGTGACATTATATATAGAAGAAGGGAGTCTACTTGGAGAGAAAGAAATAGCATGGAGATGGATTTAGCTTTGAACGGATGGTTCACCCCAGACAGCAGCAGCATACAAGGTTTTAAACATTTACTTAATCAGAAATGGGTTCACATTTGAATAGGTAAGTAAAGAGGAGACTGTATATTCTTGAAAGGTGAAAGCTGTGATATAGTGGGCTTGAACTGAACAGTGGAATGATTTGTTCATGAGAAGTAATGAATATCAGATAATTCAGGGTCATGGCTCCATTTTAGATGGAGAAATATATCTGGAATAATAAAACATGAAAAAAAAGTAGAAGTAAAAGGTGTTTTATTGTGACATTAATATGCTAGGATTTTATGTAAAGATATTACTGACATGTTGTCTTTTACAAAAGTAATTATTTCATATGAGGTTTGAAACTCTCAGTATCATTAATGCATTATTCATGTACATGTCCACACCGTCTTCTTACACAATACCTTCTTACTTGCTGTTTATACTAACTTTACTCTAGGAACTTTCAGGTCTGGGGCTTTTACTTCTCTCCCAGGGTTCAGATTATATTATGTGTTCAATAAACTGCTGCTGAATAAATTAAATGACTCAGATTAATCATTCAACACGTAAAGATAACATAATGACTAAATGAGCTCATGTTTTCCTTCTACTATGGTCAAAGAAAGTGTCAAATAAAACTCAGAATCTTAACTTCAATACCATATTTGAACATTTCCAATTGTCCATAAGGCTATAAATTAACTCAACAATAAAATTCCATATGTACATCTTTCATGGTTGAATTAATTCTACCAGTCACAAAATGATCAGTTAAATATGAGTACTTTATCTAAATGAAAACATTGCTTCTGGTGCTTTAATTATGATTTTAAACAAATTACATTTTGGTTTTTATATGCCTCATTTACTTGAATCAACTTATTGTCAGTACATGTAAATAAACTAATCTAATGCTGCTTTTCATAAACCAGATCAGAGGAACACTCTTCTAAGACAGATTAATTATTATGACGCCCTACCTACATTCACCCAACAAAGAGGGGAGGAAAGTTTCATGAAAATAACATTTATCTGGGAAACATGGCATATTATACCCTTCTCTTGCTGAGTTATAACACATCAACATACTAACATTTCAGGAAAGATCTGTGGTAAAGAAACTTGGCAACTAAGCAGGACTTGGCATGTAGTAGGTGCTCTTTATATATTTGAATGAACTTGGTTTAATCGATTTTTTCTCAGACTTGTTCAAACATGGTACTCTAATTTTTCCCTAATAACATCTCACAAGGCAATACTGTTTAATAAATATGTACTTTAATAAAACGTTGTCTTAGCAAGATATGGAAACAACCTAAGTGTCTGGTGATGGATGAATGGATAAGGAAAACAAGTATATATATGTATGATGGAATATTATCCAGCAATAAAAAGGAGGAAATTCTGCCATTTGAAACTGCATGGATGGACCTGGAGGGCATTATGGTAAACTAAGTCAACAGAGATAAATAGGGGTTGGTATATCACTTGTATGTGGAATCTAAAAAAAAAAAAAGTTGAATTCAAAAACAGAGTAGATTGGGCTAAATGGGTGATGTTGGTCAAAGGATACAAACTTTCACTTAGATGAATAAGTTCTGAGTGCATAAGGTATAGCATTGTGACTACAGTTAATAATACTGTACTGTATCCTTGAAACTTGTAAAGTGAGTAGATCGTAAGTGTTCTCACCAAAACAATCAAAACCAAAAAATTGTAACTGCGAAGTGATGGATGTGTTAATAAACTTGATTGTTGCAGTCATTTCACAGTGTTTATGTATATCAAATTTTCATACTGTACACTTTAAATATATACAGTTCTATCAATTACACCTCAATAAAGCTGGGGGGAAAACACTGTCTTGGATATTTACTAAATATCTATTAAATGCTAAATTTTAAAAGTTAAAGTCTTAGATAATAGTAGTTTAGCAAATAACTGTTAGTAAATGCTAGTCTACAGCTTCTCTCAAAAGTGAATGAAGAAAACATAAATTTATCCCATTAAATACTGAGCCTATTCACAAAATAAGTCTGTTCACTTAAACTCTCAACCCAATGATGCTATCCTCAGGTCAATCCTGAAGCTGTTCTGGAGACTGTCCTTCTGACGGCTTATACTGAGGTGCCTCATGATAAGCATGACAGTCTTGCCCAGAACACAAAATTATTTCATGGACGATTGATAGCAATCAACCTAGAGGACATTTGAATTCATTTATCTTAGTCTTTACTTTTAATACATATTTTTAAAGTGCCACAAAATGATGTTTTTGTAAGCACATTACCAGAACCACGGTAAACTATGTGAAGGGTACTTGATTGAATATATTGCAAACCGACAGAAAGCTCTGCCGCCAAGCAACCACAATCTTGAACTGCATGTGTTAGATAAAACAGAAAAAGTATCTATCCAAAACTGTATCAATCTTATGCTTGATAAAAAATTGCTCTATCAGCAGCAGAAAACTAAATTACACACACTCTGAAAGCTACTGATAATACACTTGCTATAAAGTTAAAGAAAATGAACATTCCTCATTAAGCAACATTCATCCAATCAGGTGTTTACATAGGGTTGAATAAAGCAGCTTACTCTGCAGAGTCAGACTCATGCTGCGCTCCACCACCCCAGCATCATTGGTAGCTACGCATGTATAATCACCAGCATCTTCATTCTATGGAAATAAGCAGTGTTTTATAAAAACGTGAGCCAGCAGAGCAGGGCAAATAACTTTTTTCACTATGAGGCTCCTATAAAATTTCATTTTTGGAAGGGATTTTCATGGAAGTAGACAGAACTACATTTATTTAACTTCATAAATAGGTTTAAAAAAAAAGAAAAAGAAGAAGAAAAAAATTCCCAGCCTAAATGTTTTCAAAACAGCCTATTATTGCTCTCTGGGAATAATAATTGCTAGGCAACTGAAGCAAAAATAACATTTTTTATAATCTTCTATCCAAAATTATCTCACTGAAGAAAAATGCCTATGCTATTCTTCCAGATATCTTTTCTCTTTCTTTTTTCTTTTCTTTTCCTTCTCTTCTTTTTCTTTTTCTTTCTTTCTTTCTTTTTCTTTCTTTCTTTCTTTCTTTCTTTCTTTCTTTCTTTCTTTCTTTCTTTCTCTTTCCTTCCTTCCTTCCTTCCTTCCTTCCTTCCTTCCTTCCTTCCTTCCTTCTTTAGAGAGAGAGAGAGAAAGAGGAGGAGCAGAAGGAGAGAAAGAATCTTAAAGCAGACTCCACTCTCAGCATGGAGCCCAACGTGGCACTCGATCTCACAACCCTGAGATCATGACATGAGCTGAAATCAAGAGTTGGACACAACTGACTGAGCCACCCAGGCGCCCCTCTTGTTTCAGATACCTTAAAAAGCATTAAAATAATGAGGGCAAATTAACAAACATTGAGACCTTTCTAATGGGGGTTATTTAAAAAAATTAAGGGTGGTCCCTATCTAGACAGTGTGAGCTTCAGGAGTGAAAGGAAAAACTAACTTACTGATAATGATAAATCACAGAATATAAGTCACAAATTTATAGATATATGGTATAAAAAATAAGTATTCCACGAGGTTAGATTTGGTGACTAATTAGAGTCACAAATTTTGCTAAAAGTCTTGTGAATAGGAGAATCCATTAATAGAAACACGAAGTCATAAAGGAGAACTGACTTGCAGGAGGTAGAGGAGGGTGGGAGAAAGAAGACAGATGTTTAATTGCAGGTGTCAATGTATTATCCAGATGGAAATTTTCAATAAGAAACTGTAAATGGAAACTGGAAGAGTTTCAGGGTGGAGATAAATATTTAAGAATCTGAAATTGTATGGTAAAAATAATTAGTATTAGTATTAACAATAGTGTTATTAGAAGAAGTACCAAGGACTTCAAAAGTAGTAATACTTGTGTAGAGGAAAAGGGGGAACATGGTAATGAAGAAATCTAAGTCTTACTAGTGTTACAGCAGCTAAAGATAGAAATCATCTCAAAATTTAAGGACAAGGAACAACATCTCATGGTGAAATACAACCCAGGAGAATGAAAGACTAAGAGTGATTCATTGGATTAGGTGATTAAATATTGTATTTTAATTATTATTTCAATTAATTCAACAATGTGATAAAAATTACCCATATGTAATCTAGTTGAGAAATTTTAAGATAAAATATCTCATTCGCTTGACCCCAAAATTAGAATAACTTAAAGCAACACTCATTTTCTGTATTACTGAAGCTTTTGGAAAGCCTGAAATTGTTATCGGCTTAGTGGTGAAAGCTACCCTATTATTTATTTGTAATTGTGTTTATAATTCTTCAATTTCCTTGCTCTAATATAAATTTGAGGAAGTTACCTAATGATGCTAAATAATAATAGATCAATGATTGGGAACAAAGCAGCAGAGTTATTTTGTTGCTTGTATTTCTTTGAAAAGGCTAAAAATAATCAATTTGAACCACTGTTTCAGTTTTTCATAAAAACCCACTGATTCAGATTTTATGATTTTTTAAAAAAGATTTTATTTATTTGTTTCAGAGAGAGAGCGAGCACAAGCAGGGGGAGCCGCAGGTAGAGCAGATAGAGGGAGAAGCAGGCTCCCTGCTCAGCAAGGAGCCCAATATGGGACTTGATCCCAGGACTGTGAGATCATGACCTGAGCCAAAGGCAGTCACTTAACCGACTGAGACACCCAGGCGTCCCTCAGAATTTATGATTTAATTAGGAATGCAAGAGAAACTTGTTTTATTCATGGCGTCTATAGAGAGGCAATAATTGTGGAGTTTAAAGTGCCCATTAATAATGTTAGTGTGACTTACTACAGTGCCATAAATGGCCAGGGAGCCATTGACCAGTTGACGGATTCTGTGGTTAATTTCAATATCCACACCCTTCCTGCTCCATTGGATGGTTGGGGCAGGATCTCCTTTCACTTCACAATTCAAGACTGCATTACCACCAAGTGGTTCAATCCAGTTTGAAGGGTAATCACCTTTGAAGACAGGAGGTTCTGGGAAACAGCAACAGATAATCGTAAGTAAAAGGAAGCTCTGATCATATCTTTGTGATTTTGACCTAATATTTAGAGAGACAATTTAGTGAAAGGAGAAGCCACTTTTGAACCCCACAAATTTTCAGAATCAACTGCTCATGCTAATCAACCAGATAATTTGATTAGTTTCAGTAATCTAAGCAGATAATTCTGTTTTGTATCAAATGATCTCTTTGCTTACCTACTTTTGAGTTGAACGTTGGTAATTTTTTATTTCTTATGAATTTGCACATCTGTGAAACAGGACTAGATGGATTAATAAACTGAAGTTACAATGTACTACTACATAATAAGGAAGCAAAATGCAAACTATTCATTATGAATAAATGATAAATTAAAAATAGAGCATGTTTACCTACCTTTCACATAAACAAATCCAATTGCCTTCACAAAACCAACGCTGTTCTCTGCAGTGCACACGTAAGTACCTGAATCCTCTTTTGACACTCTTTCAATAACAAGTTCACTGTGTCCATTAACACTGTCAAAGTGGGCTGAAAGAAACAAGTCAGGAAACGACACAAATGCCTTTCAGTAACTAAGAAAATAATCACAACAGCTCAATATTTTGCAGGTTGGATTTATGAGTTGGTCAGCAATTGAACTAGGGATCTCATCATGACATTGGAGGGGAGAGCCTTTTCCACAGATTTCTTCCCCTGAGCTATTTGCCATGTCTCTAGGCACTTGTTTGAAGAATGAAAAACAGCAGAAGGAACAGGAAAAGAGAATGAAAATAAACATCTTTTAAAATTATTTTAGATTTAAAGTACACCTTTCATCTCAAAGTGTTGCCTAAATCTGGCTCATACTCTCTGGGTTTCAAAAATCTTTCATTCAGATGTATGACATTTTCCATTTCATTTATCTCACCACCCCTTTTCCTCCCAAACAATTTACATCAAAAACATGAAAACCTTTTCAGTTGTAATTCAACGGACTTGGCAGGTCAGAGGGGAAATCATGAAAACATATACTAGTTAGGTAATAATAACAACATGATTAAATTTGTAATAATTTAAACTTCTCCATAAATGGTGATGACATAAATATTTATAAAGGTAGTTATAATATTTGGAATTGAGAATAAGGTAAACATGCTAATCCTCAAACAACTTATACTAAATAAGTTTCTGATTAGACCCGCAAATATCTATTTATGTTAGTGTGTTTACCTGGCATACTTTCCCCCATTCAAATTATTTCAAAAGATTTCATACTGCTGAGTATTAAGTGGAAAATCAAGCTTTAAAAATTTAAATAGCTGAATTAGTATTACAGTGTCAGAAAACAGTACTGATTAGATTTTTTAGACTTTATTTTTCCTTGGGGAGGTATACTATTATTACTAAGGTAATATAGTTGATGAATTTCAGTCATTAACATAAATCTTTATAATAGAAGAATTCAAGTTTACTACTTCTTTTTTAGGAAGACATCTATTAAATGCTAATAGTGCAGTATTTCAGAATTCAATTTTGGGTATGACAACTTCTTATTAACTGATAACAACTTTGTGCTGATGACAAAGTCTAACAGATAAGGAGATATGTGTCCTCCCACAGATGAGTGCTTCTGGGTTCCAGGTACTACTTTAACATGTAGTGCACACAGTGACCAAAAATTTTCTACATAATTGATTTACATTATAAGAGAGGTTAATAAATGTTAATTCATACAGTGAGAAGCAGAGCTCTCCTCTGTAAAATTAGGTGAATCTTTACAACAGTAGCCACCTTAATCCATTTATCAGGGAGGATAAGTTTAGGTACCTGTGTATACAATATTGTCTTCTCCCGGGGGAAGGAGATTATTTTTAGGTAAAAATGTCTATTAATATCCTGTCACATATGGTCCTTATCCTTCAAAAGAATGAAAAAAAAAGAACATATATACTGGGTATAGGGTAAAATCCGGGTAAAGGTATATATTTTACAGAACTTAAAGCAATCAATTTTTCATGTAACTTTTTTTTAGATTTTATTTATTTATTTGAGAGAGAGAGTGAGCATGGGGGGAGGGTCTGAGGAAGAAGGAGAGAGAGAATCTCTCAAGCAGACTCTCTGCTGAGCATAGAGCCCAGAAGTGGGGCTCTATCCCATACCCTGAGATCATGACCTGAGCTGAAACCAAGAGTCAGATGTTCAACTGATAAGCCACCCGGGTGACCCACCTCTTCATGTAACTTTTCAATCAATTCCCGCAGCTGAAGCAAATGGAGATTGGTTTAGAGTTCTTTATGGGTATATTTATTTACTTAAAAATTAAATTACCAACCTGGGATAATATTGTTATTGAAAGTCCATGTTAACTTGGGCAATGGAATCCCAGTGGCTTTACAGCTTAATCGTAGCTGTTCTCCTTTATTTAATGACACATCTCCAGGAAGTTCAGTAAAAGTGGGGAGAACATGTACAGTCAGGCTGACCATGTGTGTGTCTTCCCCTGCAGCACTGTTAGCAACACAGGTATAGGTGCCAGAATCCTCCGGCTTAAATAAAGAAAAATCATAGTGTTTAAAATTACATAATTTTACATCATATTCCATAAAATACATAAAATTGCATAGTTTGGTTCCCAAAGGAGCACTCTTATTTAAAGACAGTTTAAATTTCCATCTTGTAGTCTGAGCCAACTGGCCAGCTTTTGCATAACATAATTTAAAATGTATAGGAGCTGAAACAAAAGCCCATACTCTACAGAAGTATAGCATTTTATAGTAATAAGGTCTCAGAAAACTTTACAAAAGTTCTAAAGTTTACTACACATCAAGGGTACTGCAGCTCCACAATGGACAGATAAACAGCACATAATTTCAAAGGTTGGTAGCATCTTGACAGCATAGCTGGCTCTCTTGGTAATGTGGACTGAAGACCACCACAATTATCAAAGGAAACGGAGAATGTATGGGCAATACTATCTGCAATTCTGAAGTTTCACCTGATAAATGCAACGGCCAGTCTTGGCACTCATCTTACTAGATGTACTGGAACGGCATCATTTGACACCCCGTCTCTTCAAAACCATGTCTTTACTCAGCTTCTAGGTTACCCCATTTCTCCTTGTTTCCTTCCTACCTCACTGGTTGCTCCATCTCTCTTTCCTGTTTCCCTTCAATATTAACGTCTTGATGTTGGCATGCGAGAGGGCTCAGTCTTTGGTCCTCTTCTCTATCTGCATTTGGGTCCTTAGTGATGTCATCCAGTCTCATGGCTTTAAATACTATCTACATGCTGATGAGTACCAGTATTTGCAGCCCAGATCTTTCTTCCAAGCTCCAGTTACGATGAACTTCCCATTTTCACCTCTCTGCTTGTATGTCCAAAACACATCTCAAACTCATGTCCAAAACTAAACCCCCAATTTCCCTTTCACCATCTTGTTTCATCTGTAGCCTTCATCATCTCAGTTGATGGCTTTGTCCTTCCAGTTGTTAATGCCTTTTGTTCTCAGGCATCTCAATCATCTGTACTCTTTTCTTTTTCACACTCTAGTGGCAATCTAGGTAGGAAATCCTAGTTTCAGAGTATATGCTGAATCCAGCCACTTCCCTCCCCTTCTCTGTTAACATAATTTCTCCTCAGGCTCCAAACCATCTTCCCAACAGGTCTTTTCTGCTTCTACCCTTGCCTCTGCTCATTACAATAGCCAAGAAAGTATTGCAAAAACGTAAGGCAGGTAACATTGATCCCAGGCTCAAAACCTGCAATGGATTCTAATTTTATTTAGAGTAAAAAGCAAAATTATTATAATCTACAAGACACTACATGATCTGGCTTTCTTTCTTTCTTTCTTTCTTTCTTTCTTTCTTTCTTTCTTTCTTTCTTTTCTTTTTTTCTTCTTTCTTTCTTTAGTTCTTTTCCTTTTTCTTCTTTGCTTTTACTGGTCTCCTGTTCCTTCAATATATTAGGCGTTTCCCACCTTAAGTTCTTTTGTCTAGATATCTGAGAGAGGAATATCCCAGTTTTATCTGCCTGTCATGCTCTTCCCCCAGATATTTGCTTGGTTAACTCAGTTCCTTTAAGTCTTCCTCAAATGTCCCCTTCCCAAAGGAGATTTACCCTAACTATCCTTTTAAAAAATGTAACCAGTACTCCTCCAAATTCTGATCCCCTTTACTCTGTTCTTTTTATTTTCTTCTGACTTATTGTACACTTTGTTTATTATTATTGGATATATTATGTATTATTATTTTTTATTGTCTATCTCCCTCCTCTAGAAATAAACTGCATGAAGGCAAGGATCTTTGTCTTTTGTTCCCTCATGTATTACTAGTGCATAAATCAGTGCTGGTCACACAGGAGGTATTCAATAAATATTTGTTGAATTAATGATTGAATGCTTCTGAGTGCATCATGTCTCATTGCAGACTTTTCCTTCTTTTTTAGAAGTTTGAGAATATATTTTTTTGGTAATGAAACATTAAAGAATTGCTTGGAAATGTAGCATAAAAATTGTAATCACTAGTAGTAGATATAATCTAAATTTGGTTGGAAGCATACTTTTTTTTAAAGGGCAAACAGGAATAAATTATATTCTCTGAAAAGGTCTCCCCACCTCCAAATCATTTAGCTCTTCTTAAATTCTCAGGTTATAGCAATTTAAGCTTAAAATCAAGGATTTTATGAAGGTGAAGCACTTAAAAATCTGGATTGTACATATACAAATCACAGGTAGATTTCTACTTATCATTTGAGTCCATCTGGTATTTATAAACTACTTTATTGTTATTATTTTTTTTAACATATCTGAGTCATTGTCCCACTAAAAGTCTAAACTTTTCTTTCTCATTTAATTCCTTCTGGTCTACAAGTGTAATAAAGGGCCCAAATTCAACATTCCTGAGCCTGGGGGCAATCCCACTAAAGATATTTACTGGCTTAAACAAACAAATTTATCCTTATTTTATTAATTCTAAAATTCATATTTTTAACTTTTCATATCCCCGAAACTGGGATACAACTTAAAAACTGATGGCCTTCTCTAGTTTACTTAACTATACTTTTTCTTTCTTTGTGGTACATAAAATAATGGCACATTTTATAACCGATTTGAATAAAGACAATTTCTGCTGGCACACGTGGTTGAGTTAGGGCCCTAGTGACACAGCCAATCACTAGGGTTATCTACCTGATAATCCCAGGAGTCTGGCTAATGGCTGAATTTATACTATTAAAGTGAATGTAATCAATTTTATTATTTTAATTTGTTCAAATTTAATTCCACAAAGATTTTGTAATGAAGTTTGGGTATGCTGAAGGACAAGGAATAGGAATAAGATATGCACGAAAGCTCTGAAAGTGATTCACATTCTAATCATGTTTCGCATCTGGTGCCAAGTATGGATGCTCTCAAACCACACAAGAAATTTTTTTAAAAGTCATGTAGTATAAATAGATACACATTCTTCTCCAGTGGGCTACCACTGAAAAACTGGGATGCTGCTGATAGCTACTATTCTGTAGACTGGGTAAGTACCACCTAAGACTATTCAAAAACCTTAGCTTGCATGGATCCCTAAGACTTTAGTTTCCTTGTTAATGATTAGAAAGGGTTATTCAAAATCCTGGAAAGAATAGAAAAACTGTTTTTCATATCTGCTTAATAATGCATCAGATATTCTTCTATCTCCACTCTTCTAATCATTTCTGTACATGGTTACAAGCATGGAATATAACAGAGGTGCTTAGAATTTTTCCTGATAAACAAATTTCCACAAAAAAAAATAATTGTAGAAGGAGGCCATTTATGAGTTTCTACTATCTGTTAAATATTATTCTTAGAACTAGGCCATAAAATGAAACATGTGTAAAATTCATTTTTTGGCCTGAATTTATAAGAGTATTTTTCTTTCATTATTAAAGAATATGTTTCCAGGCTAAGTTACTAAAAGTAAAAGGGTGAATTACCAGTCTGGTTTTAAGTATCTATTCACATCTATTAAACTTACCACAACATTTTCCAGAATAAGTTCTCCATAGGGTTCAATAGTATATTTTCCTAACAAGTTAGCTAAAAGAACATTGTCTTTTTTCCAGTTAATTGCTGGTGTGGGGATTCCATCAGCCAGGCATGGAAGAACGGCTTCTGAATTCTCATTGACCGTGTAGTGTACTTCTGTACTTCGGATTCTAGGAGGTACTAAGAAGAGTTTAAAAAAGATAGTCATTCAGGGTGTTGAGTTTAATAATATCCTTATTCACACAGAATACTGAGACAAAAAAGACTCTTTTGAGGATAAATTCGCTGGAAACAGTAAAAAAAAATAAAATAGTAAAATAGCTATAGCAAGAACTCTAATGGATTTGAACTTATTGAGTATATTCACTACCAGTTTCTAAGCATATGACATAGAACTAGATTAGAAATCTTTAGATTTTATTTGGCTTCCTAACTTTCTCTTACCTAAGTTTCTTATGCTTTATTGCAGTGAAGTAAAACAAATAAACTAGAGCAATAAAATACAAAAATGCTTCTACAGTTGAATAATCACTGGATTTGTATCACACACATATTGTGAGAACAAACGAATAAAAGTCACCAGTCTAAAACACTACACAACACTCATCCCATATTGAATATCACAACGTGCTACAGAAAAAAAAATTTATTCCAGTATTTAACGTATAACAACAAATGCAAGTGAAACCAGGTCAAGACATTTAATTCAGCTTTTATACCACCATAGAGGAAATTTTTATAGTGATTTCAGAACTCTACACAAATACTTTCTGGACTGGAATTTAGGCAATACAGAAAGATCAAATGACTATTTAAATATAATAACAAATACCTTAGTGGACTTGGAACTAAGGTATTAACTTCTAAAGAAAAGGCTTGAAAACTGCCAAGAATACTTGGCTCAAAAAGTAAAATACACTCCCCTCCAAAAACTATAACTTTCGGAATTATTCAAACATATCAGTGAGAAATAGATCAATTTAAATGACATTCTGAAAAGTGACAGGACAAAAGTTGTATTCAGCAAAAATTATTTTTTTGATTATATGAGTAAATATATAAACCATGTATGAATGATTATACACACAGACAGTCAATAGGGAAAACACAAAAATCTATTTTGCTGAATGGTATGTTGTAAATATTTGATTCATTTTTAATTAATTTGTACTGTATTTTATCATCTTCTTTATCCTGGGGGTTGATATTTCAATTTTACCAGTGGTGATGAAGTTGCAACATTAGTACATTTACTTCCTTCTTTTTCAAAATGAAAATTTTAAGGTTATGATTTTACATTTGATTTTAACTTTGGCCCACTCACCACACATTTTGATATATAGTGTCCTTATTTTTATCATTTTCTAAATAGTATGAAAATGAAAACATATTCTTTGACCTACTTGTTAACTAGAATGGTATTTTTAAATTTGCCTGGGGTTGGGGTTTGGCATTAAAAGTTTATTACACATGTTTCTTTATTGAATGTGAACAGGAATCGTGGTCTTATTTTTAAATCATATTAATGATTGATTTGTTGTTTAGTATATGGTTAATTTTGGTAAACTTTACACAAATTTCAGAAAAAGGAGTATTATTTATTTGAGGTTAAAGAACTAATGTGTATTAATTAGTTCAATTATATGAACTGAAAGCAGGTATAAACCAGGGAAAGTATTTAAAAAACTCACACATGGTGATTTAAAATTTGGGGTATTATTTCTTTATTCAATTAAAATTGTGTCTGCTTGAAATCATCACTTCAACTATGAAGTCATAGGAAATTCAAACACAGCTGGAGGATAAAAACAGCTTTCACAAATTTTTTAAAAAAGGAAAAAGCAGAGACTCATCATTAAAAGAGTTACCTCTGAAAATAGTAGTTGGAAAGAGTTTAATTTACTTATTGTGTCCTCACACTGATATTAATGGGCATTTTATCTTTAAAATACACAATAACAACGGAAATATTTCAATGCTGATCCTTATTTTGTTAGTTGTCTGACTACAAAGAAAGAAAGATTTTTTCTATTATAAAAATACACTTGTAAATATTTTGCTACTTTAAAATAATAAATCGAATAGATTTCTAATTCTCATTAGGTTCACACTATATAATGTAGCTCATAGATTAGTTTTGAGTGAAGATCATTTGCAAGTTGAGAAGTAAGCAGAATAGTCACAAAACACATGTGGATCCCATAAGTGGGATCTACAGCCAAAGTATAAATACTAATAATCACAATATGAGGGGATTATTGGCAACACATTAATTTTTTTGAGTTTCTTAATAAAATCTCTCTTTCTTTCTCACACACACATAATCATAGCCTTTCTTTTGACTACACAACTAATCAGAGCCTGCATATTAGAAGGGCAAGTATACCTACACACACACACACACACACACACACACACACACACACCCCACTTTGGATTGCTGGTTTTGCTTGGCTTTGACTTTCATCATATTTTTTCTCAGTAGTCTTTTGTCTTTGCCATGGCAATGTAGCAGATTGAAATAATTAATGTTCAATCACCTACCATGGACAGTAAGCTTGGTGCTCGTGCTGCTCGATCCTGCCACATTAGCTGCCATGCACGTGTACTGGCCGGCATCATCAGGCTGAGCAAATACTATTTGCAGAGCCCCAGAGCTGAGGATGCGCTGGCGGATTGACTCCACAATTGCATGCCCATCTTTATGCCAGGTGATGTCAGGTGGTGGGAGGCCATCCGCCTCACACGGTAGGGAGATGGGCTTGTCCACAGCAGTGATATATTCCTTTGGATGGGGGCTAATGACTGGAGGAACTGAAAGACACAAAGTATAAACATCCTGAAAGCATAAATGTACCATGTACACATGACAGTATCACTCTGGCAAAGGGAAGTCACACTGAAAAGAAACGAAATATTGGCTTTACCATATTATCATCAAAGGATCACTATACTTTGTTTTCACTGGAAAAGAAAATTCTTTGAGCCATTTTCAGAAAATTATTCTCTGCATAGTTAACAAATATAAATGATAATCAATTTTAAATGAGGATATAAACATATATTCCCGAGGTACTGCATGTCTAGAAAATTTAGGTTGTGTCAACAGAGGCATTTTCTTTAACATATTATATTATGTGATTCACTTCAGCTACTTAAACTTTCAGAATAGACCCCTTCAAGGTTTGGAAATTATTTAATGGTTCAGAGATAGTTTTACTCAAATTTTTCCTGCAGTACTTAGTGTCTCAAACACAGTGGCCATATTTAACCAAGTATTGTTTGACTGACTGAGTAAATAAATGAATAGATCATGGAAAATAATGATATATATATATAAAACACTTCCTACTTCTTCTGAAAGCTGTGGAAGGGCTTACAATAAAGCATTCTCTTCCTAATGTTTCCAGTAGGTTGATTACCACTTAGGTATTGGCCTGGATATTTTGCTGAGCCTCAAAGAAATATTAAATAATCATGAGAGAACAATCAAGGACAAGCATGGAACAACTGGCCACAAGCACACAGGAAAGGAGAGGGTGATCCATCCATGTCAATGCAAGTCCAGAGACAGTGACAAGGTGCAGAGGATAACAATGACAGTAAAAATATCCCTTCAAGCATGTGCAGGTAAAACCCACCAAAAAGAGAAAAAACTATCACCCATTCAAGAAAGCTTAAGAGGAAAACAAGGCAAACAATATTCACTGTTACTACATATTGACTGAGAAATGGAATCAGAAATGAGACCTCTAAGATCTCCAGTAATTCAAGTAATGCCCTATACATAGCAAGTCCTGGGGACCTAGAACTATTTGCCATGTCTCCAGAGGATATGGAGAAATGGTCAACCACATGGAGACTGGATTTTATTTTATTTCATTTATTTATTTTTAAAGATTTTATTTACTGATTGATTTGAAAGAGAGAGAGAGAGAGAGCATGACCTGGGAAGGGGAGAGGCAGAGGTTGAGGGACAGGGAGAAACAGACTCCCTGCTGAGGGCTTGGGTCCTGGGACTTGATCCCAGAACTCTGAGATAATGACCTGAGCTGAAGTCAGATGCTTAACTTACTGAGCCACTCAGGCACCCCGAGACCAAATTTTACAGTACACTAAGAGTGATGAGTAAAATAAAATCAACAAGTTGTGAAAAAAATATGAATAACCATGTTAAAACTACTTTTATCAACCAACATCATTTGGTTGGGTTTGTGCTTTCCATTACATACTGTATCTGCAAGGAGAGAGATTTGATTCAGAATTTTCATGCCTCGAAAGCATGCAGCTATCTCTGGTTGCTTTTGGAATGCTGAAATGCTATTAATCACTTAATGTGTTTCTTTGTCCTATAATTGCTCATATCAATAATTTTAACCAATTAGTGGAGGAAAAACCCCTTCTATATAGAACTGCTCTTTCCATGACCTCTCTGTTGCCAAAGCCAATGAATATTTACTTGGTTCTTATCCAACTGACCTCTCCCTTGCATTCAACAAATAGTCCACGCCCTTCTTGAAACACTCTCCTCTCCTAGCCTCCATCCAGCATTCCTCTAACATCTCTGCCTGTTCCTGTGTATTCTTCTCCAACATCCTCTCTTTTCTCAGACCTTTACACAATGCAGAGTTCTGGGGCTTTGTCCTTAGCTCTTTTTCTGTCCAAATTCTGATCCAGTCTTGTGGACTGAAATACGCTGACTACTTCCAAATTTATATCTTACACTATACTTCTCCCTTGAGCTCTGAATCCATAAATATTCAACTCAATGTGATATCTCCACTAGGATTTTTAATAGTTTCCCCCATCTCACAGGGATCAATCAGAAATTATGTTTTCCTTCCTCCAAAGACAGTTCCTCCCCCTTGTACTACCATTCCCCCATCGCACTATCATCCACTCACTAACTCAAACCCAAAGCCCAGGAAATATCATTAATTCCTCTCTTTGCCTAACCTCCCAAATCTGATTCATCAGTCATCCTGGCAGTTACACCTCCAGAAGTATCTTAAATCCATCACTTTTTCCATTTACCCCTGCAACTTACACAGCTACTCTCACTTCTAGCCAGGCTGTAACACCCTGCTTAGAGGACCTGAATAGTTCCTCCAGCTCTAGTCTTGCTCCTTCTCTAAACCATTACCTACATAGTAGCAAATGAGATCTTCCTAAAACCAAATAAGCATCTTGGTTAAACCCTTAAAAGGTCTCCCACTGCATAGAGAAGAAAATATAACCATTTGTGGTCCTTCTGACCCTCCATGCATTGGCCCACCTTCTTTTCTGACTTCCTTCACATTTTGCCAGCCTTCTCCTTCTCCACCACTCTCTACCACACTGCCAGGCTTCCTTCCTTACTCCTTCCTGCCGTGGGGCCACTGCACGTGCTGTCCTCTCTCCCTTGGACACTCTACCACCTTTGCATGGTTCATCCTAGCTCATCATTCACATCTGAGCCTAAATGGTACCCCTTTAGAGAAGCCTACTTCTTAAAGCCTACTTTAACCACTAATGTTAAGTGGGCCCCACATTTCCCCATTATTCCCATTCTCAGCCTTTTTTTTTTCTGCTTAGCATATGTCAGAATTTATAATTATTTCATTTACTTGGTAGTTTAGTTTTTTTCCATCTGTACACCATAAGGGAAGGATCATGTCTGTGGTGTTCAATGTATTTCCACTTATTATTGCAATAAATATTTGTTGAGAAAATGTTAACAAAATAAAGAAATTAGATTTATAATGCACAGTTAAGTAAACTTTACTACAGTCAGTAATTTACCATAGGAAAATCACACTATAAGGAAATTCAAAATCAACTAATGCAGGGGCGCCTGGGTGGCACAGAGGTTAAGCGTCCGCCTTCGGCTCAGGGCGTGATCCCGGCATTATGGGATCGAGCCCCACGTCAGGCTCCTCCGCTGTGAGCCTGCTTCTTCCTCTCCCACTCCCTCTGCTTGTGTTCCCTGTCTCACTGGCTGTCTCTATCTCTGTCAAATAAATAAATAAAATCTTTAAAAAAAAATCAACTAATGCAAATTCAGAAGCTCAGAGCCTACTTCCAGGTCACAAAAACAATGCATGCAAGATATGAATATTATGTCAAGAAAATAACAGTTAAATGTGAAAAGACCTTGCTTTGTCTATAGAATAATTTTTTCCCATCAAGTTGGTTAACTGCAATTACAATTTTTTTGTTTTATGATTTTATGATTTTTAAAAATGTATTATTTGTTTTTTCAGTGGATATTAGAATCTAGCGTGTCTCATAATGTATCCAATGTGGTATTATGGAGAGAATGGTTTTAAAAGTTACCTTAAGTATGTGCTACAATGAAATAGAGTACCGTATGGAAGTTCATAGAAATCTAAAATACCATGAAATGCCTCAGTTTTCTTATATAAACAATGACCCAAAAAATCCCAAGCATTAAATTTTCTTCTTCTTAAGGGTAATAGAAAAAACACATTGGATAATATAATCTAAGAATGTTGAGAATTTATGGCAGCATCGTTATATTAGATAGATGAACTTTGATATACATTGTTACAAGCATCTTTATAATAAAGACATAGAAATTTACTATTTAGGTACCTTGAACATTTAATTTGATTTTGCCTAAGGCTGTACCAGCTGGATTCTGAGCCACACACATGTAAGTACCAGCATCTTCTCTCGTAGCTCTGGAGATCTGCAAGCCGCCACTAGGAAGAACTGTATGGCTTTTGCCTATATCAGTTATGAAAGCACAGTGAGAAGAATTTGTATTAACATTTTTTTCATTAAAAAAATCATACTGAATTCTCAATTATGAAACACTGATTTGCTGTAATTTTCTCAATAGAAACAGTGGTAGGTACCTGCAGTGATGACATTGATGCCTTCTTTTTGCCAAGTAATGAAAGGACTGGGTGTCCCTGTTGCTTCACATGGTAATAAAATGGGATTGTTTACAATGACGTCTAGTTCACTTGGCTGAGGCTGAATGACTGGAGACTCTATAAGATCCAACAGAAAAGCAACGGCACCAGTTAGTGGCAGAATTGTCTAAAAGTAGCCATGAGGTTAAACATGCCTGGATTCATATTTCCACATTATTAATGATTTGATTGTTCAGGGGAAAAGAGAGTATAGGCCATATTACATTTTTTTGAGTCCTGCTACTGTAGGCAGTTTCCATTAGAAGACTAGAAATGGGAACAGATTATAAAAGTTCAAGAAAAAAAATAATTTAGGGGTTGTTCTTTGTGATTTTTTCATCTGTATGTTTTTCTTAGTTTATTGAAAAATATCTATCAACCTCTTTCATATCCCCAAGACATTACTGTGGTTTGTAACTCTAGACAGAACAGCCTTTTAAGAATAAACATGACTCGAAGAAAAAACAAGCTTTTCATGAATTAAATGACCTTCCATACCCTGGACATAAAGAGTCACGTGTCGATGTGCAGAACCAGCTGCATTCCTGGCAACACAAGTATATCTTCCAGCATGGTTTAGCTGAGTGGCAAATATTTCAATTGCTCCTAAAAAGGAAAAAGTTTTATGCATAGTCTGTCCATTTTTCTGCAACCATTTTTCTGGTTCGATAAACTATGTCTCTCTGACTTTGTGTTTTCATCCTTAGTACAGTGGTGCTTGGCTTATACTCATACTTGGACCTCCTGAAGGGCCTAGCACAGTACCTTTTAATCATTATAAATAGCTTTAGTGAGGCAAAATTTACGTGCCATAAAATTCACACA
The DNA here is from genome assembly GCF_002007445.2 of Ailuropoda melanoleuca. Taxonomy (NCBI): domain Eukaryota; kingdom Metazoa; phylum Chordata; class Mammalia; order Carnivora; family Ursidae; genus Ailuropoda; species Ailuropoda melanoleuca. Next base: position 83,867,087 of record NC_048225.1, read on the forward strand.
TTTAAATGTACAATTTAATGATTTTTAGTATCTTTACAGAGTTGTGCAACCTCACAATCTAATTTTAAGAACATTTCTATTACCCTAAAAAGAAATCTCATTCCATTTACAGTCATTTCACATTCCCAGACCCATGCAATTACTAATTTCTTCTTATTCTTCATATATTTGCCTTTCCTGAACATTTGATGCAGATGCAATCATACAGCTGTCCTTTGTGTCTGATTTCTTTCACCGTGAGCACAGTTTTTGAGTTTCATCTGTTGTAGCATGTGCCAATATTTTTGTTCCATTTTATTGATAAATAGAATTTCAGTGTGTGGATTATCCACATTTTGTTTATTCTTTCATCAGTTGATGGACATTTGGGTTGTTTCTACTTTCTCTATTGTGAATAATGCTGTATGAACATTTGCATACAAGTCTTTGTGTGGAAATATGTTTTCATTTTTCTGGGCAGATGCCTAGGAATGAAGCTGCTGGGTCATATGGTAACTCTTGTTTAATATTTTGAGAAAGTTGTTCCTTAGCACAATACCTTGTGCTGAAGGGTAGCTAATTTCTATTTCATGATTTTAATTGCTACCAATCTATACACATTTCAGAGACAGCCAAAACACTTGGCTTTGGAAGCCAAGTTCTACCCTGAGAACAATCTTCCATCATTTCCCTTCTATTGAAAAAATAAACAAATTCTCTTAGAATAACATGCACAAATGCACAAAGCCCCAGGTTGTTAGTTGCTACTTTATCTCTAGTGTACCTTCCCAATACAAAACACTAATGTGAATTACCTATATTTTCATTCAGGTGAATTATTTTTTCTCTTTCAATACATACATTTTATAAATGATGGCTACTACCACTCTCAAAAATTATCCATCCTAGCACTTATCACCCAGTCTTACCTGCTCAGTTATAAAAACCTTGAAAACAAGAACCCTCCTAGTTTTATATCCTCAGAAACTCAGTGGAGTACATAACTTCTTTTAGACACTAAATCTTTGTCAAATGAATGGAGATTCTTTTTGACCAATGGAAAGAGTGTGGTTCACTCAAAGGCAACCAGTGAATTTGTGAAAATTCAGGTTAGTAAATATGCACATAAAATTCCAGTGATCATGCTTATTATATTCAGTTATTGTTATTTTGTTTCTAGATTTTTTTCTCTCCCTTTGTCTAGTTCCCCTTCCCACTCTATTTTTTTCCAGATGTGTAAGTCTAGGAATGAAAATGCATTTTATCTTTTAATTTTGGTGCAACAAAAGGCCAGGTAAGGCCATCCATTAATAATTAGTCTAATCATAGATGTGTGATTACTGAGTTTGGTCTTACCTGAGGACAGAATTCTATAACCGTCTCCCCTGGGAAGTAGTCTTATCCCATTTTTCGTCCAGTGAATTGAGGGAAACGGAACTCCTGACGCAGTGCAGGTAATTACCGTTGGGGCATGTTTGGTTACTAGGAAGTCCGTAGACTCATCAGCTATGGAAGGTGGAACTAAAACAATAAGAAAGTACACATTTCCAACCCTTACAAGTTTCCAAAGCCTTGTCATACATCTTTCTCTTTCTATGCCGAAAGTAAATGTTAATAAGTGGAAAAGGAAGCCCTCTTGTGAAGTAGTGGGATGATGAAACGTATCATTATAACAACTATTAATCCACCTAGTAAGCCAGTTCTACCTTGGACAGTGAGATCCACGGTTCTCTTATCCTCTCCGGCATCATTTGTCACGGTGCACTCATAGGTTGCAGTGTCATCCACAGAAGGGGAAATAATTACTAGTGAACCCGAAGAAAGGAGCCTAGAAGAAAGATTTCAGAGCAAGGATGTACTATATATCAGTTTTCATAAATGTTGGTTCAACATAGTACCATGCTGTGAATCGAGGGAAATGGAATTCTTTCCTTGTATTAAAATGAGGAACCCCTCTGATACTTCATGTATCAGATTTTTTTTTTTTTTTTTTTTTTTTTTTTTTTTACGGTAAATGGGTTAATGGGTAGCGCAGTCGTTAAGCGACTGCCTTTGGCTCAGGCATGATCCCGGCGTTCTGGGTTCGAGCCCCACATCAGGCTCCTCCATTGGAAGCCTGCTTCTTCCTCTCTCACTCTCCCTGCTTGTGTTCCCTCTCTCGCTGGCTGTCTGTCAAATAAATAAAATAAAATCTTTAAAAAAAAATAGAGCCTTAACTTTGAGATTTACAGGAAGTGGTTGGGTAGAAGGATTGTTTGAAGAGGGACTCTTGCATTTTCTGATTGCTTATATCATGATCAACCATGCTTTCCTAAGTGAAATACAGCAAAATGAGTACACTGATGATAGCCACTGTTTACTAAGCATTGAATACATTCTGGCACCATCTCAATTGCTTCACATAAACTACCTCTAAATTTCACAATACCTTTGCAGATTGGTATTTGATTACTTCCATTGATAGACGGGTAATTACAAGTCTGTCTGTCTTATGTGCTGCCCTACTTCACATGTCTCCTTATGTGCGTTGGACACTTTTGAGATGCATGGTACATAATATATCAATAAGTCTTTTCCCTAACTTCTAACCAATTCAAAACTAAAGTGAACTGGATCACTTCAAACGTTTAAGAGGTTTAGTAAATACACATACATTATTCAAAGTAAATCTAAATAAAATATCTATTTTCTTACTTAAAAGTGTGCACTGATAGAATAAAAATGATTTGATTCAATGGGAATACATTTGACATGCTTTTTTATTCTATGGTACTGCACATTTTCTACATAGGGTATATCTTCAAGTCACTAGACTCCTAGTACCCAAAGATTAAAAGGGTGAGAAAGGAGAAACAACAGAATTTCAAGTGTTAACACTCCTCGTTTCATATTTCCTGATGTATAAGAATTGATTGTTGTCAAAGTAGAGCTACAAGAACATTTGTTTTTAGTATTATGGCAATTCCTTTGACAAGATATCTGTTAACGTAATTGAGATACAAGAAATGATGCTCATTTACAACATCAGAAATTCCTAGTGATTAAAAGGTTAACTTTTAAAAAACATGCACTGTCATATTATGAACTACTGGAAGTAAAACTGGAGGAATGCAAAAAATTGGAGAAAATGATGTTTTTCCTCCCTACACATGCTACCAAGTACCTAAGTTGTATTTCATGGTTCAGAATTTTATTTTTATTCTATAGCTAAAGGTAGTATTATTTTTACAGAACAGTTTTTCCCTTATACCAAATATTTTCATTCTTTGTTTTTATAAAATTCCAAAAGGTGCTAAGAAAAATAAAGCAGAATAGGAATCTAATCTTGTAGATCTCTCTGATCGTCGTCCACAGGGCTTATGGATAGAAAAGATGGACCCATAATTCAGAAAAAGCTTTAGGTTGAAAAACTAATTCCACAATAAGAAAAAATATATACTCTCTACATATTAGCTAATTCTTCATACTTTATGCTCGTCCCCATTGATAGAGATGAAATGTTAGTTCTTTTTAAAATTATGTTTCTAAATAGGCGGGGTTTTTCAGTTAAGTTATTCCTTACCTGTACGAATTCTGATTTTGATCCACATTAAGAAGATGCCCATTTTTCCTCCATCTGATTGATGGTTTTGGTATCCCAGCAGCCTCACAAGCCAGAGTAGTTTGAACATTTACTGTTACAGTTATGTTAGTAGGACCCAGAGCAATGGATGGAGGAACTAAAACAAAGTCAACAAATAAGAGGGAAACACATTCAGCAAATAGCATGCCATCTGAAGTATTTCTGCCAGACTGAAATTAATCAATGGTAACTTGCTCCACAGTTACAAACACAAGAAGGCTCTGTGAATTTGGTGTTGTGATGGTGCTAGCCACGATGAGGAGAAAACATGGGTCTTGATTATTCACAATGGAGTATGGTACCTTTACATAGCTCTGGATATCAAGGTCTTTATGATCTCACAGGTTTAGGCTATCAAAGAACATTTAACCCAAAGATTAGATGTGGGTCATACAAGTATATTTACCATGGACTTGTAAATCTATTCGCCGGCGGTCTGTTCCAGCAGCATTGGTAGCCATACACAAATATCGCCCAGTATCTGTGACATGTGCTGACTGGATATGAAGGAATCCATTTTCCAAGATGGAGTATCTACAAGAAAGATCAGATTTCTGATTATTTACATTTTGATCGAGAGTATTTTTAAAAGACTTAGTTAAATCCATTTTTAGTCTTTATCCTGCTTTAGAAATTTGCAATACCCTTGGTGGAAAAAAGGGATATTCCACAAAGGTGCATAGCAGATGGACTTGTGATCTTGGATGAATTATAATCATTTTGTTTTCCCATAAGACTTGGGATTATGCTTTTAAAATAGTATAATTTGATTCTCATATTAAGATGAGGAACTAATATTAAATATAACAAGACCAAAATAATACATTGGAAAATAAGATTTAGGGATTTATATTTCAGTTACTGCAATATTTTTCATTCTTTTCCAGGATTGTTACCTTGCATGACTTGCAGACAGAACAGCTCCATCCTTTCTCCATGTTATCCTTGGGGTTGGCACACCCTCAGCAAGGCATTCCAATACAGCTGATGTATTTAAGTGAATGACAAGACTCTGGGGGCCACTCTTTATGTTTGGAGGAACTGCACAAAAGATGCATGTGGAAAACTTCATTCATATCAATAATATAAGACTCTGAAGAGGTAATACAAGGTTAGCTTTGAGTCAAATATATAGCGTTGCCTACAGCTAATTCAGGTTAGCATAAACAGAATCGGGGTTTAATTCTTAAAGTCTTACTCAAGATACTTAGTGTTTAAAAATAAAGCACAGATGGGGGAAAGGAGGTTTTAAATCCCTGATATGGTGTGTGAAATCTGGCTTTGTAGGAGAGACGCTTGAATAAAAATCAGCTCTGGTCTGATGCAAATTAAAGATGATATTTCTTATTTCTCTTTGGCCAAATAATGGTCTGAGAATGTTAACACTGGAACAACTTCACTTTAAATAAAGAACAGAGAATGGGCTGTTCTAATGAAAAGCACATCTGTGATTAATCATGCAAGTCTCAGAGCATGTATTTTATTAATCATTGAGTTCATATGGGAGTAGAAAATCTGAATTTTAATTTTAGTATTAGAGATATTAGTTGTGTGGGTCACCCAATATCCTGTAAAGTTTCATATATTAAAAAATCAAAGAGACTGTGATGGGGAAAAGTCTGTATTATCTTCCTGGATATTGGCATACTTTAATGTTTAGATCTTCGATTTGAGAGAATCACAGTCCTTTGGCAGTCTCTGTCTAGTACATATACTCAAACACCAACATGAATAAAGGTGACCTAATTATTGGATCACCTGTCATCCAGAACCTTAGTGTGACTTTCTCAATGGCTCTGATCTGAATGACACAAAATGTGAGGATATACTGGTAACAACTGGACATACAGTATCCTCTAAGATAATGTATCTTTAATTATTTTTTGAAATATGGTTTGAATATAGCCATAATACAAATATCACATATTGTCTTTTTCAAAAAATAAGATAACCACAAGAATCACTGAGTGTGCCCATAAGAAACAAAAATGTTATCATTTCTTTGAATGCACTTGGCTATATTTTTAATTTGTGAAACAATTATTAATTTTTCTTACCATTTACAGAGAGAATAAATTCTCTTGTAGTCTTTCCTGCAACGTTGCTGGCCACACAAGTATAATTGGCTGTATCACTTAGATCTGCATTATTAATTTGCAAGTATCTCCCTCCAGATAGGATTCGTACTCGAGGTGTTGCCTGGATTTAGCAAGTAAAATTTACCATTAAAATGTCAGAAGAAGAGAGTATTACTTTATAACATCAAAAAGTAACTATAGTGAGCTATAGATTGCCTGTCTTCCAGTATGCTTTGTCTGCTCCCCCTACCATAATCCTGGGATCAAAATCCTTTGAGAACTATTTCTATGAGTGTGCTTAAGGCAAGGGCACAATCAATATTCCCCGTTCTCCAGGCCACAATAATCTGGATACACAAGAATGAGCAGGTGACTCAAACTGGGCCCCTGAGAGCCCTCTACAGGACTTTGTTGGAAGTGTTGAAGAATAAGACACTTTATTTTTTTTATTGGTATCTGGTAGTGAGGATGACATAGCCTGGTGGCAATCTTATCACCATGTGTGGACAGCTCTGAATCTGTAAACAGAAGGGGGAATGAACCATGAGAGACTATGGACTCTGGGAAACAAACTGAGGGCTTCAGAGGGTAGGGGAGGTGGGGGAATGGGATAGGCTGGTGATGGGTATTAAGGAGGGCACGTATTGCATGGTGCACTGGTTGTTATACGCAAGTAATGAATCATGGAACTTTACATCAAAAACTAGGGAGGTACTGTATGGTGACTAACATAATATAATAAAAAATTACTATTAATAAAAAATAAATGAATAAAAGCAAGCAGAGCTGAGATTCAGAGGAAAACACACAGATGCTTGAATACATGAGGAGAACCTCTGGACCTAGTAATACCTAAAACCTAAGTTCACCAATCACTATAGGTAATAAACGCCTTTAAAAAAATTTTAAGTTGGTTTGAGTTTGAATTCTGTCACTTACAACTGAAAGCTCCATGACTAATAAATTAACTTTTCTTACAGAAAATAATGATCCTTTAACATTTCAAAAATACCACCTTTCGCCAGTTAGAATGGCAAAAATCGACAAGGCAGGAAACAACAAATGTTGGAGAGGATGTGGAGAAAGGGGATCCCTCTTACCACTGTTGGTGGGAATGCAAGTTGGTACAGCCACTTTGGAAAACAGTGTGGAGATCCCTTAAAAAGTTAAAAATTGAGCTTCCCTATGATCCAGCAATTGCACTACTGGGTATTTACCCCAGAGATACAGACGTAGTGAAGAGAAGGGCCATATGCACCCCAATGTTCATAGCAGCATTGTCCACAATAGCTAAATTGTGGAAGGAGCCGAGATGCCCTTCAACAGATGACGGATTAAGAAGATGTGGTCCATATATACAATGGAATATTACTCAGCCATCAAAAAGAACAATTTCACAACATTGGCTGCAACATTGACGGGACTGGAGGAGACAATGCTAAGCGAAATAAGTCAAGCAGAGAAAGATAATGATCATATGGTTTCACTCATTTATGGAACATAAGAAGTAGGAAGATCGGTAGGAGAAGAAAGGGAAGAAGAAAGGGGGGTAAACAAAAGGGGGAATGAACTATGAGAGACTGTGGACTCTGGGAAACAAACTGAGGGCTTCGGGGAGGGGATGGGATAGGCTGGTGATGGGTATTAAGGAGGGCACGTATTGCATGGTGCACTGGGTGTTATACGCAAGTAATGAATCATAGAACTTTACAGCAAAAACTGGGGATGTACTGTATGGTGACTAACATAATATAATAAAAATATTATTATTAAAATAAATAAATAAAATGTATTATAAAAAAAGAATACTCACCTATAATACCAAAGCTAAAAAAAAAAAAGTAAATAAATGATTTTAGTCTACAAATATTTATTAAGCATTTATTTTGTGCCCAGGCATGGGACCAAGAATTATGAAAATATAGAGACAATGAAACCTAATCTTTGCTATTAAGTCCAATTGGGAAAATAGATGTAAACAAGTATTTCTGTATAAATTAAGATATATGAGGTTCATAATCATTAAAAAATGCCAGGTAGCCTCAAAGACTGAAATTTTCTGGTTGAACCAAAGAAGGAACTACTTCAGGGAGAGCCTAAATAAGATTTTTCTGCCATATGGGCTCTGTCCCACATAGATATACAGTTGACTTTCAAACTGTGGGTCAACTTACGTGTGGAATTTTTTCAAAAAGTACAATGCAGTACTATAAACGTATTTTCTCTTCCTTATGATTTTGTTAACATTTTCTTTTCTCTAGTAAAATTTATTATAAAAATAGAGTATATAAGATATATAACACAAAATATGTGTTGACTGTTTATGTTATTGGTAAGGCTTCAGGTCAACAACAGATTATTGGTAAAATTCTGGGGGAGTCAAAAGTTATATACAGATTTCTGACTGTGTGTGTAGGGGGTCAGTGCCTCTAACCTTTATGTTGTTCAAGGGCCAACTATATATTTCTTTTTTTTTTTTTTAAGATTTTATTTATTCGACAGAGATAGAGACAGCCAGCGAGAGAGAGAACACAAGCAGGGGGAGTGGGAGAGGAAGAAGCAGGCTCATAGCGGAAGAGCCATGTGGGGCTCGATCCCATAACACCAGGATCACGCCCTGAGCCAAAGGCAGACGCTTAACCGCTGTGCCACCCAGGCGCCCCCCAACTGTATATTTCTAATGAAAAATGTTGTTCATACTAAAATACACAGTTCAGCTCCATTTCTCTAGGCCTATTTTTTTTTAAAGATTTTGTTTATTTATTTGAGAGAGAGAGAGAGAGCACAAACGCAGGAGGAGGGGCAGAGGGAGAAGGAGAAGCAGACTCCCCACTTAGCAGGGAGCCCAATGCAGGGCTCAATCCTAGGACCCTGGGATCATGACCTGAGCTGAAGGCAGATGCTTAACCGACTGAGCCACCCCGGAGCCCCTCTCTGGGCCTTTCATTGCTATAGGGGCTATTAGTGAAAAAATTTTATTACCTCTGATGAGAGTAAGTAATTTCTTAATTATATATGTTAAGTTCTATAAAGCATATATTTATATTTTTTTTACATGGGTATAGCAGAGTTTTAGGCTAATAAAAAATTTCAGAGTTGATTCTTTCAATGTTTTTGTTCCATGAACATCAGTAAGTTCTGCGAACTCATCAAGTCTCACTACAATACTTTCTGGTTCTCTTCCCATTGGGCACCAGTGATTCTTCCAAATATGACTTCTTTCTTCAGATAGAATCTCATTCTCAGCTGATGCTGTTGCTTCCTACTCCATGCAGAAAACCAAAGCCTGTAGTTCTCTCCTCCTCCCACCTTACATGTGAATGCAACTATCTCTGTGGAAAAAGGTCAGCCCTTTTGTCCAAGGCTAATCTCTTCACCTGTGACCAGGGTCCCATTCCTTCTCTGTCCAACACACATTATCCTATAAACTTCTCTTTCTCTCTCCTATATCTTCAGTCTTTCTTTCAGTAAATAAACATATAAAATCTCTATATTTCAAAAATAGGCCATAATTATTTCCATTCCCTCTTCTTCCTTAACTCCCCCAACAACTGTAATCTATCTTTTCCTTTGATCACTCTATTGAAGAACCATTGTTCTGATCTTTAATCACTTCTGTGTATTGCCAAAACTATGGACACAACTTAATTTATGTCTTAATGGACTCTGTCAACCACTTCCTCTCTTTTTCTTGGCTTTTAGTAATGTCTCCTATACTTAATTCTATCTCTCCAAGTCCTCCTTCTCAGTTCTGATCTTTTCTTCTTCCTTTGCTCACCCTATAATTATTAGTTTTGCCTTACATTCTGTTCTCATTTATAGGTTATCTCACACTGCGTGCTTTCTGGTCAACTTCATACAAACCTATGGCTTCAACAACTGGTCATATACATACCATGGAGGACTACCAAGTCAAAGACATTTTTGATGAAATAGGGACTCATATTTCTTCATACTTTTTAGACTCTCCACTTGGATAATATATGGTAATTCAAACTCAAAATATGTGAAGCTGAACTCCTCTCTTTTTTCATAACTGTTGAACTCACCCTGTCCCAGTACTAATATCATAGCAGGTATTAGCCTAAACTTCTCCATCATCAACATTCACTCAGTCTCTATCTGAACACCTAATAGTTGTTTGTTTGTTTGTTTGTTTTTAGGAGAAAGAGAGTGCATATGCATGCAAGTGGGGTTTGGGGAGGAAGAGGGGGAGAGGAGGAAGGAGAGGGAGAGAGAATCTTAAGCAGACTCCGCAATGAATGCAGAGCCTATCGTGGGGCTCAGTCCCATGACCCTGAGATCACGACCTGAGCCAAAACCAAGAGACAGACGTTTAACCGACTGCACCACCCAGGCACCCCTGAACACCTAATAGTTTTGAGTGAAATGCACACGTTGGAAATAAAACTGTGGAGAAAAAGTAAGAACATGAAAGGTCTTGTGAGCTAAGTGGGATAGTTTAACCTGAATCCTGAAATCTATGGGGAATCATCAAAGGATTTTAATCAAGGCCTACTTCAGCTACACCAAGATACTTTGCAGTTCCTGCAAGAGTAACATTCATTCTCCCGTAATGGCTTTGTAGATGCCATTACCTGTGATTAGAATCCCCTTCTTCTTTCTTGCCCAGTATCTTCCCATCATTTAAAACTGAACTGACCCTTTCCGAGAGGCTCCTCTGAGCTGTTCCTTACCCTGAAGTCTGATTACTTGCTTCTTTTCTGTTTTCATAAAATGCTACACATCACTCTGACATATGAGTCATATCCATGCTCTTTGATTTACTTATATGTCTTTTCAAGTAGACTGTGAGCTCCTTGAGGGTCACGACTACTCTAAGTAGCAATTATAGTGCCACCGTTAGTAGGGTTACAATAAATAGAGAAACTGAGGCACAGGAAGGTTAAGTGATACCCATGATAATTTAGCATGTAAGTAACTCTCAGAATCCAGTCTGGTTTTGGTCCTTTGGTATGGTTTGGTGGTGGTGGAGGTCTTTCTGTCTTAGATGTTAGGGGACTTAATCTCCTTTTATAATTAGGCACAGTGAAACACAGTAGGTTACAGTAACAGGATGAGGAAAAACAAAAGGAGGGAAAAAAGGATAAGTAACTTCTAGAATAAGAACAACGAGAGCATTCAAGGTCAAGGCTTTGAGCCAACCCTAACAGGCTATTTAGGATCCTGGGCTGTGACACTCTGTGACAGCAGACAGATATCACGTGAGCATGGGAAGCTTTAGAGAGCCAGTAAATGTGTTCTTCAAGGATTCCAGTCTTACATTCCTGATATCCAAGGATATCACATAGATCCTGGGGGTCCCTCCTCAGGTCCCAGTTTATTCCAGAAAAATTTAGTGAGAGGTTTGCCCATGACACTTGCAGGAGACGTCAGTTCTTTTGAGATGATTTCTTCCCTCTCAACTAAAGAAATAGCTGAGTGTTTCAAATCCAATTTTAATCCACAGGCTCCAGGAGATACATACTTGCAACAATTTACAGAGTGTCTGAATCAAAATACCTGTCTTTTGACCCATAACTAGTTAATAACTACCCAAGCACAGGCTGAGAAAAGAAGGCTGATTAAAATACCCTGTGCGTACCCCTTCACTGTCGAATAACAGTAGCCTGATGTTGTTTGGTTTTGTGTACCTACCAAGACCCTACAGCTGATTTTTTTTTTCCTCGAAATGGATTTGTGGAACTTAGCAAGATTTACCTGTAACCGTTCTCCATTTTTAAGCCAAGTGATTACAGGTGGGGGCACTGCATCCGATTTGCATTCCAATGTCACTTGTCTGTTCCGTAACACAGTGAAATCCTGGGACTCATCAGTGCCAGCAATATTAGGGGGTACTGGGTGTGAGAACAAACATGGCAGAGGCTTTCAATAAACAAGATATAAAAATGATCTGAATTATCTTAGGTTTTCAACCAATGTTGCTTCTGTTATATAAAATAAGAGGCATAAGCTTAAAACATTACTCATTCAATTTGTAGTACAAATGATTACCAGTAGTGGACTTTTTTTTTTTTAAGACTTACTCTGTACTTTCACATATATAAAGTAATGAGATTCTTCCAATGGTCACATGAATGACAGGATAAGTAACATAATCACATTATTATTACCACTGACCAAGTAAAGAAACTAAGGCACAAAGAAAGGATTTCTTAACCAGGTTCCACACTTGGTAAGAATTTTCTCTGAACATCAGATTTCCAAACTACTACATCAGGGTCTCTTCCATCATAATACAGAGAAATGTATATATTTTCATAATATTAAGAAATATATCTTTTAATGTGACTTTTATATACAGAATTTGCATGTCAATTAATGGTAGGTCTAATTTGTGTGTAGGGCTGCTGGGAGGAGGGGGGCACCTAAATTACAGACAATCTGCACTGCCTAGTCATCTAGGCTAAGACAATGAAAAAAGTATCTTCTGCTCAGTTTTTTAAATGTTCCCTTCCATAAAGAGTAAATCTTATCTCTATGTTGAAATCATACTGACCTGAGTCTAAATGGCCCAACTTTTCTGGAAGGTAATTTGGCAAAAAACTTCAGAGCTTTAAATGTGTACACGTGTATGTGTAATCAAGCAAGTGTACTTATAGAAATTTATCAAAATAAAAGAATTAAGGGAACAGGCCAATATGTAGGCACAAAGATGTCTATAACAGTATTCCTTATACTGGTAAAAATACAAGAACAGCCTAAATATCCAAAAACAGGGAATGGGTTAAATAAATGATGGCATATTCATAAAACGGGACATTAGGCCATCACTAAAAAGTGTTATAAAAATGTATTTTTTGATATGAAAACATGTTCACCAAATCATTAAGAGAGATGAAAAACACGTTTGATACTATATGTTGTAGGGTACATTTCTGTGACAAAACATTTGTATGCAAAAAAGCCTTTGTGTAATGAGACTGGATGACACATTTTCTTCTTTAACATAATTTATGATTTTAAATAAAGAACTATGAATTATTTGTGCAGGAACAAAATGAATAAGTCAAAAAGTCCACTGAAGTATTTCCAAAAAGCACTTACTCAGCTAAATACAAGAATCAGATTTGCAAAATACATATTTCCCTATACATAAACATATCTTATGATGTGCTATGGAGTTGCCCCATGTTCCATAAATTATGGCTTCTAGTTAGGTGTTAGTAATGATAGATTGCAGGACATTTTGCCAAATTTACCATGCACTCTCACTAAATATTCTTTATCATCATCTCCTGCAGTACTGGATGCCAGACACGTATATCTTCCTGTATCTTCCACCTGCAAAATCCAAATAAGTGAATTACACAATATTAACATGTCAGTTTTCGTGATGAGAGTAAGTATTCACTTGAATGAATATAAAGTCTCACACAAAACAGCATATCATTAAGATAGCACAACAATTAAAATTTAATAACTGTTTCAACATTTGTGATTAGCTCTCTATAAAACTATGTTTTAAGAGGGTTTCGATATCTGATCTTAAAATGTTTGCACGTTAGGTATATTTAATAATCTTGGAAAAGGCAGATACATATAGGACTTAGCACCAGAGGTCACAGACGAGACACACAATGATTAAACATATAAGTATTTATGGACTTAAATAGATTTTAAATTTCAATTGGCATCTTCCTGAAGAAAATGAAATATAATTTATCAATTAAACAAAATAAAATATTGGGTTATTAAAATAAAGTACATTAATACCACATTTTGAATGTACCTTTGGTAAACATGGTGAAACAAAAGAGCTATATTATACAATCTGGCTGTAAATAGTGTCAGACTGACAGCATAATCTACTATTATCTGACTAAAACCAGGAACATTTCTTTAAAATCCCCGTGCATAGTTTCCACTGGAAGTGTTAGTCTTCCTTCATATGTTTGACATTGTGTAGACACGGCCCATGCTTACGTACGCATAAAATATACTCTGGAAAACAGATGATCTTACACCTGTGAAAAATGTATTTTGGAAAAGCAGAAAAATCCTGTTTTCATTTATTTTACTACTTGAACATTCCTAGAATATTGTGAATTTTTAAATTCTTACATTCAAAACTGACTTTATAGGTTATGGAAAAACTTTTTGGTAGGCTGCAAAAACTCCTTCAAAAAAATTTAAGACTGGTATGTTTGCAAAAATACTTAAATGCAACTTTAAGAAGAATGACACTTGCATAGGCCTTCAATTAAGAATTTAAAATGATGTACCAAGGCCTAGAGAATAATTTTTGCATTTCCCATCATATATCTAAAGCCTTTAAAACTTGATTTTTCTCTATCAACTCACTTTATTCCTAATTAATATTGTCCTCTCCGCTTGTTTTGACTTAACCAAACTTGAACAGTCATTCGTGTCTACTCTTAAATCTTGCCTCCTCCAATAAGTATTTCCTGACAATTTGTGCCCTTCTGGGTGTCTACAGTCATCATTTGTAGCTATATTTTCTAAACTATGTTCTGTTTATAGGGTGTCAGAAAAGTTACAGTTAATCAAATTTCTCTAGAGTAGTATTTTGCAGTACTGTTGACATGCAGTATGGCTCACAAAGGAGAGGAAGGTATTGTATATAAAGTTTTCCAATTCTATTTGGTTACAGAATTTCCCCCATTAGAATAACTCACAGAACTATTATTTGATGGAAGATATTTTAGGAAACTCCTGTCTCTACCACACAGTTTGGAATTTGCAAAGCTTCCAGTATGTGTCAGGCATCACTCTATATTACAGACACATACACGAAGAGACAAAGTTCAGATAAGTGAAATATAACGTATAATGTACAAAATGCTCTGAAAACACAGAAGAGCAGAAGAACAAAGATCAGTCTTGAGACTTGATAATATTTAATTTTCTACTTCTAAAATATCTTGAACGGTTTTCTTACTGTTTCTTTTCTGAATTTTATCATGTGTATAGTATTATATCCCCTAGACAACTGGAAACTTCTCAAAGACTGAGACATGTTTTATGTATTACGTTTGTATTCTCCACAACAGCTAGCTCATGTGGGTCACCATCTAATACCTGTGGGATCTTTGTCTCCCTTTGTTAAAGCCAACTATACAATGTTTGCATTTAAGACCTACTATGACATGGCCTTAATCTTCCTTTTAAACTTTATTTGTCATTATTCCTTTTTAATGATAATTCTATTCCACGCAGTTCCCTGTCTCCTTACATTACAAAATTCTTTTGGTTCCTTTTTTATCTGTTGAAATTCTTTTTTTTTTTTTCAAGTTGTAATTGGCAGGATTTCCTTCTTTTTATTGCGAGTCTAAAAAAGACAAATTCATAGAAACAGAGTAAAATTGTGGTTACAGGAGGCTAGGATGGGAGAAATGGGGACATGTCGAACAGAAGGTACAAATTTCCATTTGTAAGGTCAATAAGTTCTGGAGATCTAATGTAATGTATGGTGACAAAAGTTAGCAATTTTGTATTATATACTTGATATTTGCTAAGAGAGTAGGTATTTATTATTTATTTTAATTGAGATATAATTGACATATGACATTGTGTAAACTTGTTGTAAAATGTATTCATTTGATGCATTTTTTTAATAATAATTTTTTATTATATCTGTTGAAATTCTAACATTGAAGGATTTTCATCCAGTAAGTGGTCTGACAGCTTAACTCGCGTTTTCTCTGAGTTACTGCAATGCTTGACAGGGAGAAAAAAGGGAAATGGAAGGTGTGTTCTTGATATTGGAAACAAGGAGTGTGCTGAGTTCCACTGATTAGGCTTTTGAAGCAGATGTAGGATTGAGACCCAGCTCTATCACGGAACAGTGGCGAGTACTTGGCAGGCAAGTACTTGATCTCTCTGTGCCTGTTTCTGATTGTGCAGAATGGAGATGAAGACTGCCTCACAGAGTTGTCATTGAGAGTCATCGGTGTGATAGAGCCCAGAGCTGAACGCAGGACTGACACAGTAGACAATTCATAGCCCTTAGCTCTCTTTCTCCAGGTCCCTTTCCTTCCTCCTTCCTCAGTGAAAATGCACACAGAATATAATTAAGTAATTTGTTATTCCTTGTTTCAAGGGATGTTGATTATCACAACAATAGCAGCAGGAAAAACAATTCTAACTCTACTTAATATACTACATGCCTGAGGCACTAGTCTAAGCATATCATGTTAGATGATCTTTTAAATCCTCAAGTGTAGGAGTTAGGTATTGTTACTATTTTTATCCCAAAGTTACAGATGAGGGTATTAGGGCACAGATGGAGAATATCTGTAATATAAGGTTTGTCTTTGTTAGTAAAATAGAAGATCGTTATGACAAGGCATCCCAGACATACTTCTCTTTAATATATTTACGTTTCTGATTAATTTCCTTAAACACAAACTAAAAGAAGTCAATTTTACTGAATTGATTGTTTGAAAAATTGTGTCTCTTCAGATTTTTATGTCTGCAAGTTAATTTTGGAAACCAAAATTGGTCCTTGAGGCCTCATATGTATATATGTTGAACTGCTTTTTGCTAGTTCTGTAAAGGCCTACCCGGCACAAATTAAGAGCTTCGGGAAATATTCACTTACAGCACTGCGAAAAAACTTGCAAAAATTAAAGTATCTTGCTTTCTTCCAAGTTTAACATGATACTCCTACTGCTCCTTTTTAGTCATGTTTCCCTGTGTCTACCCAAGCATGCATACCATAGAACCAACCTACCTTTGTTAAGGTTACAGAGAGGGATCTATGATCCATTTAAAACATAATTTCTCCATTTTGCCTATATTAGCAAGTGAGAAGGACAACCCAGGATGAAATAATTTTTTGACTTCGACACTCACCTGAGCACTAGATATTCGAAGAACCTCTCCACCTCCAAGAGTTTGTACCTGATCTGTCTGTGGGAGGGGCCGTCCATCCTTCATCCAGGTAATTTTAGGAGTTGGGATTCCAGAAGCAAAGCAGGTAAGTTCAAGTGGATTATTAACAATCACTGATATCTCTACAGGTTCTTCTGATCCATTGATATGAGGTGGTTCTATATAAAGGGAATTAAAAACAACAACAAAATAAACTTGCTGTTTGATAACATACTGCTGATTAGAAAAAGTTTTAAAGAAAATTCACCTCAAATTTATGTTCGTGTAATACAAATTGGTTGAAACAAAGATACCAAAATGATCATTCCTAGATGTTACTGCCATTTGTCACTGGCACTATCTTAAAAGGGATGGCTCACGTCTATCAGAGATCATGAAGTAAGTGGCAACCCAGTCTAAGGCAACTATAGCTTGGCAACTGGGATTCAGATCATTAGCGCAGTCTCACCTAATTGCAAAGATTGAAGAACAATAAAAACTAAACTCATCTTGTACCATTTTTTAAAGAGAGGTACTTCCAGAGAGTAGTGTGTTTTTGTACCTTCTAAATATCTATTGTTTCTACAAAAGCTCCAAGCAAATGCTGTGGAATTCTGCTATCATCTTTTCCATGCAGAACTTTAAGAGGAAACAATGACTAAGCAGAAGAAAAAACAGTTATATTTGGAGACTATTTCTGCATAAAACACATTTGTTATGTCTGGGCAGAAATAATTTCCTTTTTTGTTATTTATATTTCTAAATTACCTTTCTCAGGAGGATGTTAAAGAATCTAAACACTTGGAAGAAACACCATGGTTCCTTAGTCCAACTATTCTCAAGTTTAGGAATCCCTTTAAAACAGTCTTTTTGTACAATGATCATTCAAGTTTTCTATGAACATTTCCAGCTTACTATTTCACAAGGCAGCCAAAATAGCTGTTGGACAGCTCCAAGGATTAGACTTTTTTTTTTTTTTTTTTTTTTTTTTTTTTAAATCAGGCACATAGTTTAGAAGAGAGGTTCACAGCAGAGTATCTGGAGTCAAAAAGCCTGAGTTTGAATCCTGACTCCAAAAATCATTAGCTTAGTGGATTTGGGCAAACCTCTAAAATAAGAATAGCACTATTTCTTAACTAATGGGATCATTGTGAGGATCCAGTGAGATATTCTATAAACTACACATTTCATTTCTGTTTCTGAATATGTTTTATTTTATAATTAAAGGTTTTTAAAAAGTTATTCCTACTACAATGTCTACTATAGCTGTTGGTATTTTTATTAAAACCTGCTTATTAAAAAGAAAAAAATTTCCACCTACACTCCTTGTTTTCTTTTCTGGAGAAAGACAATATATTAAATCTATACTCCTTTTCAGATTATAATTAAGAACTCAGAGTTTCTTAACCACTGACCCACATGACCTCTTTTTTACTTTCATTCATCTTACATACTGCTGTCAAAACCCATTTTTAAGTGCATTTTAGAATGATCCAAGATTTCTTGCTAAAAGGATTTCAGTGTTTCCATGTTGCTTACTGAATTAAACAAAAACTCTTCACCATGGCTTCCAAAGTTTTGTAAAAGGTTTTTATGTTTATAACATTATGTATTTTTAATATACTTACATGTAACGTAGGCTTCAAATTAGACTACTTCTTTACCTCAACAAGTACAGTCTTTTCTTGCTCTGTAACTTTACTAATGCCATTCCTTCTACTGTTACATCTTCCAATAGTCCCATCCCCTAACCAGGCATGTTCAAATACTATCAAGGTCACATTAATATCATTAAACTCATTTGTAAAAACTGCAAATCTTTTGATTCTCTCAACACCAACAATAAAATTTCTCTCCCTTTTAATTTCCAAAGCATGTTGCTTGTATCACTCAAAAGAACTTATCTGATTCTCCATTTGATTCCTTTTATTTATTGGTTATTTACCATGTGTTAGTCACTATGGATACAAAGATTAATTAGGCACGACCTTTATCCTCAAAGCTTATAGTCACTAGATTTAAAACAACATCAGCAATAATAGACACAACATGTTCCCACCTGATTCAAACTCCCAGTCAACAGACCTTACAGATAGTTGCTAAGTGACTAAGAACTATTTTATTCTGTGTCTTGTCCACGTGTCTTATACTTTGGACAGAGTAGGAGATGCACCTACCATGATGACTCCAGAACTTACGTTTTTAGCTTATATCTCTCTTCTGAGCTTGAGATCCACAAATCCAGTTATCAGATAAACTTCTCCAGTGGAGTATTTGGACATTGTTTCAATTTCAACATGTATTCAGACAGAACCTGTTACCTTATTCCTCAAAACCTGGTCCTTTTCCATCATTTCCTGCATTTATGTGATGGGTCTACCAATCATTCAGTCATATAAGCCAGAAACTCGCAGCCACCCTTGATATCTTCTTCATCATTCTCCTACATCCAACTCCTTAAATAAGTCCTAATACTTCTACCTGCCATTATTTCTAAATACATTTTTCCTCTTACTTCCATTACTAATCTGAGCTACAGTACTATTTACTTGGACTAACATCACCTATTTCCTGCCTTTAGGTACCCACACAATATTATCTATTTGTTTCTTTCACATTAACAGACCCCAATTTTGTTGGGGCTGTCCGTGTACTAAAAACTCCATTTCCTAGCCTCTGTAGTAGATGGTAGATGGAAGGGTGTGTGAAGATTCTGATCAATGAGATGTAAACGGAAGTGGTTTTGTAGGAATTCTAAGAAAGTCCCTAGAGGGGCAACTCTTCACCCTTCCTCTCTTTCCTGCTCTGTTGTTGCATCTAGTGATGCGGGGAGTGACCAGACAATGCATGATCACTGACCAACCATGATGTAAAGGCCAAGAGAACTGTAAATATCTGAATTGGTTCACCAACGTAACTACTGCCTACCTCCAGACACCTCACTCAGCAAGAAAAACAAAAGTTATTTGTTCCAGCTGCCAGACTTAGACTCTGCTATTCACGGCCAAATACAACTCCTAATAATACATGGGTCTCTCAGAATCTACTCTTGTCCTTCTCCAAGTAGCTCTCTACTTTGCAGTCACAGTGGTTTTTTCAAACTGTAGTTCTACTCATGGCACTCCACTTATTAGAACTTTTAATGGTTTCCCAGTGTTCTAGGATAAAAACCAAATTTTTAACGTGGATAACAAAGCTCTTCATAGCCTGGACCCTGTCGAAACCACTTAGCTTTATTTGTATGAGCTTTTTCCTTGTTTTCAATATTCGAGTTATGCTGGACTTTTCAGAATCACTAACATATCATGACACCTTCCACCATGTGGATAGCATTAAGCTAAGAATAGCAGTTCCCCAGGTTAGGACGGTAACTTTCACATTTGGAGTATTGCATTGATCCAAGTGAAGACTTTTTCAGGTTTTAATGGAATTAGCTTTCAACAGATGCCAGAATGCTGAATTTTCTCATTTTTCTGCTGAGCCAGTTTTCAAATCTGTTTTAAGAAAATACTATCCTTATAAACCCTGTACCTAGGAAGGTTGTCCTCTGTACACGATGCTAGCAATATCATTGTTATTTTCTTGCTCAGTTTTCTTTTTTTTTAAACAGCGAATGTTTTATTTATTTTTTTATTTTTATAATAATTTTTATTATGTTTTTTAGTCACCTTATAGTACATCCCTAGTTTTTGATGTAATGGGTAATGTTCCATAATTTATTACTTGCGTATAATACCCAGTGCACCATGCAATACGTGCCCTCCTTAATACCCATCTCTGGCTATCCCAATCTCCCACCCCTTTCCCTTCTGAAGCCCTCAGTTTGTTTCCCAGAGTCCATAGTCTCTCATGGTTCATTTCCCCTTCTGTTTACCCCCCCTTCATTCTTCCCTTCCTTCTCCTACCGATCTTCCTATTTCTTATGTTCCATAAATGAGTGAAACCATATGATAATTGTCTTTCTCTGCTTGACTTATTTCGCGTAGCATTATCTCCTCCAGTCCCGTCAATGTTGCAGCCAATGTTGTGAAATTGTTCTTTTTGATGGCTGAGTAATATTCCATTGTATACATGGACCACATCTTCTTAATCCAGTCATCTATTGAAGGGCATCTCTACTCCTTCCACAATTTAGCTATTGTGGACAATGCTGCTATGAACATTGGGGTGCATATGGCCCTTCTCTTCACTACGTCTTGTATCTTTGGGGTAAATACCCAGTAGTGCAATTGCTGGATCATAGGGGAGCTCAATTTTTAACTTTTTAAGGGACCTCCACACTGTTTTCCAAAGTGGCTGTACCAACTTGCGTTCCCACCAACAGTGTAAGAGGGATCCCCTTTCTCCATATCCTCTCCAACAATTGTTTCTTGCCTTGTCAATTTTTGCCATTCTAACTGGCGTAAGGTGGTATCTCAGTGTGGTTTTGATTTGAATTTCCCTGATGGCTAATGATTTTGAACATTTTTTCATGTGTCTGTTAGCCATTTGTATGTCTTCATTGGAAAAGTGTCTGTTCATATCTTCTGCCCATTTTTTGATTTGATTTTGTTTCCCGTGTATTGAGTTTGAGAAGTTCTTTGTAGATCTTGGATACTAATCTTTTATCTGTAGTGTCATTTGCCAATATCTCTTCAATAAATGGTGCTGGGAAAATTGGACAGCTATACGCAGAAGAATGAAACTTGACCACTCTCTCATACCATACACAAAGATAAACTCCAAATGGATGAAAGACCTCAATGAGAGACAGGAATCCATCAAAATCATAGAGGAGAACATAGGCTACAACCTCTTTGATATCGGCCACAGCAACTTTTTTCATGACACATCTCCAAAGGCAAGAGAAACAAAAGAAAAAATGAACTTGTGGGACCTCATCAAGATAAAAAGCTTCTGCACAGCCAAGGAAACAGTCAAAAAAACTAAGAGGCAGCCCATGGAATGGGAGAAGATCTTGCTCAGTTTTCTATACCCAGAAATGCCCTGGGATGAGATTCTGCTGCTTGGTTCTCAGAATTTCTAGAGGAGCATGCTTTCTCCCTTTCCCAATGCCACATGTTGGACCAGGTCATATGTCACATACATAGTAGGTGTAGAGCAATTATTTGTTACATGATGACTGGAAACATGCCTGGCCCATAACGTATAGTTAATAGTTAATACTTCATATGTGAATAATGTACAAGAGCACATTTATGTCATCTCCTGTTATTCCTGATACTCTGTGAATTAGTGTACAGGAATTTGTTATTTTAGCCTTCCTTATCAACACACTCCTCTGTCTTTTGTCTCTAAATACCCTGGAGTACCTCCTCCACTACTACCCTTCATTCTAAGGAACACTCATCTATACCACAGTCTCTTCTTTGTTTATTTACATAGCATTCTGCCTCCCTCTCCAGTTAAAACTTCCTTCAACCCAGCTAGCAAGCATCTAATTCCATTCAATTTAATCCAATGAATAAATATCACGTGTCAAATGCCATGCTAAATCCTGGGAATATAGAAATAGGTAAGGTGGGTACTGCCCATCACAGAGCTTAGCTAAGGATGAAGCAGACTTTTAAAGGTACCCAAATGATTAAATTGGTATAGGTACTATGAGAAAGACTACAGGGCATTCTGAATACATACGCTAGCATCATGCTAAAATTATTCTTTCTGTTCCTTGTGAAGTGTATTTTGTTCTGTGAGGAGCCTGAGATTTTATCTATATTGTAGTGGAAAACAAACCAAACTCCCCCAAAATAATTAATTATGGAAATAGTTCATCTCATACATCTTCATTTCTCTACCAAAGTCAAAATTTTTGACTTCTCTTTATTTTGTATCTCTAGTTTTGTTTTCTCTTTATATTACTTGTTTGCATGTAGAACATTGTAATACACATTTCAAATATTTGCTTTAATGCACACAAGAGTAAATGGAACTAGACTATTTGAAATGACTATTAAAACTATTAGATTGGATCATTTGAAAAGGTTGAAATAACATAAAATAGTATAAATATGCTTTTCCATTAAATTGGTATTAATCAAGAGCTTTAATTCTTGAAAAAACTTAAAAATCTACTTATCAATTGTACGATTTTGTTAAAATTTTATAAGCAGGAGTTTTCGTCTTTTAGACAGATAAGGAACAAAATAATTTAAATTTAACATGCTTCAGGTAAGAGTAAATCTAGGTAAATTACAAAACAAAAATATGAAATACAATGAAGTTTTTACAAATTTTGTCCCCATAGCAAGTGACTCTAAGAATTACACTTATTTACTAAATCTTTGTTGTTACTTATTTCCAAATTACTGAATGTTTACATACCCAGGACCTTCAGGATAAAGTGTTTGCTGACTTCTCCAGCTTCATTTGAGGCAATGCAGATGTACCTCCCCGAATCTTCAGTCTCTGCTTTGTTGAGCTGAAGAACCATTCCTTGAGAGCTTATTGTCAGACGGGTATTAGGACCCAGAGGCTGGCTATCTCTAAGCCAGGACATCCTGGGAGTTGGGGTTCCATCTGTAAAGCATGTCATGGAGGTAGAACTACCCTTGACTATTGTGATCTCCTCTGTTCCCATTGCATTGTCCAGATTGGGTGGCACTATGCAGAAAACAAAACAGGTCTATTATAATTTGAGACCAACTTAGATAAAAAATATTTTTTAATGGCTCAGTTAGTTCTATATTGTGTCTTTTTTTATAATAATTTTTTTATTATATTATGTTAGTGTTTCTATGATCTATTAAAATATAGAATTAAGATAGCATATAAATAATTGCCAACTATTATAAAAACAGGTATTAGATACACTTATTATTAACCTTCCAAAATATTAGCAATGAAACCTCCGGCTTGTTTTCTTGCTGAACACACAGAATTTAAATGTGGTTTAAGTTTTAGCCATTTTTTCACTTCTTAGGTTTGCCTCTTTAATTTGTTACAATATATATTATAGTTTCAGAAGTACATTTTCAACTGCTGTATGTGGAATAAATAAAATAATATTAGTTTCTAGAGTAAGTTTATATACAATCCAACAAAATTAATTTGTAGGCTATAGTAAATAGTTACTTAGCTGTTCTGAGATGTTCTTGGAATCTAGAATCCGGACCAGTAAACCTTAATATTTCAGAAATGGAATGTTTTCAGCTCTCTGTCTATGCACACACATACACATGAAGACATATCTGCACATATTCATTCATATTTTAAATACTCAAAATGAGCCACTAATATTATGAGAAAACAGACTGAACTATCTCTTTGTATGAAAAGACTGGTCCTTGTGTCTGGATTGAGATGCTATTTTTAAAAATGTAGATTTGACTTAAGGCAAAATTTCAGGTTAGAAGAGTATTTTGACAAAAAGACTGTATGTTTTGATACATATGGACCCCTCGGGAGAAAAGGCATTCTTTCCTAGTTGGCAAGATCCTATTTTACCAATTCTTTCTGATATGTCAATATCTAAATATACGCCTGTTGCTTAATATTGTAAAGTACAGTACTAGGGCCATCTTGGACATACCAAAAACTCGAAGACTATAACGTTTATTATCCACCCCAGCTCTGTTAGAGGCCACACACGTGTACACGGCAACATCAGACACCTGAGCTCTCACAATCCTGAAAAACAATTTGACCCAATAATTCATAATTTAATCCCATTCAATATACACAAAGAAAATATTTCTGATTTATACGCAGATGACTAATGTTGGGAAATGTTAGTTATGAAGTTTATAACAATCCACCACAAAATACAGATGCCTCAAATGCAATTAGTTCTACAAACTGATTAGGCACTAACAGTAAGCCATTAAAAATATAATGTAATTTAAGAGTGAATATTTTTCTAATATACGTTAATAAAGAATGATGCTAACATGAAAATCACATGATTGTAGTACGCATCTTCCTGTTATTTTGCCACAGAAAGTTTTCTCTAAAACAGTTCTTGGAAATACATACACTATCGATAGATATGTCTGTCTATGAAAGACCTATTTTATACAAATTTACTAAAACATGAGCATTTAAATAAGAATTTAAAAAACCATTTCAGTTTTATAATTGTATCCTCCTTCTTCTAAAAAGATACTGAAAGGGAAAAATAAACAAACAATAGTAAAAATTTGGGAAAAAACATTTCTTAAACACCGTCTAGATAAAATTAGAGCCTATAATCACAGTGACTTTATCTGTCTAGCAAATCAGACAAGGTAAAAGCTGACCTGACAACCTGCCCTCCTGATAGCAACCGGATATGGGAGGAGAGAGGCAGAGGAAGTCCATTCTTTAGCCAGTTTATCTGTGGTGGAGGTGTCCCTGTGGCTCTGCATTCAATGTTTATTGAAGTATCCACCAAAGCCATTAGTTTCTCTGCTTCTTCTTTATTACCCTTAATTGCAGGTGGAACTACGTCATGCAGAAAATGAGAGAGAGATAAGGGGTGGGTGTGCTTTACTAGTTCAAATCATTTCAACTACAGTTGCCCATACTGCTGCTTTTTATCCCAAAAGCAAATGGCAGTGACATCAGATTTTAAAACTAGATGCTTCAGACACCTACTGCTGGACCTTCATTTCTACTGATAGATTCCCAAGGGGGCAGAGTCAAAAGAGAGTGAAATGTCATATTTACCATAGACATTCAAGTTAAAAATTCGGTCTTCTTCTCCAGCAGGGTTAGTAGCGACGCATGTGTATTTCCCCACGTTAGATGGGAGAGCTCCATAAATGTTCAATGTACCGCCATCTGCAGTCACCCTATAGGAAACACCATAGTAAAGGCACTGAGATGATTCTTGTGAAACCAGGAGCTGGAAAGCTCACTCCGGGTTATTGTGTTCTTTAAAGAAATACCACCGTAAAATGCACCTTCATCTTAGATATATAATGGTTCATATCTTTTTCATGAAGTACATGGAAGTCTGTTAAAGTCAGAGCTAGTAAAACTGATGGAGATTTCAGGCAATCAACTAAAATTCTACAGAACCAGATAAAATTCATGTCTTATACCCACCACTTTCTTATGAGAGAAACCGGAAATGAAATCAGGTTGGGAACTTCCCTCTCCAAATCAAAGACATGTTTTTCTCAAAGTTAGAATACTTTTTCCTTAGTTACCATATAAGGTTTGGATTAAATGAAAATTATTTTAAAATTCTGGTATAAAATTTGAAGAATGTTATAATGAAAAACTAAAAGAAATTATATCTTAAAAACTAACTACAAATGACTTAGTAATATTTTTAATGAGAATAGGATAACTTATTTAAACTGTGACAACTCAGTATTATGTACAGGTATAGTTTGCAAAAATTTTTCCACAAATTGCTAGAGCTTTTCCCTCAAATTACATAATAGTAAATAACTACACAATTAGATGATCAAAGATATTTTAAAAGTTAAGATTATTGCATTATTGATTCCCTTCAGAAGCCATCAATTACCAAATTTTCTGTTTTAAAAAGAGATTAAATGGTTTTCTACAGTTATTCTTACAATAGTGATTTTATTAGAATCTTCCAATGTCAAAAGTAAATATTCCACTTCTACCATATCATATTATTAAATGTAATTATTGAAAATTACCAAAAAAAGGAAGTTACAATATTATTATGAGCCTACAGTATTTTTTCATTTTCAAAATATGAATTTTAAAATTCCATGGGTTTAGTCATATGAATAAATGAAAAAGAAGGTTGCCATAACCAAAGGACAGTAATAAGTTGACACTGAAAAATACTTTGATTGGCAAATTGTTCTGTTTGCAACCCTATACATATTGTAGAGCTGTGAACAAATAATCAGTAAGTTAGATGTAAGTGCATCTGGGATCTTATTGTAAGGGAAAAGTGACAGATCACAAATTCTTAGGTATAAATATTATCATATAAGATCTTTAGGTCCCACCACCTATCTAGTACTTGGCTTGCAATATGTTGATACCAGCTGATTTTATAAAAATAATTAAATATTTGTTAACTATTGAGATATGTCCACACCAAAGAAATAAAACTTAAAACATTATCTCTAAAATATTATTTGGCAATTTACCCAATCTTCTAATGGGAACAAATATCTAAATTTTAATATAAAATGATTTCAAAGAAAATAACATTTACTTATCTTTCTTTAAGTTATGTATATTCAATTCATTGACTAGAAAACTAGAAAAATTCACTCTAAACTCTAAATTTAAAATACTGGTTTAAAATGATAGGGCTTACAATACATTTAATTAATGCTTACTCATGCATGCATGGTTCTTCAAATAATTGTAATTACTCTGATATTTGTGTACAATGGGGCTTTGTGATAAAGTAATCTAGTAGAGAGTAGAACTCTGGATTGTTTTTCTAAAGCATTTATTGTTGAAAGTAGCAGGAAGCCCTTACCATATTGTTATTCCATCTCTACGCAGTTTGTTGTATGGTTAACAAGTATCAGCGGAAAATGGGATTTGGACAAATCACTACAAGGAATGAACTAGGTTATGATGATACTGTCTTTTTTTTCAAAATGAGCCAAGCACTCATTCACTCATTGATGTTGATGGATACGGAAAACCTATACACACACACACACACACACACACACACACACACTTTTGAGCAAATTCTCAAAGGAGAATTTCTGTGTCCAGCTCTTTAAAATTTTATCTTTTTTCTTTCTGAATACAATGATAGCCAAGGTCCCATGAGACTGAATTTGGTATTACTCATGTGAAATTTGAAGCATAAAGCATTATAGAATACCTTACAATTAATGATGCAAAGATTCTTTTAAAACATACCGGATTCTTTCTGTTTCACTGCTGTTTATGGGCTTTCCATCTCTAAGCCACTGAATAAGTGGGGTGGGAATGCCATTTGCATTGCAGGCCAGCTCAACGTTTTCCCCCTGAAGAACACTGACTTCACTTGGAATTTCAGCACCAGCAATACTTGGAGGAACTTTGGGGAAATGATTAAGATTTTCATTAACGAGGCACAAGGTTATAAATTCTAACAAATACAACAGAATCATAGAACAATATGCCATTTTTTCCTATTTTTCCTAGACTGTGGTTCAACATCCAACCATTATTATCCTCATAAATTACTTTTAAATGAGGAATAGGTCGAGGAATCATTTCAATATTGTTGTTATATTTGTAAGTTGATACAATTATTTAGTCATATGGGCTGGTGACAAATCTATCTCATGGGTGTACTTCCTGGCCAAATGAATCACTTTTAGATTAAATCCTCAGTATAGTTCAGGAGAATGCTTTACAAAATCTTGGCATCAATGTCTGAGAAAAGTATCTAAGTTGGTTGTTATTCTCTTCATAATGCAATTTAAAAATTATTTATTCTGTACAATGGATATGCTTGTTGTATGTTTCAAGATCCAATCATTTCTATACTCTTTCTGGCCATCTTTGCTTTTCACTTTAATTATTTGATTGAGAGATAATGTATAATAAAAATATTGACAATGGTTTCAAGCAGAAACACATTTGAATTCCTCTTCTAAGTAATTATGGTAGTGTGTTGGAAGGTAGCTCACACCAGCTCACAAGAACCAATTTTACACATCTTCCCTCCTCCCCATGTTCATTGACGTCATGTTGGGAGCTTGAAGTGGGACACAGTGGGAATATTTATACCATAGAAACTGGCAGATGATTGGCTACAAGTCAGGACCTTTTTGTCTGCAATCAGTTGTTAAATATTTACCAGCCCATCACTTTATAGCCTCTAAAAATCTTATTTTAGTCATCCAGAAGACAATAATAATTGTACCAAATTTGCCGAATTTAGAGTTACTAAATTAGTTGAATCAATGAGAGTTTTAATGAGACATGCTGTAATGAGTATCTAATATATGACAAGTACTGGACTAGGCCCTATACACATATTTCTAGTCCTGGGGCATGATAACATACACAGTCTGGTAAAATGTTTGGTCATACCACATTCTTCATGATTAGTACTTATTATTTATTAATGCATTAAACAAAATTAACCATAATTTCTGATGCTGAATCTCTGAATAGTTATTTTTCTCTTTTTGCTTTTGAAATCTCAAAGCATCACTAAACAGAGAAACCACCAATACTCATAAACTTATTTCAATTTTTCTTTAATTTTAATTTTTAGGTGATGGATTTTAATCTTATTTTGCAATATATACATTATCAAATCATTATATTGTGCACCTTAAACTTATATAATGTTATATGTCAATTATATCTCAATAAAACTAAAAAAAATAATATTTTTGAAGTTAGCTTTAGCAGAGTCCGAAACAGGTAGATAATAAATATTCAGTTACTTCTATAATTTATGTGAAATTCTTTTCATAGTACCTGTAATAAACTTAGAAAAAACTAGCATTCAACTTAGTTTCAAGTTCCATTTCAACTTAAACATTAGGCAAAAAGTAATAATCAGAAGTTTACTGAAAATTAAAAGTATGCAAGCTCTCTCTCCGGTGCTCAATATTATGCTGAACACAGTAGGTGTTAATTAAGTGTTGGATGAACTAATGCTCCTTATTCTCACCCCAAAATAGTATAAGATTCATGCTCACCTGAAATTTACCTAATCCCTAACTTGTTAGAACACACTACAATCTCTTCATGAGTTAAATCTTACTTACCTAAATAAAGATGAACAGATCTATAGGCTTAACTCAAAATAACTTATATCAGATTAAAACAAATAAGTAATTCAATAGAATATATACTGTTGGAAAGTAATCATTTCAGTAAACATGAAAAAAAAAGAGATTATGAAATTTCTATTATTCTTTTTTCCACAGTTATGACCATTTTCATGAAAATACAAATCTACTGATAAATGTAGGACAGAAAATTGACAATATTTTTGTGTATCTAAAGGTATTTTGTAAGTCACGTCAATAGTCTCTATACCCTAAACTTAGACAGTGTTTATATCTCAACAAAACTGGAAAAAAAATAATATATCAAAAAAAAATGAAACAAAGGTATTCTGAATCAATTATAAATGATCTCTTTAGATGTAGCCTTATTTTGTACTATAGAGAGAATATAATAAAGAAACTGAAGGTGGATCAGAGTGTACCCCACATATCTTGTTGGGTTTTTTTTTAAAAAAAAATTTAATTAAGCTCTACACCCAATGTGGGGTTGAACTCATGAGCCCGAGATCAAGAGTCACATGCTCTACTGGCTTAGCCAGCCAGGTGCACCCCATATCCCACTTACCTTGAATTGAAAGAATGTAATTTTTCTGTGCTTTTCCCTCCGTATTTGATGCAATGCATGTATAGTTTCCACTATCTGAATGCTGAGACCGAGCAATTTGGAGTTTGCTACCTCCAGACAAAATATGTACTTCAAGTGAGTCAGGGTTTTCTAGAAGTGAAAATAAAGCAAAACAAAATACAAAAAACTTTTATGTTTAACAACTCTACAATTCACCATAATATGTATTATTTTTTTAAAGATTTATTTATTTGAAAGAGAGAGCCCGCAAGTGGGGGGAGGGGCAGAGGAAGAGGGAGAGCTGAGCGTGGAGCTCTACACGGGGCTTAACCCCAGGACCCCGAGATCACGACCTGAACTGAAATCAAGAGTCAGCCACTCAACCGACTGAGACACCTAGGTGTCCCAACATATCTTATTTTATGTAATAAATATGTTTCTTAAAAGTTCTTCCTTTGTACTTTCATTTTCAATGAGGCCTTCTTTGAAAAAGGAAATAAGAAAAATCTCTACGTAATGAATAACCATTTTATATGTCTATTCTGTAAGTTTATATTTCAGTACATTAGGCTTTTTGGATTAAACACAGCTATAAGCATAAAACTGAAAATGTGCTTGTTTATTAAACTAGTGAATTAAAATAAAAGAAAACAAAAATGAAAAATGCACAACCATATTACCTATGGGCTTGTGGTTCTTTAACCATGAGATTGTGGGAGGTGGGATTCCAGTGGCATCACACGTTAAGGTCACAGGATTGCTGATTGTCTCAACAAACACTTCATTTTCAGGCCCTTCGATACTGGGTGGCACTGTGAAAAGACAGAAGAAAATCACATGTCCTCTTTAAGCTAATTCAGGACACTTTCATTTGCATATCTGGGGGGAAAAAGAGTTGTATTAGAGGCAGATGCTCACCATATACATTGAGGTGGAAATTTTTATCATCCCGTCCTGCTACATTTATAGCTCTACATACATACTGGCCTGTGTCAGATACCTAAAAGAAAAAGATACTATTGTATGTGCTCCATTAAGTTACAGATGACCAATCACACTGTTCCAGTGTAGATTAAATCATCAGTCATCTTTATGCTCCAATGCCCCATTCTAATTGCCTCCTACAATCCTGCTTTTTTTTAATACAAAAATAAAACTAAGGTCAATAGCATTGATGATGCTGTTTTTAAATAAAACTCGTTCTTCACTGTAGTAAAGGAAACATGCAACTACCAGTTCTTTCTTTCATAATCCCACCAACGAGTCATGACACACAAACAAGAATAAAAGATGCACCTCCGCTTTCTTGATGTGCAGCGTTTGTCCATCTGCTAAAATCTCCAAGTGGGTAGACTCTGTTATCATCTGCCCATTCTTATACCAGGTGATGACTGGAGGGGGGACAGCATTTGACTCACACTCCAAGGACACTGAGGTCCCCTCTCTTACATTAACTACAGAAAGAGATTCACTGCCACGATCTTTAATGCTTGGGGGCACTGAGGGAGGGAAACAAGAACAGAGGATTTTTTTTTTTTCATTAAGATGCTCAGATAGAAAGTATCTAATACCAGTTTAAAAATGAAAGAATTTTATGAGGAGAGTTAAGACAAACCATAAACAGTCAGGAAAACTTTTTTCTTGCTTTCACCAGCTTGGTTGATAGCTATACAAGTGTATTCACCACCATCAGATACCTTTGCCCGGATAATTTGCAGAGTTCGACCACCTGTGGGCAAATACAATGCAAATTGAAGAGTGGCACAGAGGTTGTTTTAATAACTGTTTTATCAATAAGATAAACAGCAAAATGTATCCTTTCTCTTACAGTAAAATTTCCCATTCAAAATGGAAGAACTGATTTAAATTGCGTGTCTTTGATCCTTCCTTTTCCTTTGATCTCAGTATTTATTCTACTTCCTTATAAAGAAATAAATTCATAAAATTTTTCTCCCCAGTAATCGAACATAGATAGTAGAATTGTTTGATACAGGTTCTAGTGAGCAAACAGTAACTGTACTATAGTCAAAATATGTTAACAAGTATTTTCTGGGTTTAAATATCCCACAGTGTAGAAGTGATTGTCTGTCGGTCTATTTATCTATACTCAAGGAGCTTTAGGATGAATTAAAAACAACCAGTGATTTTATCCAGTGAAAGCACTGTTTGTTAGTCTATCACCCCCAAGGAATTACTAAGCAGTTTGTTCCTAAACGTCATAATTTCTTGAAAGTAGACCTTGTTACTGTACATTCCCACTGAAATAAATCTATACAATCTTATCCTAATGGCCCCAAATGGATAAAGAGAGGCATTTAATATGAACAAATAAAAGGAACAAGACAAAAGTTCCGAAAGAGAGTTAAGTTGATGCCATTTGTATTGAGAAAAGTGAGAAAGTTTTGCCCACCATTTAAGAGTAATAAGTTCCTTACCAGGCACAATAAGAGCATTTGTATTTAGCTTGATAGGCTGTTCATTCTTGAACCAGCTGAGATCCGGAGGTGGAAAACCAGAGACCTCACAGGTCAAAGAGATGAAATTGTTCACCACAACAGTGAGATTTTCAGGGTTAGGACCAATGACACTTGGAGGAACTATAATAGTAAATATATTAAAAGTGAAATCTGATATTCTCTGTAATATGTATTCCAATTTGTTAATATAAACCCGACTGCTATAGTCTGCTAAAGCAATGAGTTAATGATAGCTAATTATTTAGCTGTTTCTCTTAGAATTCCCTAATGCCTTCATCAAACTAATTTCCATCAGTTTTGTTTTCCCACTTGAAAGAGAATACTACACTTTTCAAAGAAAGAATTATTGTGCATTTTATTTGTAAAATGTAGCTGGCAATTCTTAAGATGGTTTTGTCAATGTATAAAGAAAGACCTAATAGTACTTTTTATTCAGTACATTTGAATATTCTTGTATTTAATATTGCATCATTATTTATAGTTTTATCTTACTGCTTATAGCAACAGTAGAGTAGAAATTTATCGACAAATTACACAGGTTATTTTGACAATGTAAATAAATGACATTCAAGATGAGCAGAAAATTTAAGAAATAAACAATGCTATGGTTTATTCTTGAAACAAAAAAGAATTCCAGAAGCAAAAGCAGTATGGCAAAAAGGCGAAGTAAAAAAGAATGAAATTAACAATGCAATGTCATTTATGCATATTAAAACATGCATATGAAACAATAGAGTTTTAAAAGAACACACAGACATAGAAGATATAATATCATACACATTTGAATGGTTTCCTATGAAAGGAGGGGGGAAACAGGAGCAAGGAATTGGCATAAAAATGAATGAATACATGAATGATATTTTAATAAATAAAAGTAAAGATGGATCTTGTTCAGGCCTATGATGATAGTGACACATGAACTAAGAAATGCAATTAATATAACACTCTTTTATATTAAGACTGAGGTCTTAAAACATCAAAAACAAAAGTAAAATTTCAAAAAGGCAAATTTCTTTTACTATCACATGGTTGTTTTTTACCCACTAATTAATTTTAGTATTTATTCATTCATTTATCAAATATTTATTATTTATTGTATTCTAGACATTGTGCTAAGTGCTGATACAGTGTGAAAATGTAATAGACATAGAGACAATAGTTTGACAGTAATGACAGACATTGAACTAAAAATAACAGTTAACATTTTTTTGAATAGGTATGTTGTGCCAGGCAGCGTTCTGAACGCTTCGCATATACTCTCACACAAACACTTCACATATACTATTGAATCCTCATAAAACCTCGTGTGTTAAATACAGTTCTTATCCTCATATTAGAGATGAGGATGCTGAGACAGAAAAGTTGGCATCTTGCCTAAGGTTTCACAAGCAGTTACTGAAAGAAGAGACCCAAAGATTGTTGTCTGGCTCTAGAGCCCTTATTCTTAGGTGCTGTTATATACTGCCTAGTAATTGCAAGTATGATGAGTGTTAAATAGAAGAGTAGGGTGACAACAGGGAACCCACCTAATTTTGGAATCAGGAGGAAGAAGTGATGTTGAAGAAGATACTGAAATATGACCAGGAATAAGTTAAGTGAAAGACAGAAAATGGGTGTGCTTCCAGAAAGAAGGCATAATATATACAAAGGCCCAAATGGAGAAAAGAACCCAGCAGCTAGAAAGCTTGCATGACCAGAGTTTGAAGAACAAGGTTAGGACAGATGGACAGAGAATTAAAGGACCAAGCAAAGGTAAGATCTTATAAGGTCTCTGGAACCCATTCATTAAGAATGTTGAAATATGGCCTCAGGAATGGGAAGCTGAAGCGTGGTTTAATCAAAAATTAATTTAAGAGATGTCGATCTGGCTACAGGGGAGAGAACTAATTAGAATGCTAGAAGGGATTCAGAAGGTCCAGTGAGACTACTGCTGTAATCTGTGTAACAGATTGTGGTAGCTATGCCTGGGATGGTGTCAAAAAGAATCAAGAAAAGTGAATGGATCCCGGACATTTTGTAGACAGAATCTTTAGGAGTTGATATTTTGGGGACAAAACTTAAGGAAGAGGAGAAGGAATCAGGGATGACATTCATTTTTCTGTCTTGAACAACAGTAGATACTGATTCCTTTTACTGAGACAGAGATCGTTAGAGGAGGAAGACATTTTTGGGAAAAGATAATGAACTCAGTTATATACACATTGTCTTAGAGTGACTGCTAGACATTTGTGTTGGCAAGAAGTAGGTATTTGGATAGAAGGGTCTGGAGTTCCTGAGGGGGCCCCGGTTAAAAATAAAAACTTTGAAGCTATTTGTATATAGATAGTATCTGAAATTTGGAAATGCATAAGATCACCTAGGATGTGATCAGAACAAAGTCCAGAGCTTGAAAAACTAAAGTGTAATAGTCAAGTAGAGAAGGAGGAATCAGCAAAGTCAACCAGGAATGACAGACTGGGAAGGCAAGATGTAAATAAGGGGTGTAGGTGTCACAAAAGCCAAATGAAGAGAATTTTTGAAAATGATCATGGCCCAGATGTCAAATGCACAGAAGTTAAGAAAGATAAAGCCTAGAAAGTGCCTCTTGGACTTTATAAGGATGCCATTTGGTGAATTCAATGAGCAGTCTCATTGGTGTTGTGGAGGTGAAATTTGGAACACAGTGGTGGCAGGAGTGAGTGGGAGAAATCAGACATTAAACATATACAGTTATTAAAGACATTTGCTTTGAAATTGGAGAAAAAGTGAGGGAGGTAGCTAAAGGGAAAATTCAGGTCTTAGGAAGACCTTTTTTGGTTGTTGTTTAAAAAGGGAAAAGACAAGTGCTATTGGGAAGGAAGCAATAAAGAGTGAGAATTTCATATTCAAAAGGAAGAGAGGAGATTATAAGAGATTTTTGAGGAGGCAGTGAGCGGGGATCTACAGTCAAACTACTGGCATTTGGAAGGTAGAGGAATGCTTCCATCTTCTGCTGTAACAATGGGAAGGAAGAAATGGCAGTAACAGATGCTGCTAGTATGCTCGATTTGATGGTGGGAATTTGAGGTGGTTTCTGGGATATGCCTTCCCTTTCCCTGTAAAATAGGAAGTGAGGGCATTTACTGAAGGTGAGGGGGGGTGTTATGGACTGAATGTTTACATATCCCTCCTTGCTCCCCCCAGTTCCGATACTGAAGCCCTGGCCCCCACTGTGGCTATATTTGGAGATGGCACCCTTAAGGGAGTCATTACGGCTAAATGAGGTTGTAAGGGTAGGGCCCTGATCTTATAGAATCATTGTCCTTATAAGAAGAGACACCAGAGAGCTTCCTTGCTTTTCTGGCCATGCATGCTCAGTAAAAAGGCCTTATGAGGACAAAGTAGCTGGAATACAAGCCAGTGGAGCCTTCACTAGAAACCAGACCCTGCTGGAATCTTGATTTTGGACTTTTCAGCCTCCGGACAGTGAAAAAATACATTTATGTTGCTTAAGTCATGCACTCTCTGGCATTTTGTTATGGTAGCCTGATCCCACTAAGCCAAGGGTCATATGACATCTGAGGAGAGAGATGAAGGCGTGAGAGAGTCACTAGGGAACAGAGACAAGAGGAGGAGCCCCAGGCAGTATGGAGGACCCAGTTCAAGATGGTACCTATGAACTTATAATAACACTGATGTTCCTGACTCCATAAGTTCCCCCAGCCATGGTTAGCCACCTAGGTGAAGGTATGGTCAGATGTGGAATTTAGTGAGAAGCAATATAGTAAAACAGCTAAGTTTAAAATCTCTTGAATCAGACTTCCTAAGTAACAATCCTGGTATTGTATTTGTGAGATCTGTAACTTTGGGCATGCAACTTAATCTCACCAGGCTTCAGCCTTTTCATCTGTAAAAATGGTATCAGGTGGTACCAACCACCTGGGGTTATTGAGTTTATTAAGTGAAATAGCATACATAAAAACTTGATACCTAGTAGGTAACAAGTGGACAATATGTTGTGTTGTTAGATGCAGAGTTGAGCTTTTACTGAGCAAGAGCAATAAGAAGACTAAGAGAGGTGATTGAAATGTTGTTCCATGAGAAGTTAAGCCGGATGTGAAGGAGAGTGAAGACAAGAGAGCTGAAAACCCATGGGCCGGCTGACTGAAGGTCAGAGTCCAAAAGAAGCAAGCTCTGTTGTAGTGGGA
This sequence comes from Ailuropoda melanoleuca, assembly GCF_002007445.2. Taxonomy (NCBI): domain Eukaryota; kingdom Metazoa; phylum Chordata; class Mammalia; order Carnivora; family Ursidae; genus Ailuropoda; species Ailuropoda melanoleuca. Next base: position 83,903,511 of record NC_048225.1, read on the forward strand.
GATAACAAACAGTATGGTTTTAAGCGAAAACAATTTAAATCATTTCTCCCCAAAATGAATTTTCTAATATGTAGGTATGGGTTCCTGACCACAACTGGGAGATCAAGGTATCATGAACCTGTGAATGAGGAAACACCATCCTGAACTCCAGTCCTTAAGGGTAAACTCTAGTGGCTGCTGCCTCTACCTTGAGAGGTGGAGGTATTTTTGCTGTACATTAGGAAGAGGCAACTGATATGAAAAAACACCAAATATTTATTTAACAACTACCATGACTATAGATGGGTCCAGGGAGACCAAGATCTGTAAGAAATGACCATTTCCCTACAACATCTATAATAAAGTTACAGGATGGGGGTGAACATAGAGACATATAAAGATAACTAATACATATTAGGCAACTTATGGACTTGCTATAATTGGGGCTTTTGATCACATAGTGGAGGAAAAATTAAGTCTGCCTTAGGAATCAGAAAAAATAACACTTTTATTTTCAACATTTATTCTACTGCACTTTACAGATTAGAATGTGTGCTCTCACAATCATCATACTTGTTTATTTCTTCCTGAGAATTCATAAACCACTGTTTCTGTTTTGGCCAGACTTACTCATTAAAAAAACTTGAAGATATTATACCATTTGAATGGTTTCCTATGAAAGGAGAGAACAAGGAATGGGCATAAAAATGAATGACTACATGAATGAATATTTTAATAAATAAAAGTAAAGATGGGTCTTGTTCAGGCCAATGATGATAGTGACACATGAACTAAGGAATGCAATTAATATAACACTCTATTATATTAAGACTGAGGTCTTAAAACAACGTCAAAAACAAAAGCAAAACATCAAAAAGGCAAAAATTTCTTTTACTATCACATGTTACACATGTTACTCACTGGGAATACAAAGATAAAGATGTTTCAAATGTCTGTCCCACAAACACCAAACATTGCTGGACACCAATACTCCCTACATATCACACCAAAAAAGGATATTTATGATGCTAAACAGAAGTCTTTTGAAGGGAGAAAATTTTCATGAAATGTCAAATTTCAGCTATTTCCAAAATGAGCTAGAATTTTGTATGTGTATCCTACATGTAAAGGAAATATTTTATAATGATTGTTCACCATTTCCAAATTTAATATTCTCAAAACAGATATGTGTCCCAAAACTAAAATTAATCATTTGTGGTAGACATCCAATGGCTTTTTTTTCTATCTCAACAGCATTTTAGCAGAAAAACGAGTATCCATGCAGTGTCTAGCATCAATCAAGAACTTAGTTTGATGAGTGAATTAGGTGTAGTGATGGTTTTTAGGAATTATTAAACTCCAAAAATGACTTTTTCTTCTCCAGGGAGTATACCTAATGGTACTGGAGAATGTAACTCAACATGAATTCTACCTTTGAGGACAAAAACTGGTTCCAATTAGGATTACTGGGTAAGTTTTTATAAATAAAAGAGCTATATTTGGTTCTAAGTTTATATGAACATATAATTTTGGGGATTTAAATTTTGGATTTTTTTTTTCCTTTTCAAATATGTAGGAGTAACTACTTTCTCCCGAGGAACTGAAATAATGTAAAAACAGGCTTCCTAGAAGATTTGTACTTTACAATCCTACTATGTGATGGGAAGAAAGACTGGAGGTTAAAAAAATGCAGGCTCCACACATTGTTCAAGTTAAAAATACAAAATAAGTCTACATAATCTAAAACACAGTTTTCCTGCTTTTTCAAGCATACTTTAAGAAATGTTATTGGAACTGAGCCCTTACCATGAACGTTGAGGTTAAAATATTTTTTGGCACTTCCAGCTGTGTTCTCAGCAATACACGCATACCTGCTGATATCTGTCATTTGAGTGTTTAGAATCTAAGGGAAAAAATGAAATTCCAACTGAAATTTTTAATAAAGAACTTTTCATAATCATCATTACATTTCAGAATAAACAGCACATATTCATTCTGGTTAATATCAGATGAACACAAAACAAAGAAATTTTTGTATACAATAGTGCTGATGTTAGCTTTTAATTGTCAGGTCAATTAAATATTTATTTGTAAAGATTTCCAATCCCTTAGCATGATCTCCTCCAGTCCCGTCCATGTTGCTGCAAATGTTGTGTAATTGTTCTTTCTGATGGCTGAGTAATATTCCATTGTATATATGGACCACATCTTCTTAAAGACAATTATCATAGGGTTTCACTCATTTATGGAACATAAGAAATAGGAAGATCAGTAGGAGAAGGAAGGGAAGAATGAAGGGGGGGTAAACAGAAGGGGGAATGAACCATGAGAGATTGTGGACTCTGGGAAACAAACTGAGGGCTTCAGAGGGGAGGGGGCTGGGGGAATGGGATAAGCTGGTGATGGGTATTAAGGAAGGCACATATTGCATGGTGCACCAGGTGTTATACGCAAATAATGAATCATGGAACATTACATCAAAAACTAAGGATATACTGTATGGTGACTAACATAACATAATAAAAAATTATTATAAAAAAAAGATTTCCAATCAAAAAAGGCAATTTTAAACATACTTGTTATATGCTGACTATAAAAATTTCCCCAATTATTCTTTCTCTTCCCTATCTGGCAATATGGCTTTGAAGCTCCTCACATTAAGAGGTAGAGTAAGATGCAGAATTTATGTTGGCCTTGTGAATGGCTCTGACCAACACAATGTGGTGAAAAGTGACAAAGTACCATTTCAAACCTAGGCCGGAAGAGGCCTAGTGCCTTTCCTCACTCTTTCTGAACTCAGCTACCACCATGTGAGAAAGCCAGGACTAGCCTGCTGGAGGGCAAGAGAATCATGGCGGGTCAGAATCAGCTCAGTTATTACAACAGAGGCCCTGGATATGTGCCAAGAGCCCAGCCAAGTCCAGCAGACCACTTACTCAACTCAGAGCATCCAGACACTTGAGACCAGAAGAATTACCCAGCCAGCTAGAAGACTTCTGAACTAAAAAAATGTTTATTGTTTTAAGTTATTGTTTTGGAGTATTTTGTTTTATACCGCAATAATTAGCTAATAATTGCACTTATATTTATTAGGCAGAAATTTCTATCCATCTATATATCTTTTGGCCTGAGACATAGAAACACTTAAATATTTTGTTAGAGGTTGTATGACATCAAATAGATACAGTCACAACATTTAGAAGATACTTTGAGAATTTAAGGTTATTTATAGGCACTGAATCTGGTTCTTGTGTGTGTGCGTTTTTTTGTTTTTTTTTTTAAAGAAAAGAACTCGATAAGGTATGTCCTGTGTTGGATACATTTGTTATGCTTAGATTCTTGGATTCATAGAATATCTCTTACGTGGTCAAAAATAATTTATTAAATTGTATCCTAACAAAAGAGTTGGTGTTATTTCTATAAACACATAACTTTCTTTTAAGACACTTAAAAAGAAAAATATAAACATGGTCATTAGTGAGCAACAATTCAGGATATTTATGTGGTTTCCATTATTTATTATCAATTCTTTACTAATACAGGGGAAGTTTTAATCTACAGGGAACCTAATACCATCTAGGATTTTACCATCAGAAATACACAGTGGAAAGGATTATACTAATTATAATGTGGCTTTTATCACAAAGGCCATATTTCAGCAAATTTAGGAGTGTGCATGTGTTGCATGTACAATTTTTGTAAGAATTAACACAAAAGTGTTAGTAGTGGTCACCTCTGAAAGACAAATACCATATGATTTCACTCATATGTGAATTTAAGAAACAAAGCAAATGATCATAGGGAAAAAAAAGAGGCAAACCAAGAAACAGACTCTTAACTATAGAGAACAAACTGATGATTACCAGAAGGAAGGGTGGTGGGGGGATGGGTGAAACCGATGATGGGGATTAAGGGGTGCACTTGTGATGAGGACTGGGTGATGTATGGAAGTGCTGAATCACTGTATTGTACACCCAAAACTAATATAACACTGTCTGTTAAATAACTGGAATTTAAATAAAAACTTAAAAAAAACAGTGGTCACCTCTGATAGGGGGAATAGAATAAAGAATTTTATTTTATATTCTTCTCATGGTTAGTTATTTTTACAAATATAATATTCATAGACCAATAAAAATTACTTTTATATTTTTTAAATTTATTTTTTAAAGATTTATTTATTTATCTATTTGAGAGAGAGAGAGGAGATCAAGCAGGTCGAAGAGGCAGAGGCAGATGGAGAAACAATGTGGGACTCAATCCCAGTACCCTGGGATCATGACCTGATCCAAAGGTAGACATTTAACTGAGCCACCTAGGCACCCTAAAAATTACTTTTAAAAGTAAAAAAGACTTAGGAAATACAAGGTCAAATAGCTATTTTAAAGTAAGATTTTTTACTTTTACCTGCAGAATTCTTCCATTAGATAGAAACTTATGATGCCCATCTTCTAGCAAAGGCTGTCCATCCTTTTGCCAGGAATTCCTTGGTGCTGGACTGCCACTGGATAAACACTCCATCAGTGTGCTTTTATTCACCAGCACGGTGACCTCTTCAGGGAGATCACTATTTGCTCCCTTAATAACTGGTGGCACTAATAGATGATTGCAATAAAAAGAAATGACAGGAAATAAGGTCTTTCTCAATTATTCTAGTTTTCTGACAGCTTTAAAAAGCATGGGATGATAACAGAAGAGCAAAGTTGAAGAAGAAACCAAGATTGTTGAATAACATTTTACACTAATAAATTAGGGTGGTGATAAAAATTGTGTGAATTTGGTTTACCTATCCTGGACTCACCCCTACCACAGTGCCAAACCTTCCCCAATTTATCTGACCTTGCTTCTTTCTCATGCCTTGAACTATGCCTTCTGGGTTTTTAAGCATACATGTAAGTAGCACCTGCATGAATGAATAATTAAGTTATTTGGTTATCCAGAGAAGCCAGATAAATTATACCTTTAAAGTGTATTTGGAATGTACAGATTTGGTCTCATTTACAAGGGAATTGTCTGGGCTACTTAAATGTGTTTCTCCAGACAGTGGTATCATTATCACCTGGGAGCTTGGCTAGAGATGCCAATTTTGGGGCCCACTCAGATCTCCTCAACGGGTATCTCTCAAAGGGCCCAAGAAATTTGTGTTTTAACAGATGATCCTTATGTACACTAAAGTTTGAGGAGTCACATCTTGGATTTTTCTACATATACTCAGTTTCATTTAAAATGATACCATAGAATCTAGGTACATATCTACCTTATGTTAGACCACTCAGTTATGAAAAAAATCGCATATTACCCATAAAATTTTTAAAAATGGAAATGTTACATAAACTAGAAACATATGTGTTGGCTGCTGTTATAAATGTAGAAATTCATTTTCAAAGTGAATAATCATTTTATTTTATTTGGAAAGCTTAGCTATTCTGTTTCACTCTCTTAAAATGTACCATATCTTTAGCAATCAGCAAAGACTATATATTTAATGTAAATGCAGTCCTGTGGTATTTGGGTCTTTCAAAAACTAAACTGGAAGTCTGTAACGAAAATAATCAAGGCTACAAGGTACATAGTAGAATTTCAATGTTATTTTGGATGCAAATTTTCACATTCAAAGTTATATGACTTTTACTATACTCTAGGTAACATAAAATATAACTTGAAGCGCAGATTAGTAAATAATAAACTTACATTTCAGATTAAATGAGCCTATCACTAACCTCAATACCATGAAAACTAACCAAATGAGTTGTTGGGACATAAAGATTCAATGTTTTCCTCAACGTCTCCTTGGAGCTGAACCATGAGACGGTCTATAGGTCCAAGGTCTGACCTGTACAGGCCTCCACCAGAGCTCTTTGGTCTGACCCACCCTCCAGCAGCCATGCCTCATCAGCTAGCTTACATCACTCAGAATTATTCTCAGTAGAGAACCGTGGAGTAGCACGTAGGAGGTGAGCATCAAACATTGTGAAACATCCCTAATGTAGACAGATTTTTGGGTCCAGTTCATTTTTCTTGTTTTGTTCCACATCGCTAAACTCATCTCCAACATGCTTTCCAACTTCCTCTTAGTTAAAATAGCCTGAAGGGATGAACATCTACCCAATCCCTAAGTTCCATTTCAATTTAATTTACTCCCAGTCCTTCCCAAACCATATTATCTTGCTTCTTTACCAGATCCTTCTACTCTGTCCTAAACTCTTTCCAAACTTAAGTCAAATTTAGTCAGGTGGTCTAGGGTACTACACTGTTCTTGGTGATGTTAGCACTAATTTTATTTAATCGTCTTCTCTTCCCTTTTTCTTTTCCTTACCACTGTCTTACAAACTTTAAAATCTATGTTGATGACCGATCCCACTCTAATACAATTTCACCTCTACTCCATGTCAGTCAGCCCTAGACAGCTATACCTTGGACCATTCAACATTAATACTTCTTTCTTCTGTAAGTTATAAGCTCCCTGAAGAAGGACTGATGTCTCCTGTATTCACTGCTGTATCCTCAGTGCCTAGCACAGGTTCCTGGCACATTGTTTGGTAATCAATAGATATTTGTCAAATACAGAATTTTTTGAACTCTACTGTTTTCTTTCTTCTACCTCTTTTCAGGTTTCCTTCATAAGCCGCTCTTTGTTTGCACTGAAAACACTAGCCCTTCTACACCTTCCCCGCTTACAATCAGCCCATCAGCCTCCTTCCATCATTTTTCCTCTTGCCTTGCTCAGACCTCACAGGGGTCATTTCGTTGATGCTCTGTCTTGCTGCACGTTCTATAGTCTTTCACCTTCCAGCACTTCCACAATATATATCTGGTTACCTTGTGGCACAACCCCACTCCAGCCAGATGGAGCACACTAATTTTTCTACCTCTGCCTCCTGGTTACTGGGAATGCTGTAGAAGGAAGGGTGGCTTCAGAAAGGAATAACTGAGCCAAATGACTCCAACATCAACAGCTGACTGTCTATCACATCCTCCATGGTGGTAATCACTAAAGTTTTCTGTTTTTCACAGGCCCAACCATCCCTACCACTGTTTGTCTTGCTCTCATAGTTAATGAAAAGGACTAGATACATTTGATATGCATTTCTACATTTCCCTACTAACCATTTTAAAGAGTGGCAATTCATTACCATGAAATGCTAATTAACCTCTCTTGGTTCCTTGATTGCATTTTTCACCTGTTCTAGGACCTTGATCCATGAATTCCTGCACCACCACCCCCACCCCTTGAAAATTTAATTTGTCCCTTTCTGTTGGATCATTTTCTTTGGTCTGTAAGCAAGCTCAAACCTTTCTTAAATATGTTTCCTCAAACAAGCTATCTTAAAACTCTGCTCCATCTCTTCAGTCCTCGGCAAAATGTCTTAAAGGTACTCTATATTTGTTTTCTTTTCTTTCTAATTAGTTGCTCAAGATTTACCCTTTTGTCTGGTGGCTTGGTACCTTATTTTCAACGGCCCCTTCAATATTATTATAACATGCTGAATTCAACATGTCCCAACACAAAATCGACTTCCTTTTTCCCAAATAATGTTTTCCTAGGTCTTCTATTTTTATTATTCTTGCCACCATTTTCTTAATCACTCAGAATAAAAATCTCAGCATCATCTCATGCTCTGAGACAAGCGCCTAATATTTCATATTACTTCATAACTTCCTCTGGGAACTTTTTCATACTGACTGCTTCTTATACATTCCCACTGCTACTTCTCAAGACCAATCTCTTCTAATGAAGGCAACTATTTGTTTCAGCTTCTAGCAACATCACCTCTCTTTCCCCTTCAAGGTACAATACTTTTTCTACTCTTAGTCCATGCATTCAGATGGAGAACAATGTGGTCTAAGCGTAGGCACAGAAACTAGGCCTTAAACAGGCCACTTAGCTTCTATAATTGGTTCAGGGATAGAGCTGTGATTCATGCTTGGCCAATTAAAGCCATGAAAATCTAATTCTAGGACTTCAGTTGTAAATACTAAGAAAATCTTTCATTTGGATATGAAATTAGAAGGATATAAGACTAGAGGCTCTGAGGGCCAACTTATCATTCAAGGGGATCCCCCACCTGACAGTGATGCTAATAACAGAGAAAAAAACAAGAGAAAGAGGAAGGTTAAGTCTGCTTGACCTCTTTTGAGCCACAGAAGTCAGGTACGACTGTAGCCAGCTCTACTCTGGGACTCTTTGGGTTCATGAGTCAATGGATTCTTTTTTTTTTTTTTTTTTTTTTTTTTTTTTAGTTTAAGCCATTTGTTATCTGATATTTCAAGAGTCCTAACTAATGTGTTCTCAATTTGCATAAGATAATTAATTCCTCAGTAGAACTATCATTTTCTGATTATCTTTATAGCCTTTAAAGTGCTTAATGCAACATCTTGCAATCACTAGTTCCTCAAAAAATATTTTTTAGTGAAAGAATGCATGACAAACAAAAGAAAAACTCACAGAGTACACGAACGTCATACTGAAGGGAATCTTCTCCAGCTTCATTCACAGCCACACATGTATATCTGCCCGCATCTTCTACTTTGGCCCGAGGAATCTGCAACACTCGCCCTCCTGAAAACATATCCCCATATGTTTACTTTTCTAAATCCTACTGATCATAAACAGAGATGAATTTTTCAGGTCTAATGACTTCCTTACAATTTCTTTCAGGGTTCTTATTTCATCTAATGGTTCAGTTTTAATTCCACATACCATTAGTATAACAAACACTGCATTATTGAAAAGTGATCCAAAGTATGAATCAGATCTCCTGAGAGAGAAACAGCTCATGTATATTTTTCACAAGAGGGTAAGGTTGCTCTATGCCCCTCATCATATTCCATGGGGAAATGTTATTATGCAGTGACTTCTTGATTTTACAGTTTTGAACACATGTAAAAGAAGTTTACAATGTTTGATGCAGGTATAGGTTTGAGAAAGCAATAGCCAGGGATGCAAAAGGTATAAAGTATATTATTATACATAACAATTTAAAAAGAATAACTCCGACTATTCTTAAAACTTTTCACATTGATATAATTTCAAACTCAAAGAAAAGTTTCAATGACAGTATAAAAAATTTTCACTTATGGGGCGCCTGGGTGGCACAGCGATTAAGCATCTGCCTTCGGCTCAGGGCATGATCCCGGTGTTATGGGATCGAGCCCCGCATCAGGCTCCTCTGCTATGAGCCTGCTTCTTCCTCTCCCACTCCCCCTGCTTGTGTTCCCTCTCTCTCTGGCTGTCTCTATCTCTGTTGAATAAATAAATAAAATCTTTAAAAAAAATTTTTTTTCACTTATGTTTACCAATTATTTATATTTCACTTCGCTTGTTTTATTTTATTTTTTATTTTTTTAAAGATTTTATTTATTTATTTGACAGAGATAGAGACAGTCAGCGAGAGAGGGAACACAAGCAGGGGGAGTGGGAGAGGAAGAAGCAGGCTCATAGCGGAGGAGCCTGATGCGGGGCTCGATCCCATAACGCAGGGATCACGCCCTGAGCCGAAGGCAGACGCTTAACCGCTGTGCCACCCAGGCGCCCCCACTTTGCTTATTTTATCTCTTAATATATAATTCACTTGTTTAGCTCATATATATATTTATATATTTATTTATATAAAAAACCTTTTTCTGAACTATTTGAGAATAAGTTGGAAACACGGTGTCTCTTTACCCTAAATATATATAAATCTGTCTTTCATAAGGACAAGAATAATCCCTCATATAACTATAGTACAGTGATCAAAATCAGGAAGTTTAACAACAACACAGAACTACTAATGAATCCATAGTCCATATTCAAATTTTATTATTGTTACAATCTTTTATAAATATTTTCCCCTAAGCCTAGATCCAGTTTCGGATCACAATCACAACATTTAGCTGTCATTTGCATTTAGCCACCTTTAAAAATTTTTTTTCAAGATATCTCGTATTTAATTGAAATCCAATTTACACACCATGAAATATGCTGACCGTAGGTGTACAACTTAGTAAATTTTGACAAGCCCATTTGATATTTGTTAAAATTAAATAGAAGCTTTGAAAAGATTATGATTCCACAACAATTTAAATATCTCCTTTTCTACCGATAAACCATGTGACAACTCAAATATTTGAAACTAATAATCATAACTATTGATTTATGATAAATGTATTTCATAAAGTGAATAGCAACTATTTGTAAACGTATTTTAGAATTTATCATTAATAATGTATAGAAACCAAACTGATGATCTCATCACACTATTAGAGAAATGGAGCCTCATGGAAGCCAAAGGACTTCTTAAGTTGATAGAATGATCCTGTATAGATCTGAAAATTACCTAAGGTATTCCAGCCTATAGTCAAATTCTCAGCCTAGACACTTGGCTCAAAGCTACACAGATACTAGTGGCATTTGGCAGCCTCTGTCAGTTAAATTACATGGCCAGAAAGCTGATCAATTCAACTGGTCTAATAAATGGGGAGAAACACATTTGGCAGAGACTCAGATTTTCACCCTGTTCATAGTGATCTTTACCTGGTAGAATCAACACTCTGTCACTTGAGGTCAGAGGACGGCCATCTTTATACCATGTCAGCGTAGGAGGCGGAGCAGCATTTGTTTCACAGTAAAGAGAAATGGGATTGTTGATAATCACATCCTTGGCTTTGCCACTCCTGCCAGTATCCAGCATGTTTCCTATTTCCCAGAGCTTCTGAAAACTTGGAGGAACTATGGAGGAAAGACATGACAGTTTAGACACATGTGAATGCTAGCATTAATTAAACAAAGATCTTGGCTGTATTTTCACAAGAATGATGTGTAAATGTAATAAATCAGACAATGTGAAAATATTTTCAAGTACTTATAAACCTACCAACTCTAGCCCTGAGCCAAACAATGTAGTAGACGGAAGTCAGCATTGGTTTTCATGTGGAAGAACAAGAAATATGGGGCTCAAAATGCCATGCTCATGTTTTGCTCTCCCTGTTAAAGATCTCTAGCTCTTAGAAGATGAAGGGGTCTATTCTCAGGGATGAACCTACTCTAATATGGATGGCTAAGGAACATGATCATAGCAGGGAAAACTAAATTTTGAGGAATCATTCAAAACTTCGGGCTCAACGGAGAGCACCTGCCAATGATTTGTCTTGAGCCTCTAAGAAGGTTAAAGAAGTTATGCAATCACAGGATTAATAACTCCATTTGCAAAAATAATAGGACATTCTCAAACATTTCTGAGGGACAAACATGAACTTTCGAGAAGGCAATTTTCCTGCACATCAAAAGCATTAAAAAAGGGAATAACACATGACCTAAAATTTCTACTACTAGCAACTTACGAGAAACCACAGATGTGCAGAAGTTTTATGTATAAAGATGTTCAGTGAAGCATTACCCAAGTAGTGAAAACTTGGAAACAACCTAGACATTCAACAATAGGAATCTAGTTAAATATATATGTTAATACTCAACTGATAAATACAGTTATTAAAAAGCATGTTTTAAAAAGCATATATAAAAGCATGAAAGTAACAGTATCAACAACATTAATACCAGGTACCACTTCTTAAACATTTTGCTAAGAGTTTTACACACTTTACGTTATTTAGTACTCACCACAACTTCACAAAGCATTAATTTTAAAAGCAAGGAAACCAAGGCTTAAAATATTTAGGTAACTTGCCCAACTCAGAAAGTTTGTAGGACCTGAGTCATCATTTAATTTCACATCTGACCACTTTAAATTATGTACTTTACTTTCTTACCTTCCAGGTAAACACTATCAAAAAAGCCTTCATAATAAAAAGTTAGGGGAAGCTAATGTAATAGAAAAGTCTGTATCATGTGATCCCAATTTGTAAATGAAGAATACTTTACAAAAATATATCAGAAGGAAACATAAAAATAGCAGAAGTAACCCTGAATGATGGATTATTTTCTTCTTTGTCAACAGAAAAAAAGGTATTTAAAATAAACCAAGTCAAGTCTCTTTTTCATTGTTTTGACAGATCATATAAACTGAATTACACACAATAAGTATATTTATTATTACCTTGTATATTCACATCAAAATCCAATTCATCTTCACCTGCAATATTAGATGCTACACAAGTATACCGTCCAGTATCTGATATCTGAGCCTCCTTTATTTGAAGTGTGTGTCCACTTGCAGCAATATTGACATGATCATCTGATTTAAGGGGCTGTGATTCAATTAAATAATGTTACCTTGAAGTACACTAATAAATCATCTAAAAGATCATACAGTTTATACTTTTTAGGATTTTTTTTAATAAATAAAAATAAAATTATATTTGAAATACTCAAGACAATAATTGAATTAATTTAGTTTGATTAAACTTTTTTGAGTAATCATATTTTTATTTATTGAAAATAATGCTCATATACTTTACATCTGTGCCAGTATTTCTGGGTGGTACATTTATATACCAAATATATAAATGCATATTTTATGATAAAAAACATTCTTAGGTACCATATCCATTTATCCATGTTGGAAAAAATTATTTGCAGCTGATCCCATAGTGTACTACAATTCTGTAGAAAATACTAGAGTTTTTAAATGAAAGATTGAGGGCATTAACAGTCTGATTTGATATAAATATCACTATTGTTCATTCAGAAACATCATTACTTCATAAATGGAAAAATTTTAACCTAGAGATATTTATATTACAATGTTTGATTTAAAGTGTTACTATACTTAATGGCACATTAACTTACAGATATTGGTATTATGATGTTTTATTAATAACATTACCTACACTTAATAGGACATTTCTCATCTTTTTTTTTTTTTTTTGCCTCACAACTTGTTTATTTTGTGGATAAAATTCTTCTTTTCCTTTTCTTTTTCTTTCTTTTTTTTAATATATAATAATGTTTTTTTATTATATTATGTTAGTCACCATACAGTACATCCCTGGTTTTTGATGTAAAGTTCGATGATTCATTAGTTGCATATAACACCCAGTGCACCATGCAATACGTGCCCTCCTTAATACCCATCACCAGCCTATCCCATTCCCCCACCGCCCTCCCCTCTGAAGCCCTCGGTTTGAAACATTCCCATTTACACGAAGTTCCCCTTATTCCTTGAAGATCTTAGCTCCTGGTTCACTGTCATTCCTTCTAATGATACTTTTCTCATAATTCTTGCTGATTTCAACACCCATGTAGACATTCATCCAATGCTGTGTGCTCTTAGCTCCTTGACCTCCTCTCCTCTAATTTTCTGTCCCCAATCCTCTCAGCCCCTCAACCAGAAAGTCATCCTAGGCTTTATAATTACCAAGAACCACATCTCTTTATAATCTCACTTTCAAGTTCTCACTCTCTGACCACCACCTCCTAGCTCTCTAACACTCTAGCATCCCAATTCCAGGAAATTTTGGTCCTATAATCCAAGGACCCTGTTCACTGCCACTCACTCTCCTTGTGACCCAGAGAAGGTCCATTATGACAACTGCTCCTTGCATAAACCCTCGATTCCTCTTGCCCTCTTTCCCTTTATTTTATTCTCCTGGCAAAACTCTAGCCTGGTTAATACCAGTCTGTCCATTCTGAACATCTTCTGGTCTATTCAAAGACATTCTTCCAGCAACTATGTCCTCTGACACCTGTATCATCATCAACTGATTTCTTTCCACTGGATGATTTCAATCTGCATACAATATACTGTAATTTTCCCCATTAAAAAAAAAAAAAACAAAACTCTTTACAGTGCAGCCTACCTTTACATTTTTCTACTCTCCTTTATAGCTGATGGCTTTAAAATGTTTGCTACATTTGCTGTATCTGTTTCCTTCCATCTTTTCTTGAATATACTCCAATAAGACTTTTACCATCTCTACTTGACCAAATGCCATTGTCAAAGGCACCAACAACATCCATATTGATGTATTTACTGGTCAATTCTCAGTTTTTATTTTACTTGATCAGTGGTATTAAACACAGTTTAAGTTGTTTTTATTTTGAAAACCTTTTTTTCCCCTACCTTTTGGGACACTTCACTCTCTGCCCCACAACCTCTAAATGCCGGAGTCCTCCAGGGCTTAATCCTCAGACCTCTTATCTTTCTATCTAAACCCACTCTCCTATTGCTCTCATGCAAAATCTTGGACTCATCATTGTCTCACAGTTTTCCCTTGCATCCTGCTACCACTTTTGTCCAAGCAACTACCATCTCTCTCCTGGATCATTGAAATAAATTCTTATCTGGACCCTCTCTATCTTCTCTCAAAAGAGAAGCCAATGGAATACTCTTAAAACCGTAAGTCAGATCATATCATGCTTGTGTTCAAAAATTTCCAGTAGCTTCCTATCAGAATAAAGGCCAACTGGTTTACAAGGCAGTGTGATCAGCCTCCCCATTAATCTTTTGCTCACAACTTCTGTGTTCCCATGGATCACTGCACAGCAGCCAAAGTACCTTGGTGCCTTTGTCCACGCTATTCTCTCTACTTTAGAATATCTTCCCCTCAGGTATTTTGTGTCTGCTTTCTTCATTTTCTTTGAGTTTCTACTCAAATATCACCTCATTAGTGAGGCCTTCCCTACATAAATAAGAGATCATACTACCACGCTCACTATTCCTCTTCCTAACTGAGTTTTCAGCATAACATTTACGCCATCTGGCACATTATATGTTGCACTGGTTTGTTTAGTTTTTGTCTCCCCAAACTTTGCACGAGGAGAGATATTTGTCTGTTTCCTTCATAGCTGTATCCCCTGCACTTAAAATAGTGTCCAGCAAATAACATGTGCTTAATAAATAATTTGGGAATTAATAAACCATTATTAATGTTATATCACTTACAAAAAATAATATAATTTAAATTTTCTATGCTAAAAGAAAAACTTCAGGGCATGAATAAATAGAACTCAAAAATTCTACTAAAACTTATTGTGGCTAACACGGCCAATATGTTTGGTGGATTTTCTCAAAAAGTACTGTTTCACTGGAGTAGTGCTGCTTATCTGAAGAATGAAAGAAGAAAGGATTCGGAAAATAAGCAAAAACTAGGTTTTTTGTTTTTTGGTTTTTTTTTGGTACTCATTTTAGAGAACCAATCTAAAAGCCTGAAAAATTTAGCCGTTTAACTAAAGCATCATAATTGGATCAATTTCAGAGTCTGGATTTGAAACTATAATTTAAACATTCATTATGATATTTTAAAAAAAAAGTCTCATTCCTGGCACAATTCTAGTCTTTAGCCAATTTTTATGTGTGTATGTGTTTGTGTGTATGTGTGTGCATGTGTAGTAACTAAGAGGAATAAAATACATTCTAGGTGAAATAAAAAATAAAATAATAAGATTTCAGAAGAGAATGGGATTAGCTGTTTCTAAGCAAACCCATATAGAATTGATACTGTACAGTGAAGTGTACTTGTAGTCAGAAAAGAAACTGTAAACAGAACATGGTGGGAGTTCCATATTTTTCCTTTTGCAATGGTTTCCAGATGAAACTTGCTTACTTTATAAGAGATGATTTTTTTTTCTAGCTGCCAGTGTTGCAAAATCTCTGTGATCTGAAAAAAATAAAGCTATATCTTTCTGCATCTTAAATCATAACTCTGACCTGAACTTCTGCAGCTGGAATTTAACTAGCCATTTGGTTGATTATGCGTACAACAGGACAAATAGTGCCTTAGTTTTGCCACATCTGCATTAAGCAGAGTGTTAACAGCAGCCCAAAAAAAATGAGTCTATTTTGGTGTAAAAATACTAGCACATATACCTTTAAAACATGAATGGAAGGAAATAAGGATGTATGGTCTGAAATTCAGATCACATAATTGAAGGATGTGCCTTTTATTTAAAGCTTCTTGTTGCCCTCAGTTAATTGAATTGGGTACTTAATCACCACATTTAGCTATTTTTTCTTCCTCTTGGAATATAAAACGTTACCTTTTATAAAAGAATTAAAGGTGTTAAGAGAAAATTCTGAATAAACTCAGTACCCATGTTATATCTATCATTTTAATCTGGCTTAGTTCTGTGTTTCTTTTCTACAAAGTTTGCTTACTCCACAGAATGCAAAAGCCACAGAATGCAAAACTGTTCCTCAATGGGAAGGTGGCTGGATTTTCATACATGATTGCTAATGTCCACAAAAACAATCCTTCAAACTTTCCAGTGATGGAATCATGTTAAGATTGTTGAACATGGTTCAAGTTTCTTTGCAGTTTTCTATTCTAGGAGCATGGTATTGTGCTAGCTATAAGGTGACATTGATTCTCTGAGTTACTTGTGTTTGTATTTTTTTCTTTTCTTTTCTTTCTTTTTTTTTTTTTAATTTAACTGATGATTTTTGTTTTCTGGAAACTATTAGCAAAGGAGAAAATGTGACTGGCCTGTCCATCCTTGTACCAGCTGAGAGAGGCAGAAGGAATCGCATAAGCTTCACATTCCAAAGTCAGGGTATTGTTGACTTTGATCTTCACTTCTTTAGGGGAAAGACCTGGCCCCAGTAGGTCCCCTTTATTGATGATGGGTGGAACTGCATAAAAAACAAATATTTGTAGAGTTAAACATTGGTTCTTTGAAATACATGGACTATCATGGAAATCACACTAAGGAATACTTAAGAAAACAAGGAAATAACTGAGTGTTTGCTTTGTTCCCCTTTCACCATGGACCCAAGTTAACATCCTGTGAAAGGGTAGTGCTCAGATACAGAATGTGAAGGGAAGCAGCTTTCTCCCTTTATCATTTTAATACTGCCAAGGAGACTATTGTCCTCCACAGAACAGCTACTTTCATTTTTCCATGTCCCCAGAAAAAGCCCAAGCATGACCTATAAAATGCATTTTCTCAGTCATTAAAGGAACTGATTCAAAGAACAAAGACAATCAGAAAGATGCTCTTCCTTTTTAAAAAACAAAACCAAAACCAAAATCCTGAAATGTAGGTCCTATTAGTGGTAGTATTCACTTTGCTTTTTATGTATGGGTCAATGTACAGTGGATCAGCTCAAAGTCACTGATGAACTCATCTTAGGCTGTTGATTAGGACATATATACTTAAATAACAGTTTTGTGCACTGAAGTATTATAACCCAGCCCAGGGATTTTCCAGAAGGAAAAACAAAGAAATGTAAGGAAGTGCCACTGACAAGTTCTCCAATAAGAGGTTACTGAGCAGATTGAATGGGGTCTTCACACCTTTAAGCAATTGAGGACATGGGTACAATGCTTAATATGACTTCCATCTTAATGAAGCAAGCTGCATAAACAACAAACTTTAATGATGAGTACAAATAATTATGAACCCATAATAAAAAACAAGATCGAAAAAGTTAGAGAACTTGAGGAAAATATGAAATGTAGTTTTCTTTTAGGACTTACTGTAGACCTTTACTTCATAGTGCTTTATCATTTCCCCCGCCTCATTAGTGGCTACACAAGAGTATCTTCCAGCATTGTTCTCCTGTGCATTTAGGATCTGCAGAGTCCTACCTCCTGAAAAATCATGGAACATCAAAGAATCTCTGAAGTCACAGTGGCAACAGAGTATGCACAAAACACCAGGGTTTTTAGTTCTCACTATTAACATACTTCTTTTTTCTATGTGCCAATTCTATAACAGATATTTGACACAAGACAAGCTACAATATAGACGGACATTGCATGGTGGGCAAGGAGTCAGTAAGTCCTCAATGATCCTCTAGGATACTGACTCTCATGCTCATCTTGACCCTCCCATGTCTCTGTACATACTCTGGCTAAGGTCTTTATTTCATTCTCTTCCTAGATAGATCTTTTGCCTTGGTCATCTTCTCTTCATCTACTTGGGCTATCAGTAGAGACTGATCTTGCTAAAACTCAGTTTGCATTATGGTACGCTTCTCCTTAAAAATCTAAAATATAGAGTCTAAAATATAAAGTCAAAACTCTTTAGTCCAGGCATTCAAAATATGATTCCAATGTGCCTTCCTGACCTTTTCTCCCCTCTCTCCCATACACAATATCCCCACTCAAGTGGGAGGTGAGAGTCTACATATTATTACTTGCAACTAGATAGGCCTTTGTACATCTATGTGCCTTTCACTTTGTACCTTTACCACACTAGTCATCCTGATGGATCTGAAATTACTCAACTCCAACAAAATTCTACACCTTTCTTTAAGGGCTGCCTCAAGTTCCAACTGCAACAAAGCATTTCCTGACCACGTCAACCGTTAGTAGTCATTCCATCTTTTGAATTTTTATAAAATTTGTCACTATCTCATTTATCAAATGCCATGACTATTCATAAGTCACGTTGTTAATTAACTTTTACACATATTATTTCCCTTCCACATAAAACTGTAAATTTCTTAAAGCCAGTGATAATACTTTTAAATTCTTTCTACTTTCATACATTTTATCAAGTGTTAAAGAGAAATAAATAAGCTCTCTCAATCTAAATACCAATTCGCCTTGTGGTTCAATTCAACAAGAAATGAATTTCTACTCTTTTTTGTATTCCACATTGTATTTTATCAATTAATAGCATTGTGGTATTTATTTATTTGCCTTTTATTTCGATATTTAATTGGTCTTTCAAGAAGTAATTTTACTTTAGATTATAAGATATATATAAATAATTAATAAAATTAAAATGGCAGTAGAATAGCATAACTAAGACATAAGTACTTTTATAAAAAATAACCAATGACTCTTTTTCTACAATAGTAGATGGCACAAATATATATTGTGCATCTAAAGTAAAACAGTTACCTGGAAGAATTCGAATATTTCTGTTGGATTCTAAAGGTGTTCCATCCTTGAACCAGGTGATAGTGGCTGGAGGATATGAATAAGCTTCACAAACCAAAGATGTGGGGCTGTTAAGGATAACGGTGACATCTTCAGGGCCACCATCACTATCAACACCAGCAATTGTAGGAGATACTGAAATAGATTTAAAATGTGATTAAAGAAATATGTTTAGAAATTTCCTATTTGTGAATTTCTAAATTTCACTATACTTACTTGTGTAATTCTATTTCCTAACAATTCCAGAAATAATTGATTATGTTCTTATTCTACATGAAAGGAATGATAACTTCAAAATGGAATAATGGAGGAGATGGCACACAGTAGGAATTATAATGCAGCATAGTAGTGCAAAATGAGAACTCTGGTGCAGGATACATGGAAGCATAGCATCCAATCCAATCTGAGTGGGTGGTGTGAGGACTCTCATAAGGGAAGCCCTCCTAAAGGAAAAGATTTCAAAGTGAGCTTTAAAGAATGAGTGGTGGTTAGCAAGTGAAAGAAGGGAGACTAATAGGAAGAAGGAGCATATTGGGTGCAGAGTAGTATAAACAATGAGGGGCAAGCAGGGAATATATTGAGGATAGATTCAAGGGGGTCAGTGTTGGAAGCAGGGGTAATGGAGACAGGTCCATTTATTCCACACAAGATAATGAGGGACTGAATTAAAGGAAGGCATAAAGAGGGAGGAGTGACTACAGAAAAATTTAGAAAGTCAATTGGTAGGACTTGATGATAGAATTTGGGGGCTAAGGAAAACCAAAGTCAAAGATGACTTCTAGTTTTCTTGCTTGGGAATGTAGGTAAACTACAGTGAAGCAATATAAATAGAAAATATGGAAAGATTTGCTCATTTTGGAAGGGAAGATAGTTTGTTCTGTTCTGAGTATCTTGAATTTAAAGTGCTCATGAGAATTCCAGCTAGAAATATCCAATGAGCAACTGTATATAGAAATCTAAACTTGGGAGAAAGATCTGGTTTACAGGTATGGATTTAAAAATTAACCAGTCTATAGGAGATAATAATTAAACCTCTGTGAATTAAGCTTATTATTTGAAGACAATATCTAGAGTAAAATAAGCAGTGAAGTAAGGACAAAATGATAAGGTACCTAGTGTTTGAGGGATGGATTATGGAGAAGTCCATAAAAGAGAGAGAAAAGGAGCAACCAAAGGTGTGCAAGGATAATGAGAGAAGAACACTGTCAAGGAAAAAGTAATAAATAATGTCTAAAACATTAAGAAAGGACTGAGAAATATTTATTGGATCAAGCAACAGGATAATCTTTGACACAACAGCATGAAGCATGGCATGGAGAAAAGCCCATTTTAGTGGGACAAGAAGTATAGACAGGGAATGGTTACAACATGAAGTGATGGAGACAGAAGAAGGTGAAGCTGTAGGTAAGGTGGATGGTGGGAATGACTGACATACCAGTGATACAGGGTTAGGGACATAAGTGTCAGTAGCAACTGTGAACAAGAACTCATCCTCTGGGAAAAGTAAGGGTAAAAACCCTGAATTATGGCTGAGTAGACTGCAAGTTGCAAATGCACACACTTAAACAGCCTCAACTTTATGAAGATGGTGGAAAAGAAGTCTGATTCAGATCCTGCAGTCTCAATGAATGAGGGAGAATGACAAGAAACAGGGAAGTAACTAGGAAGTGGGGATTGGAGGGTGTAGTCAGCATGACTTGGGATACTTGGGATAAAGAATAATGATCTTCACTGGAGAGAGCTTCAGGAAGCTCTTAGGAAGAGTCAGATTTCAATTACAGCAAGGAGCTGGAGAGAATACTAAAACAGGTTTCCAGAGAGGACAGAGTATAGGATTTGGACATGAGTTAGTGTTGGGAAGTGAATCAGTGGTGTAAGGAAGAAGGCATGAGGAACTTAAAGCTCTAAGAGAAGCAGTAAATGAACTGCAGAAATGGAGAGGAAATCCAGGGCTGAGCACTTGCCTTTCATACACTGATGGGTGTGAGGGAGCACAGGTGTCTTAGTAGGCAACTGGCTCATGAACTCCCATTCATACTTACCCATTATCTCTTATTCAGTGCTCTGTCAGGGGCTGGGGCTAAATCCTTTACAAGGTAAAGGGGTCTGCTTTTTGGAGTTTATTTTTTATATATTATCAATATATACTGTTCATTTGACACTTATACATTATCCATTATTTTAATTTTACTTGCACACATATCTCTTCTACTTAATTAGACTGTAAGCTACCTGAGGACAGTATCTTATATGGCAGGTTCCTAAGTATAGGACTATGCATCCCCAAAAAAGTCTGAGTAATATCTACAAAAACAAATAAACAAAAATTGCAAAACACTGCATACTCAAATGTAGGTCAGTTGATTCTAGTAGAATGAAAAGTATTTTGATATTAGTAATTAAATATAATACACTTAGGTGGTACATTTTAAATTTCAGGATATGAGCAGAAATTAAAAATCTATTTTAATGTCATGCCTGAGACATAAGCATAACTTTGATGTTGCAATAACTGAATGTATAGCTATTTCATAATTCCTAGTCCACAAAGACTATAATATGGACAACTACCAATAACTGTACCAGTAAGAAATGATAAAATACATCAGATTGAGCCCCTCATACTGTTGACCTGTTTCTCTTTGACAAGCATACATTTACCTTTTTCCACTGCTTTTTTAACATCTGTCTTATTCACAGTTGTGTCTCTAGCACTAAACACAGTTCCTGGAACGTAGGTGGTATTATTCCAAATGTAACGAATAAATTTATAAATGAATGAATTAATTAAAGAAAAACAGCAAATGTACACAAGCACTAGTCCTCCTTAAATAATGAAATTCTATGGCAGAAACATTAAAAAGAAAAAGAAAAGAAGGTAATTCAGCAGACAGTCATGTCTGAGTCTTCAAGATTTGAGGCAATGCTTGTACGTACCCAACACATTAAGACTGAAACTTTTGCTCTTGTCACCGGCTGTATTGGAAGCCAAACATACATATCTTCCAGTATGTGACACTTGGGCATTGATAATTTTAAGAAAACGGCCACCAGACATAATGTGATGGGTGTCATCTTCTTGGAGGAGCTGTCCATCTTTGTGCCATGTAATTTCTGGTACTGGAGTCCCTGTAACAAAAAGCCATTTCTCAGAGACGGCTAATAATTACATGCCTACAAATGATGACAAAAAGAAGCATGTTCACTCATTTTCCTTTTAAGTATCACAATTGTAAAATAATGTAGTAACCATACATCTTAAAATAAATTTCTAAACATAATTTATAATAACAACCATGCCATAATTTTTAAAATTTATAGATTACAAGCCATTTTCAAGTGAAGATTAGTTTGGTCTATAAGTGAAAAATTCCAAATTAACCTTTGTGTTTAATTAAATAGTAAAATATACTTTTAAAAAATGGGACATGCATTTTTATTAAAATTATTACTCACAAATACTTCTGCATTCATATTAAATTTTTAAAGCTTTTATATTTTGAAAGGAAGCTATGAAAAAGGAAAAACCTTGAATTAAACAATTCAACAGATACTTTCAGTTTATACCAGGATTCTAGCATACATATGTAATAGGTAAATAGAGATATAAATATAGTAATTATTCCTTTAATATATAGCCTATGGAGAAAGATATTTTTGTTTTAACATGAGATTTACATTAAATATTAATTTTTAGGTTGTTCAAATAATTAAAAAAAATTAAAACCATTAAAGCAAGTTCTGCTAGAAAAAACACTAGGATAATATATTAAAATTGGAAGTCTTGGCCATCAACCATGGAGCCTGTTCTATAGCCCTACCCAGGCAGGGAAGCAAATTTGCAGGCCTGCCCAACTGCTGAAATATAGCACCCAGTCCCACCTGATGAGGAAGCCTAACCAGAGAATCCAGGCAACCACAGGGCCTATCGTACAGCTGCACTCAGTCAAGAAACCTAGTGAGTAGTACTATACAACTGTTTCCAGCCAACATTAATCCCTCCCTGCTAACCTCAGAGTTCAGGCAGCGGCCTTAACCAAACAGAGAGCCTAGGAGCAAGCCCCATCTGTAAGGATGCTACCAGATGACCCATACAGAACACCAAGCTGCAGTGACTAATGAATGACTGTCTTTGACAAAGTGAACCTATAAAGACTAGAAAAGGAGATCCCTTACTCAAATCTGCAGATACCAATGCAAGGAATCAGGTAAAAAAAGACACCATCAAAGGAAACTAATTAAACTCCAATAATGACCCCAAAGAAATGGAAATCTGTGAACTAACTGTCTGACAAAGAATTCAGAATAATCCTCTCAAAGATGTCTGGTGAACTAGAAGAAAACAGACGACTAAACAAAATTAAGAAAATGGTGTATGAACAAAGAAAGAGAAACCATCAAAACAAACAGAATTCCCAGAGCTGAAGAATACAGTGATTGACTTAAAGAATTCAAAAGAGAGCTTTAACAGCAGACTCAACTAAGAAGAAAAAAAGAATTAGTGAGCTAGAGGATAGGTCATTAAAATGATCCAGTTGGAAGAGAAAGGAAGGAAGGAAGGAACGAAGGAAGGAAGGAAGGAAGGAAGGAAGGAAGGAAGGAAGGAAGGAAGAAAGGAGGAGGGAAGGAAGGAAGGAAAAGATAAAGAAAGAAAAGAGAAAAAAGAAAAAGAAAAAAACAGTAAAGGAAGCCTGTAAGATTTATGGAATACAATCAACACAAACAATATACATACACATTATGGGAATCCTAGAAGGACAAGAGACAGAGAAAAGGACAGAAAATATATTTAGAGTAATAATGGCTAAAAACTTCCCAAACATAGGGAGCGAAATGGACATCCAGATTCATGAGGCCCAAAGGACCCCAAATTGGTTGAACTTGAAAAGGGCCACACTGAGACACATTATAACTATATTTTCAAAAGTCAAAGACAAAGACAGAATTTGAAAGTAGCAAGAGAAAAGTGTATTACATACAAGGAAACCCCCACAAGACTTTAGGCTGATTTTTCAAAAATAAGGCCTACTTTGTATGCCAGGAAAGAATAGGATAATATTTTCAACATATTAAAAGAAAAAGAAGCTTTCAACCAAGACTAATATAGCTGGCAAAGTAGGGGGGAAAGACAAAGATTTTCCTGAACAAAGAAAAGCTGAGGGAGTTCATCATCACTAGACCTGCCTTATAAGAAATGTTAAGGACATTCTCAAGTGGAAATACAAGGACAATAATTAATGTTGAAAAACATGAATGTTTGTATAAAATTCGCTGGTAATGGTAAATATGTAATTAAAGTCATATTCTCTGTTATTGTAATAGTGGTGTGTAATTCACTTAAAACTCTAGTTTAAAAGTTAGAAAGTAAATGTATTTAAAATAACCATAACTGCAATAATTTGTTATTGGATACATGTAAAAAATATAAAAACTGCCACATCAATAACTAAAATGTGAGAGGGAGAGAAGTAAAAATGTAAAATTATGTATACTATCAGAGTAAAGTTGTTATCAGCCTCAAATAAGATATAAGATATTTTATGTAGGCTTCATGGCAAAGAAAAACTATAATAGTCACACAAAAGATTATGACAGAGTCAAAGCATACTGCTACTAAAAAGTCATCAAATCACAAAAGGAGAAAGAGAAGAGGCAAGGCATAAAGGATCTACAAAACAATCAGAAAATAATGAACAAAGGCAATAGTAAGTCCTTACTTATCAATAATTACTTTAACAGAAATGGATTAAATTCTCCAATCAAAAGACAGAGAATGAATGCATTAAAAAAAAACAAGATTCACTAATATGCTGCCTATAAGAGAGTCACTTTAGCTTCAACGATATACATAGACTGAGAGTGAAGGGATGTAAAAATATATCTCAAGCAAATGGCTCCCAAAAGAGAGCAGGAATAGCTGCATTTATTTCAGACAAAATAAACGTTGAGCAAAAAATCGTCAAAAGAGACAAAGAAGGTTATTATGCAATGATAAAAGGGTCAGTCCTCAAGAAGGTATAATAAATGTAAATATCTATGCATCCAACATTGGAGCAACTAAATATGTAAAACAAATACTAACAGAACTAAAGGAAGAAATAAACAGCAATACAATAGCAGTTGGGAATCTTAATACCTACTCTCAACAATAGAAAGATCATCCAGACAAGAATCTATAAAAAAACCCAGAGGATTTGAACAGCCATACCAACCAAATAGACCTAACAGACATATATAAAACATTCTATCCAACAGCGGCAGAATACACATTCTTTTCAAGCACACATAGAACATTATCTAGATATATTATATGTTAGACCACAGAAAAAGTCTTAACAAATTTAAGATGATTAAAAGATATAGGGTGTCTTTCCTTATCACAATGGTAAAAAAGTACAATTCAAAGCAGGAGGAAAGCTGGAAAATTCACAAATACATAGGAATTAAACAATACACTTTTGAACAACCAATGGATTAAAGAGGAAATCTAAAGGGAAATGAAAAAGTACCTTAGGACAAATTTAAATGGAAACACAAAATTCCAAAATTTATAGTATGCAGCAAATGTAGTTTTAAGATGGAAGCTTATATTAAAAACTGCATACATAGAAAAAAGAAAGAAATAAACAACCTAACTTTACACACCTCAAGGAACCAGGGAAAAAAAAAGTACAAACTACAACCAAAGTTAGCAGAAGGAAGGAAATAATAAAGATTAGAACAGAACTAAATGAAGAACAGGAAAACAAGAGAATAGAAAAGATTAAACAAAATTAAGAACTGGTTTTTTGGAGAGATAAACAAAATTGAGAAGTGTTTAGCTCAACTAAGAATGATAGAGAGAAGATGCAAATAAATAAAATTATAAATGAAAGAGAAGACATTACAACTGATACCATAGAAATACAAAGGATTGTAAGAGAGAACTATTAATATTATAGCCCACAAATTTGACCACCTAGAGGAAATGAATAAATTCATGAAAACATAGAATCTGTGAAGACTATTGAACAGGCTAATAATTAGTAAGGAGACTGACTTCATAATAAAAAATCTCACAACAAAGAAAAGCAGAGGATCAGATGGTTTTACTGGTGAATTTTACCAAACATTTAAAGAAGAATTAACAGCAATTCTTCTGAAACTCTCAAAAAATTGAAGACTTGGAAATATACCCAAACCATTTTACAAGGCCAGCACTACCTTTATACCAAAACCTGGTAAGGACACCAAAGGAAAAAAAAAACTACAGGCCAATATTCTTGAATAATATAGATGCAAAAAACGTTCTCAACAAAATACTAGCAAACTGAATTCAATGTCAAATTAAAAGGAATGTACACCATAATCAAGTGGGCTTCATCCCTGAGATGCCAAAATGGTTTGACATATACAAATCAATAAATATAATACATCACATTAATAAAGGATTAAAATTATATGCTAATCCAGCTACATGCAAAAGAATGAAACTGGACCAGTTTCTTACACCATAAACACAAATAAATTCAAAATGGATTAAAGACCTAAATGTGAGACCTGAAACCATAATACTTCTAGGAAAAAAACATGGGCAGCAATTTCTTTGACATCAGTCATAGAAACATTTTTCTAGATATGTCTCCTCAGGCAAAGGAAACAAAAGCAAAATTAAACTATTGGAACTACACCAAAATAAAAAGCTTTTGCAAAGTGAAGGAAATCATCAACAAAACAAAAAGACAACCTACTGAGTGGGACAAGATACTTGTGAATGATATGCCCGAGAAGGAGTTATTGTCCAAAATATATAAAGAATGTATACAACTCAACAACCCTCAAAACAAATAATCCAATTAAAAAATGGTCAGAGGACATGAATAGACACTTTTCCAAAGAAGACAAACAGATGACCAATAGACACGTGTAAAGATACAACATCACTAATCATCAAGGAAATGCAAATCAAAACCACAAAAGATATTACTTCACACCTGTTAAAATGGCTAAAACCAAAAACACAAGAAACAGTGTTGGCAAGGATGTAGAGAAAGAGGAACCCTCATGCACTTATCAGAGGGAAAAAGGAGCCCTTGTGCACTGGTGCAGCCAGTGTGGAAAACAGTATGAAGTTTTCTCAAAAAATAAAAAAATAGAATTATCTTATGATCTAGTAATTCCACTACTGGGTATTTACCCAAAGAAAACAAGAACACTAATTCAAAAAAATATATGCACACCCATGTTCATTGAAGCATTATTTACAATAGCCAAGGTATGGAAATGACCCAAGTGCTCATCCATAGATGAAGGGATAAAGAAGATGTGATATAGCTATACACAACGGAATACTACTCAGCCATAAAAAAGAATTAAATCTTGCCATTTGCAACAACATGGATAGATCTAAGTAAAATAAGTCAGTCAGAGAAAGACAAATACCATATAATTTCATTCATACGTGGAATTTAAGAAATAAAACAAATGAACAAAGAAAAAAGAGACAAACCAAGACACAGACTATTAAATACAGAAAACTGGTGGTTGTCAGAGGGGAGGTTAGTAGGGTAATAGGTGAAATAGGTGAAGGGGATTAAGAGCACACTTATCATGATGAGCACTGAGTAAGGTACAGAACTATTGAATCACTATATTGTACACCTGAAACTAATAGCACTGTATATTAATTGAAACTAGATAAAAATCATATACTCATTTCAATAGATGTAGAAAAAGCACCTGACAAAATTAAACATCCATTCATGATAAAGACTCTCAATAAATTGCATATAGAAGGAACATTCCTCAACATAATAAAAGCAATACATGACAATCCACAGCTAACATTATACTCGGTGGTAAAAGATTGCTTGCTTTTCCTCTAAGATCAATATGAAGGCGCCCACTCTCATCATTTGTGTTCAACATAGTAGTACTGGAAGTCCTAGCTAGAACAGTTTGATTCATCAGGGAAGAAAAGAAAAGAAAAAAGAGAAGAGAAGAGAAGAGAAGAGAAGAGAAGAGAAGAGAAGAGAAGAGAAAAGAAGAAAGAAATGTATCAGAGTCAGAAAGGGAGAATTAAAATTGCCTCTATTTGCAGATGACATGTTTTTATATATAAAAAGTTCTAAAGATAATTGGGTGATGGCCATTAAGGAGGGCAGGTGATGTAATGAGCATTGAGTATTATATAAGACTGATGAATCATTGAACTCTACCTCTGAAACAAATAACAAACTATATGTTAATTAATTGAATTTAAACAAAATATATATATGTAAAAGGAAGGGAGGAAGGAAGGAAGGAAGAAAGAAAGAAAGAAAGAAAGAAAGAAAGAAAGAAAGAAAGAAAGAAAGAAATGCAAATGACCACTTGCTAGAACCTTCATATCTGAGAATTAATAGAAGTCCTGGATTCAAAGAAAGTGCTAGGTCTGGAAGGAAGGCTACTTACTGTATCTCTGTCTAGTTCGTTTCACCAGGAGTATAAGCTCCATGAGGGCAGGGATTTTATCTGCTTTGTTCACTACTGTATGCCCCACATATTAAATCAAATAAATATTTTTCAAATGAATAAATGAATGAACAAATCTAAAAAAAAGACTCCACCAAAAACCTGTTAGATCTAAGTAATAAATTCCGTAAAGTTTCAGGATACAAAATAAACATACAAAAATCACCAGCATTTCTATACACTAACAACAGATTATTTGAAAAATAAATAAAGAAAACAATAATATACTTAGGAATAAATCTAACCAAGGAGGTGAAAGTTATTTACACGGAAAACTATAAGACATTGATGAAAGAAGTTGAAAAAGACATGAATAAATGCAAAGATATCCTTCCTATATTCAGAGATTGGAAGAATTAGTATTGTTAAAATGTCCATTTACAGATTCAAAACCATTTATAGATTCAATGTACTCAAAAGCGATTTATAGATTCAATGCACTCAG
Organism: Ailuropoda melanoleuca; assembly: GCF_002007445.2. Classification (NCBI taxonomy): domain Eukaryota; kingdom Metazoa; phylum Chordata; class Mammalia; order Carnivora; family Ursidae; genus Ailuropoda; species Ailuropoda melanoleuca. Next base: position 83,932,195 of record NC_048225.1, read on the forward strand.
TATGAAGATTCTAATGCTTTTTTTTTTTTTATAGAAATAGAAAAAAACAGTCCTAAAATTCATCTGGCCCCAAAAGACCCCAAACAGCCAAAGCAATTCTGAGAAAGAACAAAGATGGGGACATCAAACTTCCTGATTCCAAACTATATTACAAACCTAAGGTAATCCAAACAGTATGGCATTGGCCTTGAAAAAAGACACATAGACCAATGGAACAGTATTATGAGCAAAGAAATAGGGGCGCCCAGGTGGTGCAGTCGTTGAGCATCTGCCTTTGGCTCAGGGCGTGATCCCAGCGTTCTGGGATCGAGCCCCACATCAGGCTCTTCTGCTGGGAGCCTGCTTCTTCCTCTCCCCACTCCCCCTGCTTGTGTTCCCTCTCTCGCTGGCTGTCTCTCTCTGTCAAATAAATAAATAAAATCTAAAAAAAAAAAAAAAAGAAATAAACCCATGCATATATGGCCAACTAATATGGATAAGAGATCCAAGAATAGTCGATAAAAAAAGATAGTCTCTTCAATAAATGGCATTGGAAAAACTAGATAGTCACATGCAAAAGAATAAAACTAGACCCCTGTCTTATACCACTCACAAAAATTAACTTGAAATGGATTAATGACTTAAATATAAGACTGGAATCATAGGGGCCCCTGGGTGGCTCAGTCGTTAAGAGTCTGCCTTTGGCTCAGGGCGTGATCCCAGGGTCCTGGGATAGAGCCCCACATCAGGCTCCTCTGCTGGGAGCCTGCTTCTTCTCTCCCACTCCCCTTGCTTGTGTTCCCTCTTTCGCTGGCTGTCTCTCTCTCTCTGCCAAATAAATAAATAGAATCTTTAAAAAAAAAAAAAGAAGGAAAGTCTGTCATAAAAAAAAGATTGGAATCATAAACTCCCAGAAGAAAGCACAGGGGCATCAGTCTGAGAAATGATTTCTTGGATATGACACTAAAAGCACAAGCAAAAATAGTAAAAATAAACAAGTGGGAGTACATGAAACGAAAAAGCTTCTGCCCAGAAAAAGAAATCATCAACAAAATAAAAAGGCAACCTATGGAAGGGGAGAAAATATTTGCATACCATGTATCTGATAAGGGGTTAATATCCAAACTATATAAGGAACTTAACTCAATAGCAAAAAATCAAATAATATAATTTAAAAATTGGCAAAGGACTAGAATAGACATTTTCCCAAAGAAGACATCCAGATGGCAAACAGGTACATGAAAAGATGCTCAACATACTATCATTGGAAAATGCAAATAAAACCAGAATGAGATATCACCCATACATGTTAGAATGGCTATTCTAAAAAAGACAAGAGATAACAAATGTTGGTGAAAATGAAGAGAACCCTCGTGCACTGTTAGTGGGAATGCAAATTGGCATAGCTCCTATGGAAAACAGTATGGAGATCTCGAAAAATAAAAATAGAACTACCACATGATTCAGTAATTCCCTTCTGGGCATATATTCAAAAAGAATGAAATCACTATCTTGAAAAGATATCTGCACTACGATGTTCACTGCAGCATTATTCAAAATAATTTAAATAGAAAACAACCCAAGTGTCCACTAACAGGTGAATGGATACAAGAAAATACACACACATGCGCACACACACACACACACGGGAATGTCATTCAGCCATAAAAAAGAAGGAAATCCTCCCATTTGCAACAGCATGGCTGAACCTTGAGGGCATTAACCTAAGTGAAAAAGGCAGAGAAAACAAATACTGTATGATCTCATTTATATGTGTGACTTGATAAAATCAAAACTCATAGCAGCCAAGAAAAGATTGGTACTTTCCAGAGACAGAGGAGGGGTGGGGAGAAATGGCTGAAGGTGCTCAGAAGATATAAACTTCCAGTTACAAGATAAGTAAGTTCTGGGGCTATAGTGTAGAGCATGGTAACTACAGCTAACAATACGGTATTATATATTTGAAAGCTGCTAAGAGAATCAATCTTAAAAGTTTTCATCACATGAAAAAATTATAACTATGTGAGATGATGAATGTTTAAACTTATTCTGGTGCTCATTTTGAAATATAGACATTCATATGTATATAAGAGGTACGTATAATCATTATGTTGTACACCTTAAACTTACACAATGTTCTATGTCAATTATATCTCAATAAAACTAAGAGAAAAAATAAAGAAGAAATAACTGAAAACCAAATGCCAATGTAAAAACAAACAAACAAACTGGAAGCCTCAAGGCGAGGATGCTATAAAATTTAGGCAGCTGGTCCCAATGTTGTTATTTACCATATCATTTCTAGGGGAAAAAAAGCAGGTTAAGTAATAGCATATAACACACTCTTTCTATCTGCCTTGCTTAAAATAGAAACGTTTCCTTGCTTACTTAAATTTATTGCTCATGCAAGGCATATAAACTGTGAAATAAACTAATCAAATCTTCCCTAAAACACTGGCTTTCTATAAAATGTTATGTGCTACTCCCATTGCTATTTTTAAACTCCAAGGCCATCTTTACTAAAAACAAACAAACAAACAAAAAACCTAAAGACAGCAACAACAACAAACCAGATTTGATAATGTCCTCTTAAGATTCACTTACTTTCATTACAATAACACACTGCGTCACTGGTAAAGAGGGTAAAATCTATCCGTGTAGGAGAGTATTCTTATTTCCACAGAATGTGAGAAATCTCCTCCTACACTTCCACTGGCTCTACTCAACTAGAATTCAATTTCAAATGCTTATTATAGTAGTTTGACTTTTTTCAACTGATTAAGATATATAGTGGAGGCAATAAATAATCAGTGAGTGGAGAACAGCAGAAGTACAAGAGCTAAGTCCCTTACCTGTCACTTCACAAGTCAGTGTAACACTCTGTTTCTCTTTTACCTTCACATCTTCCAATGTACTTTCACCCACAATGTGAGGTGGCACTAAAGAAAAAAAATTAAATGAAGAAAAAGACAGAAAAAGTAAGCAACAATTCTAAGAGCAGGGGTGTTATTCTATAGGCATCTATGTTTACATTTGTATTAAGCTATAATCTTTAAAACAAACCTCCAAATTATCATTATTTGTTTACTAGCATAATGTCATAAAACTATTTTGATCAATTCTAAGATATAAAATTATATGTCATGAATTCAATTATAATGAATTTTATTGTAGCAGAAGTTATAAAGTCTGGATAAAAATGTCAACAAGTTAATAAGAACATCTGTTAGACATTTATTTCTCCCACCATAACTCTGATAAGTATTCACGTTAAACAAGATATCAGAGTCTGAACAACTGTGAACTGAAAAGACACAGCATTTCAGCCATTTTAATCCAACTGATGACATCCAAATTATTCCAACATTGAATTAGTGCCAAGAGTGTCAGTCCAGGGGCCAAAGAAAACATAAATGTGAGATCAAGCTATAGATAAATTTTAACTACATCCAGAATATAGTAAGCCAATTAGATTGTTTTACTAGATATTGAAAATTACAAAAATACCTAATACTGAAAGTCCAAAGATTTTTCTTTCTTCACCAGCTGCATTCCTTACAACACAAGTATACTGGCCAGCATCTTCTATTCTGGTCTGCATCAACCGCAGAGTCCTGCCTCCTGGAGAAGCAAACCAAGATGACTCAAAAAGAAATCTGTAACTTTACAAATTGGCCAAAAAATGCTCAATTTAGGTAAAATTCAGTCAATATGCTTCAAAGGCCTTTAACATTCATTAATATCAAGCTTTTAAAAAATCTTATGCTTTAAGCCATTATGAAGGAGAAAAGATAATTCAGAAGAATTTTCTGGATCAATGGCTAAAAAAATAAATACAATGCTAGGTGACAACAAACAAGAAATGGAGTTTCAGAGTCGTGATGTTAGAACATAATCTTAAGAGGCAAATATATACAAAGATTTATTTATTTATTTATTTGAAAGACAGAGATAGAGAGCATGAGCAGAAGGGGCAGGAAGAGGGAGAGAGAATCTCAAGCAGACTCCGCACTCAGTGTGGAGCCTGACATGAGGATCGATCTCATGACCCTGAGATCATGACCTGGTCCAAAACTAAGAGTCCGACACCTAAATGACTGTACCACCCACGTGCCCAAAAGGCAAGTTTATTTTAATACAGAGAAGAGTTGAGAGACACCATTATAGGTAGAGTAGGGATATGGATATAGAGTAGAAAGTAGATGTGAGTTTTGTACTTAAAGGAGAGCAGGTGGAGCAAATGCAGAGAGATGAGGCTAGCTGGAGTAATGGCTGGTGGATGGCCAGATTCTGTGGGCCCTTGAATGCTATGTTAAGGAATCTGGCCTTTATGGTGTTCACTAAAACTATGGAAGTGTGTAAACAAAAAAAAAAAGAAAGGTCACGATGCGATTTGTGCTTTAGAAAGACAACTGACAGAATGTTTAAGAAAAGATTCCCAGTTTGCCGCTGGGCATCTGAAATGGGAATGTGAGAAAGAGGTCTACACCAGCAACCCAGATTGGGATGACATCAGCACAGAAGGAATGGGAGAAACCCTGAAGACCAACTACTGGTTTTCATGGAATCCTAGAATTATTTAGATCAAAGTCCCCTTTGGGAACGGGTAGGGGGGTCCCCTTGATTCGCTTGTGCATATCTGCTTTTTTACTTTTTATATTTTGAACTTCTATGTAATGAAGGTTGCCCTACTTCATCCAAGAAATGCTTGTAGACTGAGAGGGCAACTCTGATATGCTGAAGGGTGGGATTTGGAAAGAAACTCCACTGAAGGACAAAGACGAGGCAGCAAACGGGACTGAAACAGCCTGCAGAAGACGTGCAGGCACTGAGAGAGTCTTTGAGACCATTTGAGAAGTCAATTCTCAGAAAAAAAAAGTAAATCCTGTCTTAGATTTCATAATACTTTTCTACCTGGTATATTTTTGCTTTGTACACTGAATTGGAACTAAAACAACTGAAATGGTTAAACACGAAGTTTTCATGTGACTATTCACCTGGCTCTGGATTCATCAGGAATGTCCATCTGCTTTCTGTTTTTATAAACACAACAAGCTGTCACTGAGCTTTTTCTAGAAGCAACCTCCCATCTTCAACTGTTTGAAAGGTGAACTCAGTAGTAACTTATTTACATAAACAAAGCTGATTACCAGAATTCAATCTTTTTCTTCCCCAACTGAATTTAAATAAGGAAAATTAAATACAGAAATTATCTAAACACATCAAAAAACTTGTGTTAGTTAGGCAAGGATTCAAGCACTCACTGCTTCTTCAGGTTAGTGAGACCATAATATGATTCCAGTTGAGAGATCTTAGATCAGTACAGCTGTTATGAGTTACTGCTAGCTCCGCAAACCTCAGCCTCCTGTCTCATGATCTTTCTCTTGTTTTCTGGTCCTCTCACTTAATCCAGTGAAAAACAACAACAAAAGGATCTGACAGTAAGTTATACTTAAATGGAGATGTTTCTTGTATCTATTAAATTCTTATAGCAGCTATCTGTTCTTGGCAGACAACTTCATAACAAGGACAGGGCCTTCACAAAAATACTGCTTTCAGGAAATCTGTACTTAAGGTCTCAGGAGAACTAATCTTAATGGAATAGAAGTGTGCAGCAGACCAATGACCAAGCAAGTCATATGCCATTCATCTGATTCTCATTCATCTATTGCACAATACACATGTTCAGACTGTAAAACTGAATGACTCCTTTGGCACCACCACAAGGTCAAATACTTTTAATGTGTTCACTCAGGGATCTCCAGCGCTAGTCAAGCAAAACAAAACTAAATAAAACCAAAACACCACTCCCGTAAATCTATAATAAGTCAGAGTTCATCACTCTTTGTGATAGCAGTACATCACTTCTCTCTTGCCTTTTTCATTTCCAGGAGCCATGATGTAGCTATTATAAAAAGAGTACTACTTTTTCAGTGATAAAGAATTTTTTTTTTAAAAAAGCCAAAAATATGAGGATAATTTCAAGACAGGAAGATAATGGGTTCAGGTTTTTGGTAACCAAGTTGTAATAAAACCTTTGCTATTAGTATGCATTTCCTAAAGATCATCAGAGACTGGGACACCTACGCAAAGGAAAACAATGTAGTAAGGAAACAGGAAAACATCCCAGGACAGGGACACCTAATTTTTTTACCAGGTTGTCTATGGCAATAGCAGACATGTACTGGATGCTTACCATAAAGCAGGAGCTGTGTTAACTGCTTTATGTACATACATAGACCCATTCCATCTTTACAAAAACCCTAAGAGGTAAATACTATTAATACCTTCAGTTTATAAGTGAAGAGATGGAAGTTAGCAAAGTTAAGTAACTTGCTGGAGATCATGAATCTAGTGAGAATTTTAGGCAATAAATATAATAATTATAGCAATATATATTCTTTATCAAGCTCCTATCATTTATAGACCAACATCTTAAAAAAACAGAGGGACCTTAGGATATTTAGACCTAATTCAAACACTAGGAAAGGATCTTTGGTGAAAAAGCCTTCAAACGTGGAAATTTAAACTTTGAACAAATTTAGAAGTAGGAGGTTACTCTTAAAAATAGTTCATCTTGACTTTAAACAATATAAGTATTTTTTGAGCTGCTTATATTCAGACCCAAATCCGTCTCTAAAATCTTCCATACACTGGCATTGCTTTTAACCTTTGGAATAGACAGAACCAATGTAATCCTTTTCTGCGGCATGGTTCTTCAAGTATTTAAATTTAATTTTCACTACGTAACCATAAGGTTACTTACAGTTTACTTTTCCAGCTTAAATACAATCAGAATTTACCATCATGGTTACCCTTCTTTGAAAATATTGTCAATAAATCCTTCCTCTAGTCTTTCTAATGAGTAAGTCAGGATACAATTGGTCTCGTCTTTATTTTATTGATGAAAATATATTTTATTAATGTGGTGAAATATTGCATTTATTTCCTTGATAACCACATTACACTGTTAATGCATACTGAATTACAAACATAATTCAGAGATCTTATATGAAGAATTCTGAAGCTATATGTCACCCAAATTTTCATCATTTTTTTTTAAGATTTATTTATTTATTTTAGAGACAGAGGGATAGAGAACAAACAGAGGGAGGAGCAGAGGGAGAGACAGTGGGAGAGAAGCAGACTCCCCGCTCAGCGTGGAGCCCAATGTAGGGCTCGATCTCACAACCATGAGATCATGACCTGAGAGGAAATCAAGAGTGGGAGGCTTAATCCACTGAGCCACCCAGGTGCCCCTCATCATTTTTTTTTTTTAATGTAAGTGCAGGAGTTTATTTAACTTTCATTTTCTTAGGTTTAACTCAAACATTCCAGGGTGAGGTGTGTTCGAATTCAGATGCCTTCATTCAACACATTAGGTATTCTTCTAAGTGTCTAAGCCTTTTACTAACCACAGCTTGGCAAGATCATTATTCTTGGTCTGTATGCAAATCATTACAACAGGGGCAAAGCGCAGACTCTTGTGGCATAGCCTCAAGACCCCTCTCCTCATGCTTATACTGGTCTGTAAAGGACAAGCGAATAGATTCTCTTACATAATCAGATGAGGAATAAGCTGAATATCCTTTTTACAATAAAGTCCTAGCTCATGGGAAACCAATCCATCCGAGAAATACAAAACTCACTCAGATGAAGTACTTAGTTAATGGAGATTCGTTACATAACATGATTCGTCCTAGACTCTGGCTTCAATTTCAGCACTTCTTTGCATCCTCATTTCTCAAATGGGTTGGTACTCATTGTAGCATGAAATTTCTGACATCCCCATGATTTAAGGAATATGCAAATGCCAAGATTTCTTTTTTAAGAGGATCTAGAGATATCTGGAGATTCCCCCACTCCCTTTCATGTAACTTCTGATGTCCTCCTAAATATTTTTTTCTTATGATCAGCACTATAGTAAGCACCTAGATCAAAAAGAAAAAATAAAACACAGAGAAATTAAGGAGAAACTGTGGCCATATGAAGCTAACCAGATTGTCAGGGTATGAAAATTTCTAATACCTGAGAGAATTCTCACAGAACTGCTAAGGCTGACAGGCCACCCATCTTTAAGCCAGGTAATCGAAGGCAGGGGAATTCCTGAAGCTTCACAAGTCAGAGACACTGAATTCTTTTCTACGACACTGATATTTTCAGGTATCCCATTGTTTCCTATGATGCTTGGAGGGGCTGTGTGATAAAACAAACAAGAAAAGGAAAAGAAGTTAGTTAATATATAACAAACACCAAATCCTCAACAGCCTATGATTAATAAGATGACTTCCATTTCCTGGTCAACAGTAAGCAAAATAAGCAACCACAACAATGAGCTTATTAGAAGTAGCAATATTTTTAGTGTGACATTCCTGGAAGTAAAAATGTCGCTTCTTCCCTACTCATAGCAGTAAATAACTTTCATATTGTTATTGTATTGGTGGTGAATGATTTTCTATGAGTCACTCATCTTGTCTGGTAAATCTCTAATATGGATTCATGAACTTCTTATAGGAGGAATTTTCTAACAAGTAATTCTAGTCCTAAAGATTAAAAGTAATCTAACAAAAAAGATGCTTAATATTGAAAATTCTTCTCTTTTACATTCTGATTATGTTAACTTTGGCTCACATATTTGCTGCAAACTACAGGATATTAATACTGGACTTTCTGCATGACCTAATTGGATTCAAGTTATAAGACTGTGTCTACTAAATTTATCACTGTTTCTGTAGATTGAAAAATTGCAAGGGCGCCTGGGTGGTTCAGTCAGTTAAGCATCTGATTCTTGATTTCAGCTCAGGTATTGACCTCAGGGTTGTGAGTTCAAGCCCCTGTGAGTTAAAAAAAAATGCAATTCCTAGAAATTCTATCCAAAAACTATTAGAACTAATACATGAATTCATTAAAGTTGCAGGATACAAAATCAATACACAAAATCTATTTCATTTCTATACATTAATAATGAAGTATCAGAAAGTGAAATTAAGAAAACAATCCCATTTATAATTGCATCAAAAAGAATAAAATACATGGAATAAATTAACCACAGAGGTGAAAGACCTGTATGTTGAAGACTACAAGACAATAATGAAAGAAACTGAAGAAGGTACAGATAAAAAGATTGAGGAATATTGTCAAAATGTCCATACTACCCAAGGTAATAGATTTTGTAATACAATCCCTATCAAAATTCCAATGGCATTTTCCACAGAAATAGAATAATCAATCCTAAAATTTATACAGAACCACAAAGTACCCCAAATAGCCAAAGCAATCTTGAGAAAGAACAAAGCTGGGGGTATCATGGTCCCTAAGTTCAAACTATTCTACAAAGCTATAGTAACTAAAAAAGTATGGTATTGGCATAAAAACAGGCACATAAATCAATGGTACAAAATAGACAGCCTGGAAATAAACCCACTCATATATAGTCAATTAATTTACTACAAAGGAGCCAGGAATATCTGATGGGGGAAAAGACAGTCTCTTCAATGAATGGTGCTAGGGAAAACTGGATAGCCAAATGCAAAAGAATGAAATTGGACCACTATCTTACAACACATAAAAAGGTACTCAAATTGATTAAAGGCTTGAACAAAAGACCTGAAACCATAAAACTCCTAGAAGAAAACATAAGCCCCTTGACACAGGTCTTGTAGATGATTTTTTGAATGTGACACCAAAACCAAAAAGCAACAAAAACAAAAACTATTGGGACTACATCAAAGTAAAAACGCTCTGCACAGCAAAGAAAACAATCAACAAAATGAAAAGGCAACCTTCTGAAAATACTTGTAAATTATAGATCTGATAGGGGGCTAATATCAAAAATATATAAAGAATCCATACAATTCAATAGCCAAAAAAAAAAATCAATTAAATATGGGCAAAGGATAGGAATAACCATTTTTCCAAAAAAGACATACAGATGGTTAAAAGGTGCATGAAAAGGTACTCAATATTATTATTCAAAAGGGTATGCAAATCAAAAGCACAATGTGATATCACCTCAGAATGGCTATTACCAAAAAGACAAAAAATAACAAAGGGAGGACAAAAAGAAAAAAGAATCCTTGGGCCCTGTTGGTGGAACTATAAATTGGTGCAGTCACTGTGGTAAACAGGTTTTTTGAGGTTCCTCAAAAAATTAAAATTAGAACCACCATATGATTTAGGAATTTTACTTCTAGGTATTTATATGAAGAAAATGAAAACACTACCTTGAAATGATACATGCACCCCCATGTTCATTGCAGGATTATTTACAACAGCCAAGCAATGGAAACAACCCATGTCCATTATGGATGAATAAAGAAATTAAAGGATATATATACAATGGGTTATTGTTCAGCCATAAAAAAAAGAACAAAATCTTGCCATTTGTAACAACATGGAAGTACCTCAAGGGCATTATGCTAAGTGAAATAAGTCAGGCAAAAAGATAAATACTGTATGATCTCTCTTAGATGTGGAATCTAAAATTGGGTATTAAGGAGCACACGTGTTGGGGTGAGCACTGGGTGCTATACACAACTAATGAATCGTTGAACACTACATCAAAAACTAATGATGTACTATATGTTGGCTAACTGAACATAATAAAAAAAAGATACAGAAAACAACCTCAAAAAAATTAAAAAATTAAAAAAAAACAAATAAATAAAACCAAGTTTATAGGTACAGAGAGCAGTGGAGGGAGGGAAACTACCTTTGTTTTTAGCTTAAATAAACTGAATTTAAAAAAAAAGAAAAAAATTAAAATTGCAGTTCAAATTATATGCATACAAATAACTGTCCCTGAGTACATGGTATGCTTCATCTATTCCTATTGACATTTATGACTCATTAATTAGAATATTAAAGCTGACTTCAGTACAACTCATGAGCAACTGCTGTTGAGTCAGTAAACTCTAAGGAACCCAGGCTTATACTAACCAAGACAGCAAATTTGGAAAACATAGAATCAAGGAATATTACTTGAGAAAGCACTGGTTCAAAAGTACTTGAAGAAGACAATTAGATAATTAAATCTACTATGTGCTTTTCTAAGAGAATGTCCAATATATGCCTGTTTCAGCAAGGTAAGAAATGGGAGGCCACACATAGAAGGATAAATGATGAGACTGGCCCAAAAAAGAGGTGCATATGCAGAAAATCACAGACTATAAATAAAAGACTCAATACTGAAGGCTTACGTTTCCCATCCAAGATGCTATAGATTATAATGGCCAGTGAATAGACTTATTGAGCGTCTTTATACTTACTATGTACACTTAAGTCATATTTTCTGTCAGTCATTCCTGCTACATTCACAGCAACACACACATAACGGCCTGTGTCAGATACGTGAATGTTCTTCAGCTGAAGGATGCGACCTTCATCCAATATTTCCATCCCCCTTCCTTTGGTCAAAGGGCGGCCATCTTTCATCCAGGTCACTTTTGGTTGAGGAATACCCTGCACGTCACACTCCAAGGAAATACTCTTCCCTCGAGTAACAATGATTTCAGTAGGGTGGCTGCCACTATCGGATATAGTTGGTCGAACTGGAAAAAAAAAAGAAAAGAAAAAGAAAAAATAGTAGGGGTGCCTGGGTGGCGCAGTCGTTAAGCGTCTGCCTTTGGCTCAGGGCATGATCCCAGCGTTCTGGGATCGAGCCCCACATCAGGCTCCTCCGCTAGGAGCCTGCTTCTTCCTCTCCCACTCCCCCTGCTTGTGTTCCCTCTCTCGCTGGCTGTCTCTCTCTGTCAAATAAGTAAATAAAATCTTTAAAAAAAAAAGAAAGAAAAAATAGTAAAGTAGGAAATGTCTGCTTCAGGTCTTGCATAGGAATTTGTATCAGCCAAAGTTAAACTCATTTTTGATGTAGAAATATTAACTACTAAAGAAAAGACCCAGAGTTAACAGACATGGCATTGCTGTATTGAGAGATGGAATTCCTCCTATGTTTCTAACTGCGTTCATGCTTAGAATAAAGCTATCAACACAGTAAAAAAAAAAAAATTCTGTGTTTGTTACTTTCGCTCATTTTTAACAAGTTATACAAATACTTGAACTTATCATTCATAGCCCTAATTTACAGAAGCCTTCCAGGTACTAACATTAAAATAGAGATGGTAGCCTTGCTCACAATCAGTTCCACTCTTCCTTCACCATCCACTACAGGACTTGGAAAAGCTGAGACTGTTTCTCAGTCTTCTCTGAAAATTGAAGTGGCCACATAAATCAATTCAGGCCTATAAAATCTAAATAAACATCTGCTGGGTGGGCATGGGGGATTAGAGGCACGGGTTGGGAATTTTTTTTGCTGTCCTGATGAAAGGAAAACATACCACTCCTTACCCTTACTTTTGCCTTCAGTGTGGACTTGATACCAGGGCTGAAGCAATGATCTTGACACCACAGAGGTAGGAGCAGGAGAATCCTAGCTCTCCTGTCTTGATAGGAGTAAGGTTTTGACCAACTCCAGTGACTGCCAACCTCAGGCTTCTCATTACGTGAGAAAATAAGTCTCTAATTGGTTAAGCCACTGATCACATTATTCTGTAGTTTTGCAGCTGAATTTACATAACAGATACTTAGTCTAAGAAAAAAAAAATTAGACCAATTCTAATACATAGGTGTGTGGGGGAAGAAACACGGGCCAGCGTTAGTAATCTTGGGTTCTAGTGCCAGTCCTACTACAATCAAGTCAGGTGACCTTGGTCAGTCGTGGGAACCTCTCTGGGCTTAGATGACTACATATGCAAAATGGAAACAATAATTTTGTTTCATATCATGGTTCACATAAAGGTTAAATGTAAATATTCAAAACACTTTAAAATCTTATACAAATTAAATATTAAGATGAGATATTTTTACATTTTGCAAATCTACCCTATAATGTACCATCTCTCCCCATTCCACACATCCACCATCCTGCCCCCAGTACATTACAACCACACTGATGTGTCTTCTATCAGCATGCTGATACAGGTGCACAGCTGTATTGTTAAGTGAACAACAGACAGAAACAAGCAACTGCTCTTTGTTTATGTCAGCACGATTTAAATTTGTGAGTCTTATGATAAGTATATTATAACCATACTGCCTTGGATGTATCTTTAGATACAAAGAAAAAGCAAAAAGGAAAGACAGAAAGATTAAAAGAAAGTCTGACTAATCAATAACTTACTGTAAACTTGCAGATTGTAGTCTTTCTTTGCAGTTCCAGCAACATTCGATGCCACACATGTATACAGCCCTGCATCAGATTTTTCTGCAACTGAGATCTGTAACTGTCTGCCTCCAGATAATGTTCTGACTCGCCCTGCAGAATCAGCCAGCACTTGGGAGCCTGCAAAGAAAACAAAATGGCAAAATATGAAGCAAAAATATATAGCATTTTGTGTACACACTCTGATAAGTACATTTATTTACATCTTGTTCAAGTACCTAAAAGGCAGATGACACCGTAAAATAGTCCTATGCAAAAAGGAGGAGGAGAAGAAAGGAGAGGAGAGGCAGGATGAAGAGGAGATATTTATCAAGATCATCTTCTGCAAATTTTCCCTTCAATCAATATTGCATTTGAAAGCATACTTAGAAAAATAAAGTAAAATCTTAAAAGAGTAAAACAAAATTATTCTTAAAATCGACTAAAAATATTGGCAGCCTGGGTGGCTCACTCGGTTAAGCATCTGCCTTTGACTCAGATCATGATCCCAGGGTCCTTGGATTGAGCCCCACATTGGGCTCCCTGCTCAGCAGCAAGTCTGCTTCTCCCTCTCTCTCTCCCTCTGTGATCTCTCTCGCTCTCACTCTCTCTCAAATAAATAAATAAAATCTTAAAAAAACCCTAAAAATATAGATGATCTGTCTGATACTTAATGGATACAAATAAATATATATTGATGAATAAATTGAAAATTTGTTCAACTACAGAATTTGATCTTAACATACATTGCAAAACTCACAAATACAGCAAAATGTTACAGAAAATACAGAAAAAACGTTATAGAAAATATTTTTTAAAGCTTATTCTAAAGAAGATAAAAGAATTCTTAGAATGGTGGATTCTTGACCATTATGGACACCCTATAATGCATTCGATTATAAAGCAATCAACTAAAACAGTAAAGTTACTTTTTTCTGGAGAACAGTTTCCAAACTGACAATTTTCAGCGAGATAGTGTAGAAGTTATCACATGCTACACATTTAATATAAAGTGATCACTCCATCTAGTATTTTAGTATGCAAACCCCGGGAAAGTTTGTTAATAAATTGACATGTTTGTCAAACAAAACATAGATTCATTTAATATTTAAATTTAATTTTATAAATGTTGAGGATGAAAACTGACCTTTCTTCTTCCAAATGAGATTTGGGGGTGGAATACCACTTGATTCACACAATAAACTAATGAGATTCCCTTCAATGACTGTAAGTTGAGCAAGTTCATCAGAACCGTAAATATTTGGTGGTACTGAAAGATGAAAAAATACTATTTTTACATTAACTCAACATAAAATTTCCTTAACATTTTACATTTAAAAACAGGTTCCCACTCAAATGACATAAGGAAATAATTAGCACTTGAGGCTGACATATCAATACCATGTTAAAAGCACTGTGCATTATACGAACCAACGCATCATTGAACACCACATCAAAAACTAATGATGCACCATACCGTGGCTAACTGAACATAATAAAAAAAAAAGTCAACTGTAAGACAAAGAATACCTATTAACAGACTTCCAGTTTTCCCAGATAGAAACTTAAATAACAAAATATTCAGAGCGGCATACAAAGAAGCTAATGCATTGTAGATAATTAGACTTTTTGTATCAAAAAGCTAAAGCACCTACCAAATTTACGCTTAACTGTCATTTCTGCTCAGCCAGTTTTGATGTCTCAGATGCTGAACAGAACTGGAAAACATCAGGCTTACAACATTATGGTAAAGGACAGACACAAGGGTTTGATCCAAGAAATGGGTATGTTACCTACTCTAGAATGCACAGCCTGCCTCCCCACTGTCCTCTAGTCTCTCTTTGGAATGTTTAAGTGAACGCTGCCTTACCCCCAAGTCCGCCTTTGCTGGCTGAACTCTCCTCTCAAGATGCTTCTCTGGCTTCAATATTATCAGGTGGCAGATGCTTGCTCTCTCAAGCTCCTGGGAGTTCAGGAGTGGGAAAATCCTCCTCCCCCCTCAATGTAGCTTCCAGTCATTGTTCAACTGCCCCCATTTGAGGCTCACGCCACCAGTTTACTTCTCTTTCTCCCTCACCATCAGCTGGGAACCCGCCATTCTTTTTCTACTCACTGAACAATTTGGTACTTTTTATCCTTCTCCTTCACACGGAGACCTGGCATTCTTCTGTATAACTCATCATCTGCGTGTATAACCAGTCTAACCACCACGGACTCACTTCCTTGATCTGCTCATCCCTTTCTCCACCATGTCCATCATCTAGAACATTTCTCCTACTACTCCATCCCTATAGCTCTTCACTCAATTATTCCCAATTCTCACTTCATCGACCTAATTGAATCTCAAGTCTCTTGACCTCTCAGAAACCTCCCAATCCAGCTGTGGACTCTTGTTTACTGACTTCTCTATCCAGCTTAGATTTCATGATCAATAATTTCAACTACTCCTTTGCCAATAATCTCACCTGCCTTGCACTGTTGCCCTTCCTATTTCGCAACACCCTTCCTCTGGATGAATCCTACAGTTTACTCTGTCATCTCCTATACCAGATAGAAAGTTCTGCAGAAGAAAATGACGATTATATAGATTGCCATCACTGTAAGTACATGATCTCCAACCTCAATTCCACCCTCCTCTACTCTCATGGCTATTGACACAAATACTTGCAAATCTGTATCTGTAATGCAGACACCATCTGAGGTCTAGATTTTTGTATCTGACTACTAAACATCTCAACCTGGGTACATCAGAGGCACTTTCAACCTCAACTTGCCCACAACTGAATTCAGTCACCTTTGTTCCTTCTCTGAGGGAAGGACACTGCTGTCCACCTGGCCCATCTGGCCAACCCACACTGACATCCATCCTTTACTCTTCCTCTTTTCACACCCCTCCATGTAATCAATTAATCCTGTTAATTTCTTAAATACTGCTAGAGTTTATCTGTTTTATTCCCCAAATATAGATCTGAACACCCCAGTACTTCTTTAAATCCTTTTAACAGAACCCCATTGCCTTATGAATCAAATCTATACTTCAAAAATTTGTTTTAAAGGTCTTTTCAATCTGCCGCCTTTTACCTTTCCTACCTAATATCTTCTCATTCTCCACTGCACCACACCAGGCTCCATAGTGAATGACGTTTGGTTCAATGAATACAGACAGTATTCTCCAGGTCATTGTAATGCTTCCACCCTCTTTACAGAGCTAATGCCTACTCATTCTTAAAATCTCAATTAGATGTCATGAACCCTGATATGTCTTCCCACAAATACTCCTATGACATCTCTTAGGGGATTTAATTTTAATTGGTTATTTAAAGTAAAGATACTTCTGCAGCAGCAGACTACATGTTCTGTGTGACCAGTGTCTTTGTCTTTCTCATTAACCTCTCTATGCCTACATGAGGCATAGTGTCTAGAACACAGAGGCACACCCATAAATATTTTTTAGTGATTCTATCCTTGATGTATCAACTTTCCCCTCTATCATTTATTCTTATATATACTGTATTCTGCTTTCCACTATTAAATTGCTTTTCTTCAAGAAGCATTGGTCTCATTTGTAAACTACACTTTGTAGTTTACGTGTAATTTACTTCTCTGCAATATGTGACATTATTCATTCATTCACCTACCCATCCATCTATGTCCAACTTATTTGTTGTCCATGTTCTTCTTTTGGGTATACCATTGTCTTTAGTTTTTATGACACAAGTGTTCCACCACCTCTTTCACTGCTTCTTCTCAGTTTCTCATTTGTGTCTCTTTTTCTGTCCCTTTTATGGTCCACGTGAGAGTCATTCTCTAGTACTCTACTGCACACATTTTTCTTATTCTCTAAGGGATCTCAACTGCCACATATATACTCATGTCTCCAATTTTATATTTTAACTCTTTTCTTTCTCTCTCCTAAATTATAGGCTTTTATTTCTGATTCCATGGAGGACAGCTTCACAAGGACACTCTATAGGTATCTTCAATACAGCATTGCAGAAATGAATTTCTCACCTCATTTTCTAACTGATTATACTTCCCAATTTTTCTTTTTTTCAACCTTTATTTGACAACACCTAGTTCAGTGTCTGGTCCTAACTGGGAGTTATACAAATATTTCTCCCATTTGAAAGAAATGAGAAAGAAAGGGAAGGAGCAATGGAGGGAGAATAGGGATGGAAGGAGGCAGGAACAGGTGTTAATGATACATAAGTAATATATAATAAATAAATTACCACCTAGTAAATGTTACTATTTAAAGGTAAATTAATCCTTTTATAGGGTGAATAATAGCATTTCTCAAAATCTTCCTTAAGAATTTTTAAAATGATAATGATTTATAATTAACAAATCATTTTCTACATAAACACATGCTTTTAAAGTTTTAAAACATATTTGCTCTCCATTGGAATCAAATTATTTCCTCTACCTATTTTTATTTTTAAGATGTGGTTTTGAATAAACTTTTATAAATCAAAGAGATATTTCAGCTCATTATCTCAATGGTTAAAAAGTTTAAACAAATACAATCAAAATTAAGAGGGCATGATACGTTATACATGAATTTAAAGAAGTAAATAAAATAAAGATGGATATGCTGGAAAAGGGAGTACTTTTTAACAATTAGCAGACAGTCGTAGCCAAGTAAAAGTCATGGTAATTCCTAAGAATTATCTTAATTGGTAACAAATGGTAGAATTTCAAGTGAGGATAAATTTTCTCACTGGTCAGCAGAGTAATTCCACCTGTCACCAAGTGCAGGTGTTCTCTCTCACACACAGAATCCACAGGCATGACTGGCCTTTTGATTTATTTCAATTGATAAACCACCATCAGTTCATGGAGAAAGCTCAATTATTAGAAGATCCTGGCTGTAAGAACTAAAGAGCATAAGCTCAGGCAGGTGAGGAGAACTGTTCTACATCAAAATTACAATGACTAATATACTTAAGTTCTGGAAGTCTATCTATAGTTGATCTTAAATTAATTATACATAATCACACTTACCCCAAATGTTGACATTATAGTTTTTCTCAGTTTTTCCAGCAACATTTGTTGCCTCACAAGTATAACGACCAGTGTCTTGAACGTGAGCCTCTTCAATCTAAAAACAAAACCATGCTTTGAAACTTCAGTTTCTATTTCATATCTGGAGTTTTTCTATTAATGTTATTTGTGACTTCTTACTTTTCATGAGTATTCTAAAGGTTTTCAAACATATATAGAGAGAAGAGTAAAATGTATGACTATATGCCCATCACCCACATTCAACACTTAAATCAAGATTCAACAATTTTCATCTATATCATACTTTGTTTTAATCTAATTAATATTAGTGGCTGAAGGTCTAGAAAGGCCTTTTAAATATAATTAAATAAAATTCAGATAAAATAGCAACAAAAATCACAATTTCTGAATAAGTTATTTAGGGCTTTAAAATAGATAACATTTACATATCTAGGATATTGTTCAGTAAAATAACACCTTTATTATTGGTTTATTACATGTCTTCTCCCTATACTGGGTTTGTAAGATTTTAAAAATTTTTATTTAAATTCTCGTTAGTTAACCTACAGTGAAATATTGGTTTAAGGAGTAGAATTCAGTGATTCAACACCAACATACAACACCCAGGGCTCATATAACGAGTGCCTCCTTAACACCCATCACCCATCTAGCCCATTCCCTACCCACTTCCCTCCATCAATCCTGTTTATTCTCTTTCGGAGTCTCTTGTGGTTTCTCTTTTCCCCCCACTCACATGTTCATCTCTTTTGTTTCTTAAATTCCACATGAGTGAAATAATATGATATTTGTCTTTCTCTGACTGACTTATTTCACTTACCATAATACATTTCTAGGTCCATCTACATTGCTGCAAATGGCAAGATTTCATTCTTTTTGATGGTTGAGTAATATTCCATCATGTATATATACCACATCCTCCTTATCCATTCATCAGTCAATGGACATTTGGGCTCTCTCAATAGTCTATCTATTGTTGATAGTGCTGCTATAAACAGCGGGGTGCATGTACTCCTTTGAATCCATATTTTTGTATCCTTTGGGTAAATACCTAATAGTGCAATTGCTGGATTATACAGTAATTCTATTTTTAACTTTTTGAGGAACCTCCATACTATTTTCCAGAGTGGCTGCATCAGTTTGCATTCCCACCAACACTGTACGAGAGTTCCCTTTTCTCTACATCCTTGCCAACACATTTTGCTTCCAGTGTTGTTAATTTTAGCCATTCTCACGGGTGTGAGGAAATACCTCATTGTACTTTTGATTTGTATTTCCCTGGTGAAGAGTGATATTGAGCATCTTTTCATGTGTCTGTTAGCCATCTGGATGTCTTCTTTGGAAAAATGTCTATTCACATCTTCTGCCCATATCTTAACTGGATTATTTGTTTTTTGGGTGTTGAGGTTTTTTTTTTTTAAGATTTTATTTATTATTTATTTATTTATTTATTTAGTCAGAGAGAGAGTGCACAAGCAGGGGGAACATCAGGCAGAGGGAGAAGCAGGCTCCCCGCTAAGCAGAGAGCCCAATAAGGGACTCAATCCCAGTACCCTGGGATCATAACCTGAGCTGAAGGTAGACACATAACCTACTGATCCACCCAGGCATCCCTGGGTGTTGAGTTATATCAGTTCTTTATATATTTTGGATACTATCCTTTATCAGATATATCATTTGCAAATATCTTCTCGCATTCCACAGCCTACATTTTAGTTTTGTTGATGGTTTCCTTCACTGTGCAGAAGCTTTTTATCTTGATGAAGATAAACAGTTCATTTTTGCTTTTGATTCTCCTGACTCCAGTGACTTGTCTAGTAAGAAGTTGCTATGGGGGTAGCTGGGTGGCTTAGTTGGTTGGGCATCTTGACTCTTGGTTTCTGCTTATGTCATGACCTCAGGGTCATGGGACTTAGCCCCACATCGGGTTTTGCACTCAGTGAAGTCTGCTTGGGATTCTCTCCTTCTCCATCTTCCTCTGCTTCACCCCCCACCTCAAATAAATATGAATCTTAAAAAACAACAAAAAAAGAAATTGCTATGGCCAAGGTCAAAGAGGTTGCTGCCTGCATTCTCTAGGATTTTGATGGTTTTCTATCTTTTAGGTCTTTCATTCATTTTGAATTTACTTTTGTGTATGATATAAGAAAGTGGTCCAGTTTCATTCTTCTGCATGTTGCTGTCCAGTTTCCCAATACCATTTGTTGATGAGACTGTCTTTTTTCCATTGGGTGTTCTGGTTTGTTTTGTTGAAAATTAGTTGAGCATATAGTTCCGGGTCCATTTCTGGGTTTTCTACTCTGTTCCACTGATCTATGTTTTTGTGCCAGTACCATACAGTCTTGATGACTACAGATTTGTATATAGCTTGAAATCCAGAATTATGATGCCTCCAGCTTTGCTTTTCTTTTTCAGGACTGCTTTGGCTGTTCAGGGTCTTTTGTGGTTCCATACAAATTTTAGGATTGTTTATTCTAGCTCTGTGAAAAACACTGGTGGTATTTTGATAGGGATTGCATTAAATGTGTAGATACCTTTGGGTAGCAAAGACATTTTAACAATGTTTGTTCTTCTAATCCATGAGCATGGAGTGTTTTCCATTTTCTTTGTGTCCTCTTCAATTTCCTTCATGAGTGTTCTATACTTTTCAGAGTACAGATCTTTTACCTCTTTGGTTAGATTTATTCCTAGGTACCTTATGATTTTGGGTGCAATTGCAGATGTGACTGATTCCTTGATTTCTTTTTGTGCTGTTTCATTACTGATGTATAGAAATGCAACAGATTTCTGCACATTGATTTTATATCTTGCGAATTTGTTGAATTCATGCATTAGTTCTAGAAATTTTTGGTGGAGTCTTTTGTGTTTTCTACATAGAGTATCATGTCATCCATAAGTAGTGAAAGTTTGATTTCTTCCTTGCCTATTTGGGTGCCTTTTATTTCTTTTTGTTCTTTGCTGAGGTTAAGACTTCCAGTAATATGTTAAGTAGTAATGGCAAGAGTGGACATCCTTGTCTTGTTCCTGACCAGAGGGGAAAGGTTCTCAACTCTTCCCCATTGAGGATGATATTAGCTATGGGTCTTTTGTATATGGCCTCTATGATTTTGAAGTATGTTTCATTTATCCCATTTGTTGAGGGTTTTTATCAAGAAAGTATGCTGTATTTCGTCAAATGCTTTTCTGCATCTATTGACAGGATCTTATCCTTTCTTTTATTGATGTGTTGTATCACATTGATTGATTTGTGCATATTGAGCCACCCCTGAAGCCCAGAAAAAAATCCCACTTGGTGGCAGTGAATAATTCTTTTAATGTACTGTTAAATTCGATTTGCTAGTATTTTATCAAGAATTTTTGCATCTATGTTCATCAGGGATATTGGCCTGTAATACTCCCTTTTAAAAAAAACATATTCATGGGGCGCCTGGGTGGCACAGTGGTTAAGCCTCTGCCTTCAGCTCAGGGCGTGATCCTGGCATTATGGGATCGAGCCCCACATCAGGCTCCTCCGCTATGAGCCTGCTTCTTCCTCTCCCACTCCCACTTGCATTCCCTCTCTCGCTGGCTGTCTCTCTCTCTGTCAAATAAATAAATAAAATCTTTAAAATAAAACATAAATTCAGTTACTTAACATATAATGTATTATTTGTTTCAGGGGTACAGGTTTGTGATTCATCAGTCTTTTATAATACTAGGTGCTCATTACAACACATACCCTCCCTAATGTCCATTACCCGGGTACACCATCCCACCACCCCCCTCCCCTCCAACAACCCTCAGTTTGTTTCCTATGATTAAGAGTCTCTTATGGTTTGTCTTCCTCTCTGGTTTCATTTCGTTTCATTTTTTCCTTTCTTCCCCTATGATCCTCTGCCTTGTTTCTTAAATTCCACATATCAGTGAAATCATATGATAATTGTCTTTCTCTGACTTATTTCGCTTAGCATAATACCCTCTAGTTCCATCCACATTGTTACAAATAACAAGATTTCATTTTTGATGTATGCGTAATATTCCATTGCATATCTATATCTTTCTATCTATCTATCTATCTATCTATCTATCTATCTACCACATCTTTATCCATTCAACTGTCGATGGACATCTGGGCTCTTTCCATAGTTTGGCTATTGTGGACATTGCTGCTATAAACGTTGGGGTGCAGGTGCCCCTTCAGATCACTACACTTGAATATTTGAGGTAAATACCTAGTAGTACAATTGCTGGGTTGTAAGGTAACTCTATTTTCAACTTTTGAGGAACCTCCATACTGTTTTCCAGAGTGGTTGCACCAGCTTGCATTCCCACCAACAGCGTAGGAGGGTTCCCCTTTCTCTGCATCCTCGCCAACATCTCTCATTTACTGACGTGTTAATTTTAGCCATTCTGACTGGTGTGAGGTGGTATCTCATTGTGGTTTTGACTTGTATTTCCCTGATGTCGAGCATTTTTTCATGTGTCTGTTGGCCATTTGGATGTCTTCTTTGAAGAAATGTCTGTTCATGTCTTCTACCCATTTCTCGATTGGATTATTTGTTCTCTGGGTGTTGAGTTTGATAAGTTCTTTATAGATTTTGGATACTAGCCCTTTATCAGATATGTCATTTGCAGATATCTTCTCCCATTCTGTAGGTTGTCTTTTGGCTTTGTTGACTGTTTCCTTTGCTGTGCAAAACCTTTTTATCTTGATGAAATTCCAATAGTTCATTTTTGCCTTTCTTTCCCTTGCCTTTGGAGATGTGTCTAGCGTGTAATTTTCCTTTTTAGGAGGATTTTTGTCTAGTTTTGGAATCAGAGTAATGCTGGCCTCATTGAAGGAGTTTGGAAGTTTTCCTTCCATTTCTAGAGAAGGAAAGGTATTAACACTTCTTTAAATGTCTGGTAGAATTCCCCAGGAAGCCATCTGGCCCTGGACTTTGGTTTGTTGGGAGATTTTTGAATATGGATTCAATTTTCTTTTCTGGTTATTGGTCTGTTCAAATTTTCTATTTCGTCCTGTTTCAGTTTTGGTAGTTTGTATGTTTCTAGGAATTTGTCCATTTCTTCCAGATTGCCCAGTTTGTTGGCATAAAATTTTTCATAATATTCTCTTATGATTATTTGTATTTCTGTGGTGTTGGTTGTGTTCTCTTTCATTTGTGATTTTATTTAACTGGGGCCTTTCTCTCTCTCTCTCTCTCTCTCTCTCTCTCTTTTTTTTTTTTTTTTTTTTTGGTAAGTCTTGGCCACAGCAATATTTTTCAAGATATGTCTCCTGAGGCAAGGGAAATAAAAGTAAAAATAAACTATTGGGCCTTCATCAAGATAAAAAGCTCTGCACAGCAAAGGAAACAATAAACAAAACTAAAAGGCAACCTACAGAATGGGAAAAGATATTTGCAAATGACATATATGATAAAGAGCTAGTATCCAAAATATATAAAGAATTAATACAACTCAACACCTCAAAAACAAATAATCCAATTAAAAAATGGCAGAAGACATGAACAGACATTTCTCCAAAGGAAACATACAGATGGCCAATAGACACATGAAAACATGCTCAACATCATTCATCATCAGGGAAATAGGAATCAAATCTACAATGAGATACCACCTCACACCTGTCAGAATGGCTAAAATCAAAAACACAAAGAACAAGTGTTGGCAAGGATGTGGAAAAAAGCAAAACTCTTGCGCTGTTGATGGGAATGCAAGCTGGTGTAGCTACTCTGGAAAACAGTATGGAGGTTCCTTGGAAAGTTAAAAATAGAACTACCCTATGATCCAGTCATCACACGACTGGATACCTACCCCCAAAATACAAAAACACTAATTCAAAGGGACATATGCACCCCTATGTTTATAGTGGCATTATTTATAATAGCCAAATTATGGAAGTGGCCCAAGTGTCCACTGATAGATGAATGGATAAAGAAAATGTTATATATATAGGAATGGAATGTTATTCAGCCATAAACAAGAATGAAATCTGGCCATTTGCAACAATTTGGATGTAGCTAGAGAGTATAACATTAAGTTAAATAAGTCCATCAGAGAAAGACAAATACCAAATGATTTCACTTATATGTGAAATTTAAGAAACAAAGCAAATGAACAAAGGAGAAAAGAGAGAAACAAACCAAGAAACAGACTCCTAACTATAGAGAACAACCTGATGGTTACCAGAGGAGAGGTGAGTGGAAGTATGGGTGAAATAGGTGAAGGGGATTAAGGAGGGCACTTGTGATGAGCACTGGGTGTTGTATGTAAGTGATGAATCACTATATTGTACACCTGAAACTAATATAACACTGTATGTTAACTATACTGGAATTAAAATAAAAACTTAATAAAAAAGATGTATTGATTGCCTAGTGTGTTCCAGGGAAAATAGAACAGTAAGAATCTATTATTTTACCTGGTTGAAGGTGTGCATGAATTGTTTTGGGAAATGCACAGGTAAGATAGTTTTAACTGACCAATTTTGTTCGATTTCTGTAGAAGTTTTTATTTCCATGAGGTCCTCCCTGTTCACCTGTCTGTGGGACCTAAACACTTCAGGGTGCCTGGCTACCCTATATGGTAGAAATTCAATAGATCCCAGGATTTCTTCACTCTCACCTTTCTTCTGGCTTCCCAAACCTATTGAGATCTGTGCTCTGAAGAAATCAACTTCTATACTCTGAAATTTGCTAAGACATTTCTTTTTTTTTTTTTAATTTTATTTTATTATATTATGTTAATCACCATACAGTACATCCCCAGATTCCGATGTAAAGTTTTGATGCTTCATTAGTTGCATATAACACCCAGTGCACCATGCAATACGTGCCCTCCTTACTACCCATCACCAGTCTATCCCCTTCCCCCACCCCCTCCCCTCTGAAGTCTTCAGTTTGTTTCTCATAGTCCATAGTCTCTCATGTTTCATTCCCCCTTCTGATTACCCCCCTTTTCTTTATCCCTTTCTTCCCCTACCGATCATCCTAGTTCTTATGTTCCATAGATGAGAGAAATCATATGATAATTGTCTTTCTCTGCTTGACTTATTTCACTTAGCATTATCTCCTCCAGTGCCGTCCATGTTGCAGCAAATGTTGAGAATTCGTTCTTTCTGATAGCTGAGTAATATTCCATTGTATATATGGACCACAGCTTCTTAATCCAGTCATCTGTTGAAGGGCATCTCGGCTCCTTCCATGATTTGGCTATTGTGGACAATGCAGCTATGAACATTGGGGTGCATATGGCCCTTCTCTTTACTACGTCTGTATCTTTGGGGTAAACACCCAGTAGCTAAGACATTTCTAATCACACTTAGCTCTCCCCTACCAGTACTGGGACTTGTGTTCATATAATTGTCTCCCCCTGTCATTTGGTCAGAGCTGGGGTTTGAGAATACTACCAGTTGATTTTCTAGAGCTCTGAGTCTGCCTCTGAGCATGGCCAGTGCTTTTTGCTTCTCTCCCCCTATATAGCTCAATTGACTTATCCTACTTTCCTCCATCAGTTATTCCAGCCTTTCCTTCTTTACCCAGCTCCACTATTACAGATCATAATTCCTAATTCTCTACTTGGTTGCCTCTAACACACAACTTCATACTCCCATTCTCTCTCATGCTTCTGCTCTCCTTATATAAGCTTCTCAGCTTCCGATATGCTGATACCATCATCCATTTCTCAAGACTCCCTTTGTTTGCCAGTAATAACCTTCCTTTATCAAGAGGCTATGTGGTACAATGGTTAGTAGCATGAATTTTAAAACTATACTCCCTGTACTCAAATCCCATTTCTGACACCTAGTAACTGTGGGCAGATTACTTAGCCATTCTTCCAATTTCTCAATAGGGTTATTACGAGGACTTTATAAGCATTCCAATGGCTTATTGACTTCCTGAATCCTAATTCCTTTGTATTTTTTATTTTTTAAAGATTTTTTATTTATTTATTTGAGAGGGAGGGAGAGAGAGAGAGCAAGTGAGAGCACAAGAGCAGGGGGTAAGAAGAAGCAAACTTGCTGCTCAGCAGGGAGCCCAACTTGGGGCTTGATCCCAGGGCGCTGGGATCATGACCTGAGCTGAAGGCAGCAGCTTAACTGACTAAGCCACCCAGGTGCCCCCTGAATCCCAATTCCTTAAAGTGGTTTCCAATGGCAGCTCTTATTTCACTCAAATCAACCCTGTCAATATTATTTCCAAATATTCACTTTGTTAAATTCTCTGTTTCAGCTAGCTTACTTGCTTTCCTTAATCAGGCCTTTTGTCCCATCTACATATAAAAAGCCAAGTAGCCTTCCAAGGTTTCCAGGCAACCACAGCCTCACCTTTCATGCTCCTCCTAAAATGTATTATCTGTACCATCCAAATAGTAATTAACTCACACTTACAGTACTTCCTGCATTTTCAATGGAACTGTTAATTTTCATATATCTATGCAAAATTGGAAGAAACTGAGGGTAGGAAATGTGTCTATTTTCCCCGTCATATGCAGAGCACCTAGAATAGGTGTTTATTTGCTGAGTGGTTGAATGACTAAAAATGAATCACTCATTAGAACAGTTCTATAATATCTTCCCAGAAGCATTTTTGGATGGCTTCTGGCTACAAATATGGATAGACAAATATCTAAATCTTACTAAGCTTAAAATTTTAAAATACTACAAACCTCATTGATAAAATGGTACCCAGAATTTAAAAAATGAAATCAGTAGAGCACTTGTAGACAGGCAAGTTTAAAACCAAAGCCATGAGTTTAGGAATAATATCAGTAGAAGTAAATGAATCTCTACTCTTACCTTTAACACACTTCCATTTTCAGAGATACTGAGACCTGGTTTCTTCAGCAAGGGGCGGCCATCCTTTAACCAAGTCAAAGTGGGTGGGGGGATAGCATCACTCTGACATAGTAACTCCACAGCTTGGCTGATGAGGACAGAGATGTTCTGTTCTTCTCCCATAATATTTGGTGGAACTAAGTGAAGGAAGGGTTTTCCCTCAGGATAAAATAGGCCAGTTCACTGCTTATCTTTATTAAGCATCAGGACATACATTGAATAACTTTATTAGTTCTTTTAAGATGTAGGATCACAGTAATTCTAATATACCCTCTTTGCATCATTTGGTTCAGAATCAAATATTGAGAAATCACTGATTAATATGTTCCTATTGAACAGAAATACTTTTCACTAACATTTAACTTTAAGAAGTTTTAGAACTGGAAGTTCTCACCAAGTGCCTACTTCAGAACTTTTTGACTAGATGTTACTGCTTAAGATTTCCAAAGCAATAAATTACTCATGAAATATTTTGAAAATAATAATTAAAAGCATATATACTTTTGATATTTATTTAAATTTTTGCAAAAGAAATTAAATTTTATAGACACTGAGGCAAAATAAAAAAAAATAGAGTTGAAAGAGACCACCTACTCCCACCTCACGGTGTGTAAAACATGAAGTAGGTGACAGACAATAACTTATTTGAAATAACGTGACTAATTTGTGGCAAAGCTAGGAATCTTCTGATTTGCAGTTTAGAGCTCTTTTTGGTTTTCCATGATGCCTTGTCAGTTTTCTACGGAATAAAGACCATGTGGGATAAATGACACAATAAAGAACAAAACGAAAGCAGTGAGCAGCTGTACAACATACAATTACATAAAAAGAGGAAATGAGTTGAAATTTTAATGAGATTAAAATTAGAATCCCCTGGCTATCAAGCTTGTCAGATGTTGAAATGTGTTCTTGGAGAAGTCTAAGGAATCTCCTTCCCTTGGGTGTATTAAAATATAGAGTAAACAATCATTTGTCTCAGAAGGTTTAGGTAGAGTCCTGCCAAGAATGAGAGGGTGGGCTCCATAACCTCTCAAGGACTCTTTCAGGACTGTATTTATAATAATTCAAAAAACACAAACTAACGATGAAATCAGGCCTGTTATAAAAGGGCCACTCTGAAAAAACACAGAGAGGAATTTCCTTGGCCATTTCTCCATAAATCCCATAACTATTGAGGATTGTAGGAAATATACCATATTTGTAGTATTATTTTTTCTTTTAATAAGAAAGGTTAAGCTGCACTGAAATGAATCCTAAGGGACTTTCCAAATGCTTTGATAGAAGTAAGATTTTTGTGGTAAGGATTGTTATTATAGTGCATTAGCCATTGTTTCTGGCTGGATCCTGCAGCATGTGGCAAAATGAGAATGACTGCAGTAGGTTTTGATGAGTTCTGTAACCAGGAGGTTTCTCTGCTACCCTGTCTTCTACTGAGGGAAAGGCATATAAACTAAAGGCCACCTTCTTGTATTGTTTCTGGATGCAGGATCTATGCTAAATCCAAAGGAACTGATGCCATGATGCAAAGAAATGCCATGCACAATAGCTGGAATAGTCTAATAAAGCATTTGTGCAGGATTCCTGATGCCCCTTCTGCTCAGTTTACTAGCGCAACAGACGTCTGGCTCTCGATGAGCTTAAAGTAATCTATGGGGAACAGAAAACAGTGGGATTGTTTTTAATATGTAACACACTAGATGAAAGATATACAACCAGTCTGTCGGAGATTAAAACCGCTATAATATTAGCAAAATCAGCACAATTAGTGCCATTTTCTAAGATATTATGAAAACAGATACATTCACCAGTCTTAGCACAGAAAGCCCTAAATAAAATAGTCAATTTAACAGCTTGAAAGTAATTTCAGGTGAAGTCTGGTCTCAGTGGACAAAAAAGTAACACAACTGCATAAAAATATGTTTATCTTAGAGTATTTATAAAATTTACAAAAGAGCATCAATTCTTTATGACTACTTGTAGAAGTAAAAGTCAGAAATAATTCAAGAAAGCAGAATGCTAATTTATTTCCAAATATTTTTCCTCCAATTATTTTTCTTTATGGTTAAATTAGTTGAATCCACTACAAAAAGAAACCAGACTTTTTTTTTAAATTGAGAGGAAAAATGCAAAAACAATAGAGTATTTGTTTCTTAAAGAACATAAATTAAAGCAAATCTAATTATAGCCGAGGATATATATGACTGAAATGCATCTATGTTTTCTGTCCTTTCATTTCCAACTTTTTGTTTAGTCTGAGAAGAGAACAAGGCTCTACCCTTTAGATCTCGGCTTTCTTAGATGTTATCCTTACTTAACTTTGTGGTTATATTGCTTAGGAAGGGGTGGGTATCGTGTCTGTTTCTCATCCTACGCTTTATACTTGTTAAATTTAATTATCAAAATTACCAGTGTCGTAGGGTTACACTTGTTGAGATGCTGGAGCATGTGTGATCTCTAACAAAGTTCTCTGAGCTTCAGTTTAAAGTAAAGATACAGGAATCTCAATCATTTAAAAACCCAATTCTCTTGTTTTAGTCCCTCAGAAGATGGTAAAACATACCCTGAATTTATACCTGGGGGAAATATTTTAATGAACTACTCTTGCAATTGTAGGGAAAGCTATTTCATCCACTGTCAACTCCTGTTATCGCCCCCATACTCTACAATGTAAATCTAAAGACGACTGGCCACTGGAGATGAACATTCATTAGGCTCCAATGAGACACAAGATTGACAAGGTTACTACTACAAATAGAGGAATATAATATATGGAAATAATACTAACAGGGGAGCACAGATTGGAAACTAATTTCAGATTAAGAATCTGAAATTTTACATTTCTTTAATTGCTAGCTGTGCATCTGTATTTCAAATGCTAAGAATATGTAAATGTTAGCTAACCATCTGACTTTTATAACAGAGGAAAGATCCCAGTTTTCAGACCAAAAGGGTGGTACGGAAATGCCTTGGCAAATAATAAAAAATAAGTGATACACGATTTTATGACTCCTGGAAAATATCAACTCTCTATCGTCTCTCTGATATACTTTTGATGCTAACACGTGTAGAAACAGAAGGAGCCAATCCCAGATTTTCAGTACTGACTAAAACCCATGTAAGTCCTCTGCTTGCGAATACCCATGTAAGTCCTCTGCTTGCTTGCTAATTATTGAAGGAGCTTTTGTATCACATGCTTAGATTGATTGATCTAAGAATCCTTAGATTCTCTAAGGATATTTCACATTGTCAGCATTCCAATTCGTCATAAAACATAAAAATGACTCAATTAGATTTAAGGGAAGGTGTAGATTCCTTGGGGTTGGGCATTTTAGACACATCTGTTATCTCCAATACAGAGCACCAGCAAAGCTGGAGGCTGGATGTGGACCCATGTCAACTGCAGAAGCAACAGAGAAGGGGAAGCACAGAGAGCCTTTTGGTAGTTTACTAATGCCAACTGGGACTTTCGAGCTCCATTAGACATGTACGTTATCCATGTCGTAACAAGGTTTTTTTTTTTTATTAAAAAACTATGATTTATAAGTTACTTGTGATTGTTAACATTTACT
Organism: Ailuropoda melanoleuca; assembly: GCF_002007445.2. Taxonomy (NCBI): domain Eukaryota; kingdom Metazoa; phylum Chordata; class Mammalia; order Carnivora; family Ursidae; genus Ailuropoda; species Ailuropoda melanoleuca. The sequence goes on from NC_048225.1 coordinate 83,962,781, forward strand.
TTTGGCAAACTTATAAAGAGGAGTCAACCCACATGGTCTGGAGGTGAAAAAAAAAAGATATATTTTGAATAGGAGTGCACTACTTGGAAGTGAGGTGGGACTTAGAGAAGATTGTACACCTGAAACTAATAAAACACTGTATGTTAATTATACTGGAATTAAAATAGAAAAAACCCAGATACTCTTTGAGGGGCCATGGAGAAACAATTCCATTATTCCATGACCAAGGAAAATAATGCAAATAAGACACTGAAAGAAGCCTAAAACAGCTCAAATTGCAAAGGTAAACTAAAATGTAAAATGAAAAACACATTCTGTGAATGGAGGTCAATTAGGACTGAACTCTGTTCGGGAGGACTTTTGCTCTGATAGAATTAGACATTTCCTTTTGTACCTTATGGCTACATCACAGGTAGGAAAAAAACTTGAGTTTTCTCTAAATTTATACTTAACTTTTGCTTCTCAAATAGCCTTTAATTCATACAGTATTGACCGCAAAATATGCTGATTATAATTTAAAAGTAATAAAATCAAGGCTTTGAGTAGAATAGGTCAAGAGAGCTACTTGAACAGATGCTTCCTTTAGTGAGAAGATTATAACTTCCAAATTGCAAAGCTGCTCTCCATAGTCATGTTCTTTAGAGTGTTCTATGAAACCAACACCTAGCATGCCGGATGTATGCTTATTTTAATTTCTGAGATCTTTAAGAAAGGAAAATCAGACAATGTCAAATATAAAACAGAAAGGTAGAATTTGATTTGAATCGATACTGTAAAATCATTTCTATTGCTCATGGTTCTTTATTGTCAACAACTTCCTTTAACTTCCTCAATGATTTTAGGAATTAAACACATATATCAGAACAGAAATAATCATTACAATACTTCACCATATACTCTGAGGTCAATGTCCTTTTGTTTCTCCCCAGCAGCATTCACTGCCACGCACGTATATCTCCCAGTATCACTAATTTGAGCGCTGGTCAGTGCTAGGATGCGGCCTCCAGACAGAACCTTTCAATGAAAAGAAAGATCAATAGCCAACATGCTCCTCTGAGAAACGTACGTGTTAACAGCCTTTTCTCTCCTATTTTCTGCGGTTAATCCATTGACATTTGCCTCCAGAAAGATTTCCACTTGGACATTTTATTTTATTTATTTTTCCACTTGGATATTTTAAAGTGGGCAAGCATCATATAATCTACTTCTTAGCCTCTCTTTGAAATAAGACTGTGAAAAGCTAGAACCAAACTTGGTAATAACCACTGAAAACAAGTCCCTATACACAAAATCAAGTGAAGGTCCAATCTCATCCATCCTTACTGCAGAGAAGAGAAAGCCACCAGGGGAGAAAGATGAGAAGAAGTGGGAATAAGAGGAGCTAATCTTCCTTCTAATTTTCTTGGGCAGGATAAATAAGAAGTTATAATTAATAGCAAAGTAGCAGCCAAATAAATTAATTAGTCACATTCATGCTCTTTTATCCTATTGGTCTAGTTGTACTTCTAAAATATGGACATTAACTCTGGGTCTTGTATGGTCCCAAATTCTGAAAGCAGTGGATTTTTGAGAAAAGCTAAGTAAAAAGGTGGGAAAACTAAGTTCTCTACTAGGTAAAATAAAATTAAAGTGCACTTTAAATGAGATATGTTGGCTTCTATAATTTTAATTTTGAGTCAATCTGAAGCACTTAAACTGCTTTCTCAAATTCAAATTTCATTTCTACAATGTTGCCTTTCTAATTTTTCTTACTTTATTACTTGATGTTTTTGTAAAATTAAATATCCCCTATATGGCTCTCTAATTCATGAATGTTTCCAAACATTTTAATACAAATTTTAGAAGTAAATTCCTGTTTTTGTTGTTGATGAACACTTCTTTGTGCAAGGTATCTTTTGTGCTGGTGGCAGGGAATGGGGATGCGCAAGTAGGTAGAAAGTAAAACAAATGGTCAAAATATAGTACCTACATATGAAATAAAAGAATTCTTAGATATCCTGAGCTTTTACTTATTTTTTTTAAAAGATTTTATTTATTTATTTGACAGAGAGAGAGCAGGAGAGAACAAACAGCGGAGTAGCAAAGGGAGATGGAGAAGCAGGCTCCCCGTTGAGCAGGGAGCCAGATGTGGGGCTCGATCCCATGACCTTGGGATCATGACCTGAGCCTAAGGCAGTTGCTAAACCAACTGAGCCACCAGGTGACCCTGTATTGAGCTTTTAAAGAATTGTTTAGAAATCCCAATTGTGTGGATGGTAATTATGGATGTAAACGTGTATGTTTTTGGATAACCTTTGTTAATTATTCTCCAAATCTTGTTAACAGCTTTACCTGTTTGTACTGTATTTAATAATCAGGTGGTAGATTGCTCTTAAGACAGGACAGAGAGTACCTGTAACCCGTTAGTGAAACTAGAGACAGGGCTCCCGTCTTTCAACCAGGTCAGACTTGGGGCAGGGATTCCTCTGGCTTCACATTCTAACCTCACCAGGTTATTAACCACCACTGCCACCATGTTATTGCTGGCAGAAATCGATGGAGGCACTGAAAAGAAATAAAAAGTAAATAAAAATAAGTTAAGGCAAAGACCCCACCAAAAAGGAGAATTACAGACCGATTTCCCTAATGAATATGGACGCCAAAATCCTCAACAAGATCCTTGCTAATAGAATCCAACAGTACATTAAAAGGATTATCCATCATAACCAAATGGGATTCACACCTGGGATGCAAGCGTGGTTCAACATTCGCAAATCGATCAGCGTGATACATCATACCCACAAGAAAAGACTCAGGAACCATATGATCCTCTCAATTGATGCAGAAAAAGCATGTGACAAAATACAGCATCCTTTCCTGACTAAAATCCTTCAGAGTGTAGGAATAGAGGGTACATTTCTCAATCTCATAAAAGTCATCTATGAAAAGCCTACAGCAAATATTATTCTCAATGGGGAAAAGCTGGAAGCCTTTCCCTTAAGATCAGGAACACGACAAGGATGCCCACTCTCACCACTATTATTCAACATAGTACTAGAAGTCCTTGCAACAGCAATCAGACAACAAAAAGGGATCAAAGGTATCCAAATCGGCAGAGAAGAAGTCAAAATGTCTCTCTTCACAGATGACATGATACTCTATATGGAAAACCCAAAAGAATCCACTCCCAAACAATTAGAAGTTATAGAACAATTCAGTAATGTGGCGGGATACAAAATCAATGCTCAGAAATCAGCTGCATTTCTATACATGAATAATGAGACTGAAGAAAGAGAAATTAGGGAATCCATCCCATTTACAATAGCACCAAAAACCATACGTTACCTTGGAATTAAATTAACCAGCGATGTAAAGGACCTATATTCTAGAAACTATAAACCACTCTTGAAAGACATTGAGGAAGACATAAAAAGATGGAAAAATATTCCATGCTCATGGATTGGAAGAATTAACATAGTTAAAATGTCCATACTACCCAGAGCAATCTACACTTTCAATGCTATCCCGATCAAAATACCGAGGACATTTTTCAAAGAACTGGAACAAATAGTCCTTAAATTTGTATGGAACCAGAAAAGGCCCCGAATCTCCAAGGAACTGTTGAAAAGGAAAAACAAAGCTGGGGGCATCACAATGCCGGATTTCGAGCTGTACTACAAAGCTGTGATCACAAAGACAGCATGGTACTGGCACAAAAACAGACACATCGACCAATGGAACAGAATAGAGAACCCAGAAATGGACCCTCGGCTCTTTGGGCAACTAATCTTTGATAAAGCAGGAAAAAACATCCGGTGGAAAAAAGACAGTCTCTTCAATAAATGGTGCTGGGAAAATTGGACAGCTACATGCAAAAGAATGAAACTTGACCACTCTCTCACACCATACACAAAAATAAACTCCAAATGGATGAAAGACCTCAATGTGAGACAGGAATCCATCAAAATTCTAGAGGAGAACATAGGCAACAACTTCTATGACATCGGCCAGAGCAACCTTTTTCACGACACATCTCCAAAGGCAAGAGAAATAAAAGATAAAATGAACTTATGGGACTTTATCAGGATAAAGAGCTTCTGCACAGCCAAGGAAACAGTCAAAAAAACTAAGAGACAGCCCACGGAATGGGAGAATATATTTGCAAAGGACACCACAGATAAAGGACTGGTATCCAAGATCTACAAAGAACTTCTCAAACTCAATACACGAGAAACAAATAAACAAATCATAAAATGGGCAGAAGATATGAACAGACACTTTTCCAATGAAGACATACAAATGGCTAACAGACACATGAAAAAATGTTCAAAATCATTAGCCATCAGGGAAATTCAAATCAAAACCACACTGAGATACCACCTTACGCCAGTTAGAATGGCAAAGATAGACAAGGCAAGAAACAACAATTGTTGGAGAGGATGTGGAGAAAGGGGATCCCTCCTACATTGTTGGTGGGAATGCAAGTTGGTACAGCCACTCTGGAAAACAGTGTGGAGGTCCCTTAAAAAGTTAAAAATTGAACTACCCTATGACCCAGCCATTGCACTACTGGGTGTTTACCCCAAAGATACAGACGTAGTAAAGAGAAGGGCCATATGCACCCCAATGTTCATAGCTGCATTGTCCACAATAGCCAAATCATGGAAGGAGCCGAGATGCCCTTCAACAGATGACTGGATTAAGAAGCTGTGGTCCATATATACAATGGAATATTACTCAGCTATCAGAAAGAACGAATTCTCAACATTTGCTGCAACATGGACGGCACTGGAGGAGATAATGCTAAGTGAAATAAGTCAAGCAGAGAAAGACAATTATCATATGATTTCTCTCATCTATGGAACATAAGAACTAGGAGGATCGGTAGGGGAAGAAAGGGATAAAGAAAAGGGGGGTAATCAGAAGGGGGAATGAAACATGAGAGACTATGGACTATGAGAAACACTGGGGGCCTCAGAGGGGAGGGGGGTGGGGGAATGGGATAGACTGGTGATGGGTAGTAAGGAGAGCACGTATTGCATGATACACTGGGTGTTATACGGAACTAATGAATCATCGAGCTTTACATCAGAAGCCGGGGAAGTAGTGTATGGTGACTAACATAATATAATAAAAAATCATTAAAAAATCATTAAAAAGTAAATAAAATTATATAATTAATTTCATTTACAAAAAAAAAAAGATATATTAACATCACCGAATATTTCAACTCAATCTAATGAAAAATACTGTATAGGTCTGTTTTCACACATGGGTTTTTTGTGGTTTTGTTTTGTTGAGTTCTTTCACATCACTTATTTGAGATTCTAAGCACAGCTATTCAATTATCAATATTTCTACTTTACAGATGAGGAGAAGGAGGTTTTGCTACTTTGTTTAGGAATTCCAGTTTTTAATGCCAGAGTATATTTTTATTTCTTGATTTCCAGGGGTATGTGTGCGTGCGCACCTTCCTCCAGTATATCCATAACAACTACATTGTCTTAAAAGCATTATTAAGGTAATAACATAAAATCATTCTGTGATCAAAACCTATGATTTTGATAGACAGTATTTACAAATAGGGTTATTGTCATTAGCTGATAACATCGTTGATGACTTTTTCAACAGTTTATCTAAAGCAAACTGAAGTTCAACAGCATGTGACAGTAGAGCATTTTAATAGTAGTCAGGAAATAAAAACAGTCATCAGTTTTAGAACACTGAGCCTTTAAATAAAGATAACAAAACACACTATGTAATCATTTTGAATGCATTTTTACCCCAAGATGAATCTAGAAGTGTCACTAACCATGGACCTGCAGACTGTAAAATAACTCTGTAGCTCCGGCTGAGTTGATGGCCACACATTTATATATGCCAGCATCGGCGATCTGGGCACTTCCAATATCAATAGTCTGTCCTCTGTTCAAGAAAGTCACACCAGTGGAACCTGAGAGCGGGCGACTATCTTTGTACCATGTAATAGCTGCAAGGGAAAGAAGGAAGAAGTACATCTATTTAATTTTTTCTTCTAAAGTTCGATACCACTAAATTGGAGGTTAACTAAAATAGTAAGAATTGGGCTCCTGGGTGGCTCAGCTGGTTAAGCGACTGCCTTTGGCTCAGATCATGATCTCGGGCGTCCTGGGATTGAGTCCCACATCAGGTTTCCCTTGCTCTGCGGGGAGCCTGATTCTCCCTCTCCCTCTGCCTGCCACTCACCCTGCTTGTGCTCTCTCTCTGTCAAATAAATAATAAAATCTTTAAAAAAATAATCAGAATTGCTTTATTCTTATGCTTATTATTCAAGTTTAATCAGTTTAAATACCTCTTTAGGATTGGTTTTGAGGAGGAGGTAACCCTAAGAAGAACATGAATAGCCAAGCCAATACAAGTGTCCTGAAAATGAAATTATAAAGCAAATATTCTTTATATTATCTCTAATGTATCAATATTGTTTGGTAGCAAACTTTTAACCAATTTTATTTCTTTTTGTTATATCTATCCCTCTCATCTATAAAAACTTTGTCTATGCATTTGATCAAAACCAAAGACTGTATACACTATTAGCCTAATAAATTATATTGTTATTTATTCATGTTAATAACTTACCAGTGATGTGAATCAACAAAAAGAATAATATTCTCATTAAATGATGGATTTATAAAGATAATCAATTTGAAATAGAGAAAAAAATGTTTTTCAACATAAATTTATAAAAAAACTACCACTGTGGATTTGTGGCCACAGTAAGGACAATAAGACAATTAGTTATTTACATATTTCTACCTTGTTTAAATGGGCAAATTATTTCATGCAGTTAGAAGAAATGAAAATTCAAAAATATCATCCACCTAATTACATCATTGCTTTACCCTTGGAATGTATTCTATAATCTTTCCTTTATTAGTAATTACTATATTGTGCTCATAAGCAGATTTAGCTTTTCCCAGAAATCTTAAAATGTCAGTAAGTTAGGGAGTCCACAAGTAAACCTACCAGGTAAGGGATTTCCAGCTGCCTTACACTCCAACTGAATGGGGTTGTTCACCACCACGGTCTCATTCAGCATCTTCCCTGCATCCTCCAGACTAGGTGGTTCTACAAGAAGCCCAAACATAATTAATTCACATAAGTAGGACATTTAAACAGAAACTATTTGCTCAGTGGAAATTAGCATTCCTTTCTGTCTTTCACATACACACTGATATACTTGGAACAAAAGTATTCTATTAAGTAGAACTGAAGAACAGAATAAAAAAAAGATCTTGGGGCACCTGGGTGGCTCAGTCTGTTGGGCATCTGCCTTTAGCTCAGGTCATGATCTCCCGGGCCTGGGCTTGAGCCCTGCATGAGACTTCCTGCTCAGTGGGGAGTCTGCTTCTCTGTCTCTCTCCTTCTGCCCCTCCCCACTGCTTGTTCTCTCTCTCTCTCACAAATAAATAAAATCTCTTAAAAATATAATAAATACATATAAATTTATTTTAAAAAGATCTTACTAAGTTTTCAAGATCATTCACTCTTTTGTCCCCAGAAGGAAAATCCTCAGAATTATAGATTAGCAGGGTAGTAAAGAAAGTTAAAGGACTATTTTTTTATTCCAATTAATCTGATTGGTCTGATGATGAATTGCCTTTAACAAGAAGTAAGCTATCCCATTTGAACTTTTCCAGTAAAAGGGAAATCAATATTTCTCAATTTCTGACTTTATCTTCAGATAGTATTATCTTAACCATTTCAGAAAAATTAGAATCTTTTTTTTTGTTTATTAGCAGTTTTTTCTTCTGATATAAAAGTTATAATTAAAATGTTAGTAAAATAAAATAGAAAACTACATTTTTAGTTTTAAATATCACAGATAATACTACTCTATTATTTAATGTGCATATAATAAAGTAGGAATTTGGAAAGTCTGAGAGACATAGTGTAAAAGGAATAACAACACAGAATAGCAATGCACTATGTTTCTAACACTATCTCAAGGAGTATAGAATGGATGCCAGGATGAAAAACTCACAAGTAAACTAGAGGCCTTATCTTATTGTGAGAAGATACTGTAGATGTAAGTTAGTATCTGAAGTTTATAGAAAAACTACATTTTAAAGATTTGCTAAATTTAACTCATTTAATGCACTGGACCCCTTCAACCCCACCCCATACATAATCAAGCAATCAATCTATTCATTGATCTAGCAAAAATAGAAGAGTAAAGAAGAAAGGAGAACTAAATAAGAAGAAAAAAATCAATTATGTAAGTCAAGAGCATAAATGTGAATGAGCTTAGTTTTTATTCAATAGACAAAGAGTTAACATATTTTTTTATTTTTTATTTTTAAAGATTTGTTTATTTGAGAGAGAGTGGGGGAGGCACAGAGGGAAAGAGAGAGAATCCCAAGCAGACTCCCCTCTAAGCATAGAGCCCAATGCGGGACTCCATCCCTTGACCCAGAGACCATGACCTGAACCGAAATCAAGAGTAAGACACTTAACTGACTGAGCCACCCAGGCACCCCAACACTATTTTCTTTAATAAAAAAGTCCAAGTGGATAAAGAGCATAAATAAAAAACTCACAAAAATACTGACAATAAAGAGCTGGGGAAAGCTATGCCAAGACAACAGGGTGACATCAATTTCTGACAAACTGGTACGTATACTAAGCAAAAATCATTAAACATGACAAAGCAATGTGCTTTCTATTGCTTAAAAGGTCACGATTCATGATGAATCCATTATAATGGCAATGCTTTATGCATTGAATAACAAAGCAAAAATTGTTAAAGAGCAGGAAAATTTTGAAAAATCTAAAAGTAGTATACTTTAGTGCACCTTTCTCAGGAATTCATTATAGTGAAACAAAATTAAGTTTTAAAGAATCTGAAAAATAAAAATACCCACCCAGATTGTGTGTGTATTTGTGTGTGTATGTACACTTATAGTTAACAAGGAATATACATTTTTTTCAAATGCCATATACATATTTTCAAAACTCACATATTAGCCACAAAATCTCAAGAAATCATTTATAACCACAATTTAATAAAATTATAATAAAAATGAGTAGAAATCAAAAACAAAAATATAAAGCTCTATACAAGGGGAAACATCATTAAAAGGAAATCAAGACAAAAGTAGAAAGAAAAAAATAAAATAGAGAGTGATTAAATTTAAAACATACAGTACGTCACCTAGATCTATACTATAGTACTCAAAGGAAATCTTAGTGCCCTAATTAACATATTAAAAACTAAAAAACAATGAAAATAAACGTTATAAACACTCAACTCGGAATCCAGAAAAAGATCAATAAAATAAACCAAAAGAAGTCAGGGATAAAGAAATAATAAAAATAAAAGCAGAAGACAATACCAAAGAAAACAAACAAGCAAAAACAACAACAAAAGGCAATGAAACTCAAAGTTGGTTTTCAACAAGTTTAAAATAAAATCTGTCCTCAGCATAAATGTCTTTGTGGGTCAGATCTCTGTATTTCTGGAGGTTGTTCTTGAAGACAAAGCCTAGAACCCAATCCTCCTTTGTATCTGTACCCCTTTAAATCAGTGTGTTAACACTTCCTGCTGGAAATGCCTAGAATGTTTCTGTTTTCTGCACTGAATTCAGATGAATGATAGGGTATTTAAACACAAAAGACCTTTAAATATGGCTATATGATTTTTCCAACTGAAAAGGAAAAATAATTAGTCTATGACACATTCCTTCTAAACAGTTATTTAAATACTCACTTGAAGCCTTCTGGACTGAAGTGATCACTGAAGGCTTTGACAAACTATGTAGCTGCTGCAATAAAACATTATGGTAAGAATAAGAAATGCAAGTGCTATGGAGTGGGTTGGCTATTTTTCATTCCCTTAGAGAACTCAAAGAAAAAAAAAAATTAGACGTCAGCAAGAACGGCAGAGTAAGAACTCCAAAAATCCACTCCTCCATAAAAGAAACAAGAACACTGGAAAATTTGTCAAAATCAACTTTTTCAGAACTCTGGAAATTAACCAAAGACTTGCAACAATCCAAGAAATGTTTATTCAAGAAAAACAGCTAAATCTCATTAAAAACAGTGAGTTTTATGGCATTTTATCTCCCTCTATTTCCACCACTCTTTCCACAGATCAGCAGTAAACTTGAAAACAAATAGCTTAGCAATCACTGTGAAAAAAAGCAGCCTAGCAGATACTGAAAGAAGCAGAACGGGTCTGGAGCTACCTAAGAGCATCGTTGCTAGAAAACTGTCACTGTTTGACCTGTCTGGCCCTTCCCTGGAAATCCACACTCAAAGGACTTGTCTTTATTTAATCAGATTCAGAGTTTGCTTAGTGCAAACAGCCTTTTCCCCAGGGGCATGTTAAAATCTGTAAAAACAGACTTCAGAGAAATTGTTCAGAAAACTCACCATATTAGTTTCCTCTCGCTTTCACAACAAATTGCCTCAAACTTGACAGTTTAAACAATACAAACTTATTATCTTACAGTTCTATGGTTAAGAAGTCCAACATAGTCTCACTGGGTTAAAATAAGTCTCAGAAAGGCTTAGTTCCTTTCTGTAGGCTGCAGAGACTCTATTCCTTGCCTTTTCCAATGTACAGAGGTCACTTATATGCCTTAGCTTGTGGCCTTCCTTCCTCTGTCTTCAAACCCAGCAATGGAGATGTGTGGAGGACTCATAAGACCCTCTCACATCCCACCACTATGAAGTCCTGCCTTCTTCCTCCACTTTGATGTCCTTCTGATTACACTGGGTCTACCTGGAAAATCCTGGGTAATCTACCTATTTTTAGGTCAGTTGATTAACAACCTTAATTCCATCTGTATTCTTAATTCCTCTTTGACATGTAATCTAACATATTCACAGGTTCTAGGAGTAGGATGTGAACATTTTGGGGAGTAACTGTATTCTACCTACCCATTAAATAAATATACAGAAGACAAAAACAAACAAAACACCAGCAACATCAGTTACAACTATAACAATAACTATGGAAAGAAGAGGATATGGTTTCCAGAACTGCCACATTATATTATTTTTTGAATTTTTATTTTTTAATCCTAGTATAGTAAATGTACAGTGTTATATTAGTTTCAGGTGTATAATATAGCAATTCAACAATTATATAACATCACTCAGTGGTCATCATGGTGAGTGCATTCTTAATTTCCTTCACCTATTTCATCCACCCCCAACCACCTCCCTTCCAGTGGTAACCATCAGTTTGTTCTCCATAGCTAAGAGTCTATTTTTTGGCTTGTCTCTTTTTCTTTGTTCTTTTGTTTTGTTTCTTAAGTTACACATATGAGTGAAATCATATGATATTTGTCTTTCTCTGACTGACTTATTTCACTTAGCATTACACTCTCTAGATGCAGCCATATTGTTGCAAATAGCAGATTTCATTCTTTTTTATGGCTGAGTAATATTCCATTGTATCTGTCTATCATCTATCTATCTATCTATCTATCATCTATCTATCTCACAATATCACATATCTTTATATATTCATCTATTGATGGACACTTGGGCTGCTTCCATAATTTAGCTATTATAAGTAATACTGCAATAAATATAGGGGTGCATATTATCTTTTTGAATTAGTATTTTTGTATTTTTTGGGTAAATACCCAATAGTGGAATTACTAAATCATAAGGTAATTCTATTTTTAATATTCGGAGGAACCTCTACACTGTTTTCCACAGTGGTTGCACCAGTTTGCATTCCCACCAACAGTGCATGAGTGTTCCTTTTCCCCCACATCTTTGCCAATACTCATTGTTTCTTGTACTTTTCATTGTAGCCATTCTGATAGGTGTGAGGTGATATCTCATTGTAGTTTTCATTTGCATTCCTCTGATGATTCTTGACGTTGAGCATCATTTCATACCACATTATATTATTTAAAATGTCTACTTTTCAACAAAAGTTATGAGACATGCAAACAAATAAGAAAGCAAGGTCCATGCATAGGAAAAGAGGCAGTCAAGAGAATATGTCCATGAGGAAGCCCAGATATTAAACTTATTAGACAAAGACTTTAAATCAGTTATTTTATGGGATGCCTGGGTGTCTCAATCAGTTAAGTGTCCAACTCTTGATTTCAACTCAGGCCATGATCTCAGGGTTGTGAGATCTCAGGGTTGTCAGGCTCTGTGCTGGATGTGAAGCCTGCTTAAGATATTCTCTTTCTCTTGGGGCACCTGGGTGGCTCAGTCATTAAGCGTCTGCCTTCAGCTCAGGGCATGATCCCAGAGTCCTGGGATCGAGCCCTGCATCAGGCTCCTCCTCTGGGAGCCTGCTTCTTCCTCTCCCACTCCTCCTGCTTGTGTTCCCTCTTTTGCTGGCTGTCTCTATCACTGTCAAATAAATAAATAAAATCTTAAAAAAAAAAAAAGATATTCTCTCTCTCTCTCCCCCTCTGCTCCTCCCCCCTTCTCTCTCCTTCTAAAAAAAATTAAAATAAAAAAAATCATCTAGGGGCACCTGGGTGGCACATCGGTTAAGCGTCTGCCTTCGGCTCAGGGCATGATCCTGCCATTATGGGATCGAGCCCCACATCAGGCTCCTCCGCTAGAAGCCTGCTTCTTCCTCTCCCACTCCCCCTGCTTGTGTTCACTCTCTCGCTGGCTGTCTCTGTCAAATAAATAAATAAAATCTTTTAAAAAAATCATCTATTTTATTATATTCCAAGAGTTAAAAGAAACCATGTCTATAGAACTAAAGGGGAGGGCCTGGATGGCTCAGTCATTAAGTGTCTGCCTTCAGCTCCGGTCATGATATCAGCATTCTGGGATCGAGCCCTGCATTGGGCTCCCTGCTCAGCGGGAAGCCTGCTTTTTATTCTCCCACTCCCCCTGCTTGTGTTCCCTCTCTTGATGCCCCTCTCTCTCTGTCAAATAAATAAATAAATAAAATCTTAAAAAAAAATCTAAAGGAAAGTAGGAGAATGATGTTTCACTAAACAGAGAGTATTGATCAAGAACTGGAAATTGTAGAAAGGACCAAACACAAAGTCTAAAATTTAAAAGTGCAGTATTTGAGTTGGAAGAAGAAAGAATCAATAATTTAAAGATAGGTTAATTGAAATGATCCAAGTTTAGGGGCAGAAAGAAAAAAAGAACAACGAAAAATTGACAGATAAGAGATTCTGAGGCTTGTGGGATACCATCTAGCATTATTCATAATTAAAGTCCATCCCAAAGAAGAGGAGAGAGAGAAAAGTGTAGAGAGAATACTTGAACATAAATGGTTGAAAACTTCCCAAATATGAGGGAAAACATTAATGCACACATTTAAGAAGTTTAACAAACTCCAACTTCGGTAAACTCAAAGAAACCCACACCTAGACATATCATGAAAAAGAGAATCTTAAAAGTAGCAAGGTAGAGAAGTGACTTATTATGTACAGGAATCCTCAATAAGTCTATTATCTGATTTTTCATCAAAAAACATGGAGGCCTCAACATACTAGGATATATTAGCAATATACTAGCATATATTAACAGTGCTGAAAGAAAAAGACTATCAACAAAGAATTCTATCTCTAGCAAAACTATCCTTTAGAAGGAGAAATTAAAACATTCATGGAAAAAAAGAAAGTTCATTACTAGTCTCCAGCTTTACAAGAAACACTGTAAGTCCTTCAGGCTGCAAAGAAACAGTAACTCTAATACACATGATGAAATAAAGAGCACTAGTATAAGTAACTAATAGTAAAGAAAGTAAAACTATATTTCAAGCATAACTTTTTTATCCTCTATGATTTAAAAGACAACAGCATAAATCAGTAATTACAAATCTATACTGATGGGATCATGATGAATAAAGGTGTAATATTTATGGCAATAATAGCACAAAGGAGGGAAAAGGGAAGAAAGTTGTAAAGGAACAAAGCTCTTTACACTATCGAAATTAAATTTTATTCCAAAGTATATTATTAATTAAGATGTTAATTGTGATCCTCAAGGCAATCACAAAGAATAAACTGAAAAATATAATAAAAGAAATAAGGGAAATAAAATGGTACACAAGAAAATAGCTATTTAATATAAAGAGGCAGTAATGGAGAAACATAAAAACCGAAATGACATAATACATATAAAAAACACAGAGCATGGTAGACCATAAACTCTACCTTGTCAGTAATTACATTAAATGTAAATGGATTAAACACTACTACAAGAGACACACTCCTGAGTCAAAGACAAATAGATTGAAAATTAAAGGTTATAAAAAGATATACCATACAACTAGTAACCAAACAAAAACCAGAGAGGCTACACCAATATCAAACAAAATAGACTTTAAAACAAAAATTACTAGCAACAAAGTAGGGCAATTTTAAAAGATATAACAACTGTACTCATACATTTACATAATAACAGAGTCTCAAGGTACCTGGAGCAAAAACTGACAGAATCAAAAGGAGAAATAGTAATTCCACAATAATAGCTGAAAACCTCAATATTCCAGTTTCAATAACGGGTAGAACAACTAAACAGAAAATCAGCGAGAAAACAGAAGACTTGAACAACAGTATAAAGCACAAGAACACACAGAATGCTCCATCCAATAACAGCAGAACACACATTCTTCTCAAATGCACACTTAACATTCTTAAGTACAGAGTATAAGTTAGACACAAAACAAGTCTCAATACATTTAAAAGGATTAAAATCATACAGAATGTGTTTTCTAACCACAATGGAATAAAATTATGAATCAATGACAAGAGAAGACTTGGGAAATTCACAAATATGTGGAAATTAAGTAACACATTCTTAAGTAACTAAGTGGTCAAAGAAATCATGAGATATTAGATAATACTCTGAGATAAATTAAAATAAAAAGACAACATACCAAAACTTATGAAATACACATAAAGCAATGATTAGAATAAAATGTGTAGCTATAAATAACTATACTAAAACTAAATCTTGAATCAATAATCTAACGTTCTACCTTAAGAAGCCAGAAAAAAGAAGAGTAAAGTAAATCCAAGATAAGCAGAAGGAAGAAAATAATAAACATTAGAGGATAAATAAATTAAACAGACAATAGAAAAATGAAAGATAAAATCAATAAGACCAAAACCTTATATTTTGAAAAGATCAACAAAGTGGACAAAATTTTAGATAGATCAATCAAGACAAAACAAAAGAGAGAAGACCAAATTTCTACAATTAGAAATGAAAGAGGAGTCATTACTATCAACCTTACAGAATTAAAAAGGACTATGGGGGAATATTATAAACAAGTGTGTCCCTATAAATTAGATAAACTAGATGAAACAGACGATTTCTGGAAAATCATAAACGACTGAAACTGACTCAAGAAAAAATAGAAAATCTGAATAGATGTATAAAAATTTAAAAATGACACTAGTAATAAAAAGCATCCCACAAAGAAAATCCCAGGCCCAAATGGCTTTACTGGGAATTCTACAAAACATGTAAGAAATATTAACGTGAAGGGGATCCCTCCTACATTGTTGGTGGGAATGCAAGTTGGTACAGCCACTCTGGAAAACAGTGTGGAGGTCCCTTAAAAAGTTGAAAATTGAGCTACCCTATGACCCAGCAATTGCACTACTGGGTGTTTACCCCAAAGATACAGACGTAGTAAAGAGAAGGGCCATATGCACCCCAGTGTTCATAGCTGCATTGTCCACAATAGCCAAATCATGGAAGAAGCCGAGATGCCCTTCAACAGGTGACTGGATTAAGAAGCTGTGGTCCATATATACAATGGAATATTACTCAGCTATCAGAAAGAACGAATTCTCAACATTTGCTGCAACATGGACGGCACTGGAGGAGATAATGCTAAGTGAAATAAGTTAAGCAGAGAAAGACAAGAAATATTAACGTGAATCCTTCACAAACCTCTTTCAAAATAGAGCAGAGAGTCAACACTTCTCAAATCACTCTAAGAAGCCAGTTTTACCCTGATAATAAAACCAGACAGAGAGAGCCAATAAAAGGGTGCTACAGTCCAATATCTGTTATGAAGACAGACATAAAAATAATCAAGAAAATACTAATAAGGTGAATACAGCAACATATAAAACAAATTAAGCACCATGACCAAGAGGATCTAATGCTAGGAAGGCAGGGTTGGTTTAACATATGAAAATCAACCAGTATAATCAAGACAGTGTGGTACTCAAAAATTAACTTGAAATGGATTAAAGCTGTTAATGTAAGACCTGAAACCACAAAACTTCTAGAAGAAAACATAGGGGGGAAAGGTATTTAACATTAGTTTTAGCAATGATTTCTGGGATATGACACCAAAAGCACAAAACAACAAAAGCTAAATAAACATGTGGGACTACAGCAAACTAAAAACCTTCTGTACAGCAAAGAAAACAACCGACAAAATGAAAATGGCAATGTACTAAATGGAAGAAAAATTTGCAACCGTAGATATTTTTCCAAACAAGACTAAGAAGTGACCAACAGATTCACGAAAAGTTGCTCAACATCACTTATCATCAGAAAAATGCAAATCAAACCCACCAATAAGATACCATCTCACATGTGTTAGAATGATTATTTTAAAAAATACAAGAGTCAATGACTGTTGGTGAGGATGTAGAGAAAAAGGAACCCTCGTACTCTTTTGGTGGGAATGTAAATTGGTATAGCCATTATGGAAAACAGTATGGAAGCTCTTCAAAAAATTACAAATAGAACTACCATATGATCTAGCAATCCCACTTCTGGGCATATAATTGAAGGGAATGAAATAGTATCTCAAAGAGACATATCCACTCCCATGTTCACTAGAGCATTATTCACAATAGCCAAGATATGGAAACAACCTAAGCATTCAACAACAGAAGAATGGATAAAGAAGATGTGAGATATATATATAAAATTCCGTTCTAGCATTTAAAAGAATCATCTTGCAATTTTGAATTTAGGTTAGCACTGTTTTAGACAGAAACATTAGTAAGGTAACAATATCTTATGTTAACAATAGATGTCTGCATACTCCAAGCAGGAGGTTGGATTCCATTCAACTCGGTTTTTTTTCTCTGTTCTCCTTCTTCCAAAAGCTGCATGTGCATTACCATGCCAAAACCACAATACCTGCTTCTGAACATATCATGGACTAGACTTTACCTATGACTTTAATAACTCACAGGCATGAGTTGACTTTTTCAAATCCTAGTTAAATTTGATTTAATACATGACCTATCTAAAAGTGAGTTAATCCCATTCAATCATCAAAATTATGATATAACGAGTAATAAATTAATTTATACCAAGACAATACTAGAGTCCTGAACTGAAGTTATCCATTTAAAGAAACAGAAAAAAGAAAAAAAAGAAGTTCCCCACAACATTCCCAAATCTCCTTTAGGTCACAAGTGAACTATTAAGCAAAACACAGAAACGATAGAGGAACCTTTTTTAAGTGGGTGTTAGCAGATGTTAGCCAAGCAAATACTTCAGAATAATAAAATTAAATTAAGGGGTGCTCTACTAATGTTTTCACCAGACAACTCATACAGACCCAAGACAGTTCCTGGCCAACTGTAAAGGCAACAGAACTTCAGATATATTGTTAAAATGTTGGTGCTGTGAGAAGGGCCAAAAGCCAAATATGCATTTGGCCAAAACAGTTGTAAAGCTACCATTTACAGATGATAACTAGAAACCAGGCACCAGGCTAAACTTGTAGTTGTAAGCACATATAGTCTTTCATTCAATCCTCACAACAACCTACTGATTATATTATTATCCTTCCCATTTTACAGATGAGAAAACAGATTTAAAAAGTTAACATCTAAGCCTATTGTCCTCATGATATTACTCGGCAGTACAGGGCCACAAATTCAAAGCCCATGCTTTTAATCACAACATGCCACTTCTGGGTGCTTCACCGTGGTTAATCTTTTCTAGGATATAATTAAGTGCAGATGTAATGAATGCTTGAGCCATTAGACTCCAAGTAATCATCTGTTTGTGGAAACATCTGTCTTACTTGGCAAATATCCGAGGTTTAGATAAAATTTCATAGTTTGGTCTAGAGAATGAGAACTTTCAGAATTATGAAACTTTGATGATCAAAAAGGACCACCTACTGAGAGTCTCTGTCTTCTATAATGGACAGAACTCCCCCTAAGAAACCTAGGGGTTCACAAGAATGTTCCTCTCCTCATGATCATGACTTAGTCTTCTTTTTTCTTTTTCTTTTTATGTTTTTTTATTATATTATGTTAGTCACCATACAGTACATCCCTGGTTTCTGATGTAAAGTTCGATGATTCATTAGTTGCGTATAACACCCAGTGTACCATGCAATACGTGCCCTCCTTACTACCCATCACCAGTCTATCCCATTCCCCCACCCCCCTCCCCTCTGAAGCCCTCAGTTTGTTTCCCATAGTCCATAGTCTCTCATGCTTCATTCCCCCTTCTGATTACCCCCCCTTTCTTTATGATTTCTCTCATCTATGGAACAAAGAACTAGGAAGATTGGTAGGGGAAGAAAGGGATAAAGAAATGACTTAGTCTTCTATGTCTTCCAGGAAACGATCCACCCTTACTTAGCCTTTTGAAAACACTTTTTTCCACGCTTGAAAAGAATGGAAGCATCTACAGTCTTTTTCATAAGAAAGGAAAATATTAAACAATTGGAAAGCTGAATTTCTTAGGATCGAATACATTTGGATGTCAATTATTGTAAATGCTCATTTGCTGAATGTGTTACCCCATCAATAAAGACTGGGATTAAATCCTCAATTAGAAAGCAACTATGAGATTGGTTAAATAAATTTAAAAATTAAATGCTGGTTGCTTCTCTATAGATTTTTCAATGTCCCTCTTAACATATAGCACCGGGATTGGATACAATACTTCAGAAGCATTTAGAAAGCAAGAGTGTAACAGGGCTAATTCCTTTCTTGTTGTCCATACTATAAGTTTCTATTACTGACTTCTAAGGTTAATTAGCATTATTATGAAATTGAATGATTGTATCTATGTAATTGCAGAAAGCCATTGATATCTCCAGTATTTCAATGTGTGGTGTCTTTAAGCCACTCTTCTCCAACCCTATTCTGATGTAGTGTTTCACATCAGATTAACTTGTCATTTTAACTTCTGAAGTATTTAGAAATCTATGGTCAATTAATCCTTTAGAAATTTCTACATTTTTCATTAACATCTCCAATTCTCACTGAAGTTATTAATACAAGTATTGAAGGGGACAGAATCAAGTTAGGACCCATTTACATCTAATGTGATTTCGCTTTTCAGGAGTGCCAAAGTAATATGTCAACATTCTGTCAATTCCCGTACAGTAGCCAATCACTTCCTTTCAAGTTGATAATAATCAGTATTAGATCAGAAGTTCACTTCATCATCTCTTCTCCTTTCAGACTGATGAACTGTTATCTGGACAAGTCAAGGTCATATAAGTAAAACATTTTCAGGTACTTTAAGTATCTTACTCTATTCCATTTGTGATTTGTATTAAGAAGATTGTTTCACATTCTCCATCCAATTTGGTAGCATTTAATAAATCCTTACAATGACTAACCTTCTGTTTCTTTCCTTTCACATTAACTCAGATGTCTTCCAGCTTATTGTCCTGCTCTCTGATGATTTTCTGTGTAGGTGTGTACCCTAATTGCAATCCCTGTTAACATACATTTTGTTACCATATTCATATCGTAGGTTTATAGACTTATGTTTTCCTAGGTGTTGACTCTTTTGTGTTTCTGTTTTTGCTTTGTATATGATGGGATCCTTAATTTCTTTCATGAACTCTGGTTTTGAATCATTCTTGACTACATTAGTAAGTCTCTAAGCCAGTTTTTGGAGTCTGGGCCAATGTTCCTCTGAGTAATGACATACAGACCACTTGCCATTTTTAACATGTAATACATATGACTTTTATGAACACTGAAGTTTGGGAACCCCAACACTAATGTTTGGTTCTTCCCAGCTCTAGAGACATACACTCTGTTCTTCAATATACACTCTTCATTCAATATTTTAATCCAGTCTAGAGAACAAAAACACCCTTCTTTTTGATAACACCTGAGAGAGTAAAAGTGGGAGATATTTTACATCTAATACCTCAAAACCTCAAAAGCACTCTTCAAGTCAGATACTCAGAGAAATTAAATGGTTGGCTCGAGGTTACACAGATCATGGTTAGCACAGAATTTAAACCACAATTGGTCTGACTCTGGTGCCTGAGATGATTGCAGCATATCATGCTATCCCACTTAACTGTTTCCTTTTAGCCAACAATGGAGACTAGATAAGGACTGAAATTATTGTAAGGGAAAAGACAAATAGCCTGTAAAATGAGGAGAAAAGGACCCTCAGGGTAGGAAAATGAGGACAGGAGAGCAAACCCACCCATAGCACACTCTTTTTTTTTTTTTTTAAAGTCATTTCTTTACAAAGATTAGCTTTCTTTTTTTTTTTTTTAAAGATTTTATTTATTTATTTGACAGAGACAGAGACAGCCAGCGAGAGAGGGAACACAAGCAAAGGGAGTGGGAGAGGAAGAAGCAGGCTCATAGCAGAGGAGCCTGATGTGGGGCTCGATCCCATAACGCCGGGATCACACCCTGAGCCGAAGGCAGACGCTTAACCGCTGTGCCACCCAGGCGCCCACCATAGCACACTCTTAAATGGAAGTGGAGATCTCAGTATGAGCTGGAGATAGCTGCCAAAGACCACTAGTGCGAGGGAGAAGACCTTATGAGAAACAAGGTAAATTCAAGGCAACTTAAGGAAAGCAGGGTCAATTTCAATCAAGCCAATTTCAAGATAGTTATAATGAGATATTGGTCTTTAAGTTAATTACTAAATGAAAAAGTAAAAGTCCTAAAGAACATGGTTTGTGTGTATGACATCCATAAATTAGGTGTATTTATTTGGGGAAAGTGGGAAAATAAATCGTTTTATTAAAACATTTAGGGAACTGATGATCTGAATCTTTCAACTAGTTGATTGATTGATTGATTGATTGATTGATTTTTTAAGATTTTATTTATTGGGGTGCCTGGGTGGCTCAGATGGTTAAGCGTCTGCCTTCAGCTCAGGTCATGATCCCAGGGTCCTGGGATCAAGCCCCGTGTCAGGCCCCTGCCTCCTCTCTCTCTCCCTCTGCTGTTCCCCCTGCTTGTGCTCTCTCGCTCTCTCTGTCAAATAAATAAATAAAATCTTTAAAAAAAGATTTTATTTATTTATTTGAGAGAGAGAGAGAGTGCACAGAGGGACAGTGAGAGAGAAGCAGACCCCCCACTGAGTAGGGAGCTGGTCTCAATCCCAGGACTCTGAGATCATGACCTGAGCCCAAGGCAGACCCTTAACCATCTGAGCCACCCAGGGGGCCCCAACTAGTTGATTTAAATAAAATAAAATATGTAAAGAAGTAGATTAGAAGAATTCAATGTCCAATTTAAATTTTTTCATTCACATACTATTCACTTTTTCATTTGTTAATATTTATTGATCCCCTACTGATAATGTACCTGGAATCAAGCTAGATGCTGGAGCATCCTTCTAGGTTAAATTGCTCAGTAAATGTAAAGTAAATATGTGAATAAATGAACGAAGAATAAATGAAGTGAATGAATAAATGATTTAACAAGCAATCACAAGGATTAGAGAAAATGAGGAAGGTATCACATGGAAATCTTGGATAGCTCTCTGCAAATATATTTGGCTGAATTAGGAAAGTCCAAGCCTATAATTCTTGACCCTTTCTGATGAGATTCCAGAGATCTGAAGTCTCACATTCAAGGTCAAATCATCTTTTAAGTTTATTATGAAGCTGTAATATTCATGAGATATTCCATGGCTACCCAGACTTTTTACTAAAGCACATGAGAGAAGAACCTAAGTCAAGAAAGCTTCTACTTACAAAATCTCTCTTATAGCCAGCAAAAAAAAAAAAAAAAAAAAAAAAAAAAAAAAAAATTACAGAAAATGCTAAGGAACAATCCTGCAACTCTGCCTTTACAACAAAAGTTATCTGTACAAAGTTATTAGTTAACAGAATTCAAATAATTAAAAACTTAAGGGTAGTATGTTTATTTATGAGCTCAGCATATCTTATTTGACAACCTGAACATCCTAACAGATATCTTGAAAAACTGATATCTTAATATGAGCAATTATAACTACAATAATGTAAAAAAAAAAAACTAGTTTTTTTTTCTCATACAAACAAAAATAAATACTTGTTTCTTTTACACTGTAATTCAATAAAAATGAGCCATCATGTTCAAAAAAGCCTTAGAAATGTTCTTTTGTTAAGACAGGGGAATGACATTACCATGCACATGTAGCTGAAGGTGCTGCTGTGTTTCTCCAGCCGCATTGGTCGCCACACATGTGTATCTGCCAGCATCTTCCATCAGGGCTTTGGCAATTTGTAAAACTCGACCAGAAGACTGTATCTAATTGGGAGCAGAAAGCATGGCAGCACTTTGTACTTTACACTGGACTTGAAAGCATTTGCTGAGATAGACAAACTCATTTAAATTTACGCTATTTAATTATATTTTTACGCCAATACCTTAATGATCTCTTGATAGATTAGAATCAGATCACTTCATCATACCAAAATAAAAGGCTGATTTGATTGAAAAACTTTTCTTATTCATTGGAAAACACAAAATAAAAGAACCTAAGGCCAGCGTGCTGGTACAGTCATAAAACTCCACTGAACAAAAGACTAGCACTGAACAATGAGGTATGTGATGAAAATTTAAGCTACTTAAAAAAATACGGTCACATTTAGGTAACACTTCATAAATAGTTTTTAAACAACAATCTTTTTTGATTAAATGGTCACGGGGGCCAGAAAAGCAATAAAAATTATAAAATATGAGTAATGGAAATGCAGATAAATTTCTTCCCGACTGTTTTTCCTCATTTCTCATTTCTCTCTTCTCCACCATTTTGGAACTAGTGATTCAGTGGTTACTCTTTGAAACTGATTATTCAGGGGTTATCAGTAACTTCTAATCACAACATCCAGCAGCTTATGTAGTAAGCTCATATTCTCTCTCACCATCTACAGCATTTGGCATTACTGACTACCTACTCCTGAATCACTCTACTCTCTGACTGTTAAAGATATAAAAATGTCTTCAGTTCTCAATCTCTGACTTTCTTAGGAGATTACAGAATCTGCTTCCTCCTCCTGACCCATAAACATAAAGCTCAGCTTTCTGATCGTTTCCATCCAAATTCACAGCTTCAGGGAAGAATCCTGTGCAGACTCCAAAATTTATAGTACTGGCCTCAATTTCTCTCCTGAGCGCCACACTCGCTGTTCCAGCTAATCTGCTGGATGGGTTAGTGCATGAAATTTAACACATCCAAAACAAAGCTTATAACTGTTTCCTTGTATCTCCAGATCTACTTTTCATTGCATGTTTCCAATCTCGTTTAATGGCACTACTAGTCTCCAAGTCATCTTGATTTCAGAGCCCACTCTGACTCTGCTATTAGTTATACTACTCTATGTTTTTCATATCCTCTACTTTTCCATTCTCACAACCACTGTGGGATTATAATAGCTTCTTAATTTATATTCCAGTGTCTCCAACCTCCCAAACTGTTAATCTATTTTATATGCCATTGCCAGAATAATTTGTCTAAAATGCAAATTTGATCCTTTTACCAGTTTCCCTTCAAAGCTCACTCATAGCTCCCCACTTGGTCCAGAATGAAATCTGAACTCAGCATAGTCTTCCACGCTTACCACATTCTGACCCCAAATGATCTGCTCTCTATATACTCCCAAGTAAACTCCCACTTGACCTACTCTCCAGCCACAGTGTACTGAACCCATTAAGCACCACATTCATACATTAATATTCACTTCTAGACTTCTGCACATGGCCTTTAAATGCCATTATTTTTTAAGACTCTGAACGAGGTCAATTCTCTCTTCTATAAAGAGTCTCCCCTTAGATTAACTCATTCATGTGTATGGTTTCAAATATCATCTATGTGTCAGTATCTCCAGCCAGAACTCTCCTTTGAGCTCCAGGAACATATATTCCATGGTCTATCTGATCTCCACTTTATAAGTCAACTTAACCTCCAAAAGTCTAAAACTTAAATCCAGTGTTTTGCCCCTAAATGGGTTGTCCTCCAAAGTCTCCTATCTCACTGGTAGGCATCATAAGATACACATCTGTGTAGGTTAGATTCCCCAAGTTCTCCTTGTTATTTCCTGCGCTCTCAGCTTTCATATGCAATTTATCACTGAGTCCTAATGACTGAAACAATAATTCTCAAATATATCCATATATCCTCATCTTCATGGCTAGAATGTGAGTTTAAATTTCAATCTTTTCTCTTTCCTAGATGAATAAGACCTAATTGGTTTCCACACATTAACTCTTTATCTTTTTAAGTTTATTTTTGGAGGTAAAATTGGCATATATTATAATAGTTTCAAGTGTACAACATAACAATTCGATATTCATACACACTGCAAAGTGATAATCATAAGTCTAGTCCTCATTCAAAGTTATAAATTTTTTTGTGATGAGAACTTTTAAAGATTTACTCTCCTGTTAACTTTCAAGCATGCAATATAATATTATTGAGTATAGTCACTATGCTGTAATTATATCCCCATGACTTATTTACTTAATATCTGGGATATTGTACCTCTTGACCATCTTCACCTATTTTGCTCA
This sequence comes from Ailuropoda melanoleuca, assembly GCF_002007445.2. Taxonomy (NCBI): domain Eukaryota; kingdom Metazoa; phylum Chordata; class Mammalia; order Carnivora; family Ursidae; genus Ailuropoda; species Ailuropoda melanoleuca. The sequence goes on from NC_048225.1 coordinate 83,987,467, forward strand.
CCTCTCAACCCCCTTTTCCTCTGGCAATCACCAATCTGTTCAATGTGTATCTATGAGTTTTATTTCTTTTATTTTTTGGATTCCACATATAAGTGAAATCACATGGTATTTATCTTTCTCTGTCTGACTTATATCATTTAGCATAATACCCTTAAGGTCTACCCATGTTGTCACAAATGGCAAGACTTCATTCTTTTTTTATGATTGAATAGTATTCCACTGTGCATATGTGTGTGTGTGTGTGTGTGTGTGTGTGTGTGTGTGTGTGTGTTTATCACATCTTCTTTACCCATTCATCTACTGATGAACACTTTGGTTGTTTCCATGTCCTATTATAAATAATGCTGCAATGAGCATGTGGGTGCATATATCTTTTTGAGTTAGGGTTTTTGTATTCTTAGGATAAATATCCAGAAATGGAATTGCTGAGTCATATGGTGGCTCTGATTTTTATTTTTTGAAGACTCTCCATACTGTTTTCCATAGTGGCTGCACTAGTGTACATTCCCACCAACAACACACAAGGGTTCCCTTTTCTCCACAACCTCACCAACATTTGTTATTTCTTGTCTTTTTGATAATAGCCTTCAAACAGGTGTGATGTGATACCTCTGGTTTTGATATGCATTTCTCTAATAATTATTGATGTTAAACATTTTTCCATGTGCCTGTTGGACATCTATATGTCTTTGTAAAATGTCTAGTTATATCTTGTGCCCATTTTTAAATCAGATTGCTTGGGTTTTTTTGTTTTCTTTTGCTATTGAGTTGAGCTCTTCATATACTTTGGATATTAACCCCTTATCGGATATATGACTTAAAATTTTCGCCTTATTTAATAGGTTGCCTTTTTATTTTGTTGGTGGTTTCCTTTCCTGTGCAGAAGCTTTTTGGATTGATGTAGTCCCACTTGTTTATATTTCCTTTGTTGCCTTTGATTTGGGAGTCAGATCTAAAAATTCAATGCCAAGACTGTTGTCAGGAAGCTTACTACCTATGTTTTCTTCTAGGAGTTTTGTGGTTTCAGGTTCTACATTCAAGTCTTTAATCCATTTTGAGCTGATTTTTGTGTATGGCTTAAGACAGCATTCTGGTTTCATTCTTTTGCATGTGACTGTCCAATATTTCCAACATCATTTATTGAAGAGAACATCCTTTCCCCATTGTATATTCTTGCCTTCTTTGTCATAAATTAACCAGCCATATATGTGTCAGTTTATTTCCGGGCTCTCTGTTCTGTTCCATTGATCTATATGTCTGTTTTTATGCCAATTCCAAACTGCTTTTGATTACTACAGCTTTGTAGTATAGTCTGAAAACAGTATGATGGTTCCAGATTTGTTTTCCTTTCTCAAGCTTGCTTTGGCTACTTGGGGTCTTTTGTGGTTCCATACAAATTTTAGGATTGTTTGTTCTATTTTTGTGAAAAATGCCATTGGAATTTTGATAGGAATTGTATTGAATCTATAGATTGCTTTGGGTAAAAGGAACATTAAAACAAGATTAATTCTTCCAATCCATGGACATGGGATACCTTTCCATTTATTTGTATTTTCTTCAATTTCTTACATCACTGTCTTATATTTTCTAGTGCATAGGACTTTCACTTCCTTTCACCTCCTTGATTGAATTTCTTTTTATTCTTTATGCAATTTTAAATGGGACTATTTTCTTAATCTCTCTTTCTGATAGTTTGTTAGTGTATAGAAATGAAACCAATTTTTGTATATTGATTTTGTACCCTGCAACTTTACTGACTTCATTTATTAGTTCTAACACTTTTTGGTGAAGTCTACAGGATTTTTTAATATATAAAATCAGGGGCGCCTGGGTGGCTCAGTTGTTAAGCGTCTGTCTTCAGCTCAGGATGTGATCCCAGAGTTCCGGGATCGAGCCCCACATCAGGCTCCTCCACTGGGAGCCTGTTTCTTCCTCTCCCACTCCCCCTGCTTGTGTTCCCTCTCTTGCTGGCTGTCTCTCTGTCAAATAAATAAATAAAATCTTTAAAATATATATATTATATTATATATACACATATATATATCTAAAATCATATTGTCTGCAAATAGTGACAGTATTACTTCTTCCTTTTCAATTTGTATGCCTTTTATTTCTTTTTCTTGCCTAATTGCTCTTGACAGGACTTCCAATACTATGTTCAATAAAAGTGATGAGAGTGGGAATACTTGTCTTTCTCTTGATCTTAGCAAAAAAACTTTCAGCTTTTCACCACTGAATATGATGTTAGCTGTGGGCTTGTCATATACGGCCTTAATTATTTTGAGGTATGTTTCCTCTATACCCACTTTGTTGAGGGTTTTTACCATAAATGGATGTTGACTTTTGTCAAACGCTTTTTCTATTGAGACGATCATATAATTTTTATCCTTCATTTCATTAATGTGGTGTATTATGTTGGTTGATTTGTGAATGTTGAAACATACTTACATTCCTGGAGTAAATTCATCTTAATCATGGTGTATGATCATTTTAATGTTGATAGGAACTTAAGTTTGGATGCATTCTAAAACTCTGCATTTTTACACCCCCACAATGTCTTATGTTTTTGATGTCACATTTTACGTTCTTTTATTTTGTGTCTCCCTTAACTGTTTATTGTGGTTATAGTTAATTTTACTACTTTTGATTTTTATCTTCATACTGGCTTTATAAGTAATTAACCCTCTACCTTTACTCTATATTTACCTTTACTAGTGACATTTTTACTTTCAAATGTTTTCTTGTTACTAGTTCGTGCCTTTTTTTTCAGCTTAAAGAAGTCCCTTTAACATTTCTTGTAGGGCCAGTTTAGTGATGAGGAATTCTTTTACCTTTTGCTTATCTAAAAATATCTTTATTCTCTTTCAATTCTGAATAATAACCTTGCCGGGTAGTGTATTCTTGGTTAGAAGTTGTTTGTTTGTTTTTTTTTTTTTTCCTTTCAGCATTTCAAATACACCATGCCACTCTCTTCTGGCTTTCAAGATTTCTGCTGAAAAATCAGCTGATAGTCTTATGCGGGGTTCGCTTGCACCTAACAAATGGCTTTTCTCTTGCTACTTTTAAGATTTTCTTCTTATCTTTAACTTTTTACATTTTAATTATAAAGTCTCTTCCTGTGGATCTCTCTGGGTTCATCTTATTTATGCTTCTTGGACCTGGATGTTTGTTTCCTTCCCCAGTTTAGGGAGGTTTTCAGCCATTATTTCTTGAAATGTGTTTTCCGCCCCTTTCTCTGTCTCTTCCCCTTCTGGAATCCATATAATATGAATGCTATTCCACTTCCTGTTGCCCCTTAGATCCCTTAAGCTATCTTCATTTTTTAAAAATTCTTTTTTCTTTTTGCTGCTCTGCTTGGGTGAGTCCCACTGCTGTTTTCCAAGTCACTGATCTATCCTTCTGCTTCATCTAATCAGCTGTTGAACCTCCTAGTACAATTAATTATTGCATTCTTCAGCTCTGTGATTTCTGTTTGGTACTTTCTTATATTTTCTATCTTCTGTTGGAGTTCTTGCTGTGTTCATCCATTCTTTTCCCGAGTTCAGTGAGCATCTTTATCAGGTATATTACTTATTTCCATTTCATGAAGGTCATTTTCTCTCATGAAGGAGGTTTTTGTTCTGTTCTTCCATTTGAAACATACTCCTCTGTTTCCTCATTTTGCTTGAGTCTCTGTGTTCATTTCTATGTATTAGGCAAAATAGCTATCTTCCCGGTCTTAAAAGAGTAGCCTTGTGTAGATTAACCTCATTGTTCAAACCTGCCCTAGCTCTTGGTTGTCTCTCAGACCTTGTGACTGCCTAAGTAGCCTGATTTATTCTTGATAAGTCCCAGTTATTAAGGGTGTTATAAGACCTAGCAGTGTTCCAAAGAGAGGGATCTCAGTCAGACATGGTTTCAGGCTGACTAGAAGCCAGAACCTTAGGCAGCGGCTTTTAAAGTACACAGCTATATACAGTCTGACAGGACTGCAATTGTAAACCCTGCTGGCCTTCAGACCAGGGGATCTGGAGGTGTCCCTTGGGTGACAGTTGCAAAAATCAGGGCTTCAGGTGTGTGTGTATATGCTCCTTGCCGGGAGGTACCAGTGAGCTATAGCAAGGCCAAGGGAGAACACAAAGGTGGTGTCTCCCTGGCTATGGTCCCTCAGAGTGCCTTCATAGCCTCTACGTATGTGACAAACCTGAAGCCTGTCCCTCAGGCTGAAGCTCCAGGACCAGTGGGTGGGCCTCTTTCACCAGCAGACTAGGAGTGTATTCCAGTTACTGTGTGTACCACTTGGGTGTGGTAGCCTGCAAAAAACAGCTTTTCTGATTATTGCTACAGTCCCATATGGCCCTGGAATACAAGCCCCTCTGGCCATTGGGTCCAGGCAGTCAAGGGGTGTCCCTTGTGTGGACTGTGCTTGCCTGTTAGCTCTACTGAGGCAGTGGGAAAGTACTTGGGGTGGGGGCATGCCTGCAGCTTTAGCAAGGCAGGTGAAGAATGCTGGGAGGCAGAGCATCCTCCTTCCCCACCTCCATTTTAGCAAGGCAGTGGGAGATTGCTGTGACTGTGCACATCTGCTTTTACCAGTAAGGTGGAGGGAGAGTGTAAAACTGGTGCCTGACAGCACCTCTGTCCCTGGAGAAGGTCTCTACTGGTCCCTGTCCCTTTGGCAGATGCTTTAAAATTAGCAAATGAATCTCCTTCACATATAGTCTAGTCTAGGCACTTTTCAAATTTTTGCACTAGGCCCCAGGGCCAGTAAGTCTGTGTGTGAGTCATTTAAAAGAAGTCTCTCAGACCCCTACAGTCCTTTGGGTCTCTTGGATGTAAGCTCCATTGGTTTTCAAAGCTGGATATTGTATGTCTTGTCTCTCCAGTACAAGTCCCAAGGGTTGGAATGCCTGATGTAGGGCACCAACCCCATGTTCCTCAGGGAGAAGCTGCAGACTTGTGAGATCCCTCCCTATTGTGAGTTGGTATGGTATAGTTTTCGGCAAGATTGGGTCTTTGCCTCTCCTGTCCATCTTGATGTTGCCCTTTTAACCTTTGTTGTGGAGGAGCTGTTCAGCTAGCTTTCAAATTTTTTTCAGAGGGAACTGTGCTGTATGTGGCAGTAGATTTGGTGTGTCTGTGGGATGGTGAGTTCAGGATCTTCCTACATGACTGTCTTGGATCACCCCTGCCCACATATCTACTTTAAACTCCTTCAATTCATTATCTAATAGGGGCCAGTAATTATTAAAAATGAAAATCAGATTCTGTCACTACTCTCTTGATACTCTTCAAAGATCTCCCGTTGCTTTAAAGTAAAAATAAAATTATTACTATTACTTAAATGCCTTCTACTCCCTGGTCTCTTCTAATACCACCTCACCTTGCTCTGTGTTCTTCAGTCCACTGTCTTACTATCAGGTCCTCAGGAGGTGTCACGATCCTCTACTTTAAGTTGTTTGCCCATACACATCTTCTCTGAAATACTCTACATGGTTCTCTTCCATTAATTCACTCATTTAACTCCTATGTATTCTTCAGATCTCTACTCAAAGGCTTTCTCCATGGATTACCTAATGCCTAAAGCCTTTCCACATTATCTGTTCTTATACTTCTCCATATTTTCTCTTAAAAACTCATTACAATTAATAATTAAACTTTTATATGATTATGTGATAAATGCCTATCTCCCTGCAGTATGTTTTAAGGCTTCATAATGAATCTCTCACTAGCAAAAATGTATACAATTAGTTCCATTGGATTTGGAATAGGAATAATAAATGAGCAGATACCCATCATTTGTACTGGGAAAAGAACTCAAAACATCCTTCATTATTGAAAACTTACTACAAGCAAATTTCAAGCCCACATTAGTCAACTAACTTGATCCTAGTAGCAAAATCTATTAATTCAGATTTTTAAATGAATCATTGAGATTATATAAGTTTGAAATCAATCAATCTATCTATCCAGAAATATATGAGGTATATTTATATGCCAGGGATTAGACTCAATTGAAGGATACAGAAGTAAATTTATTCAGACTGAGTCTCTGCCCTCCTGAAGCTTAAAAACTAGTTAAAATATTTTTTTCAAGACTTATTTCACTTAGGTTTATGTAGATATGATTTTACCTTAATCTTAGTCTATGGTATACTGGGGATACTCTGAGTCAGTAATGAACACCGTTCATTCATCCACGAGACACCAGTTTTTCAATAAGGTAAAACAGCATAAATTGAAATAATAAAAACACCAACCACTACGTTAAAATCATTATCATCGTTAAGGTTATTAGCCTTTAATTAATTCAATTTTTCAAGTCAAAATATTAAGTTAAATTCTAAAAAATTCTAAGGAAAATACATACTGTTTTAATAAATTTTCTGTAAATTCTATCCAACAGGAAAATCTACAATTCAGAAAAAGAATGTGATAGCTCTGGGAAGATTGATGGAGATTTCACATTTGGGGCTCAGCAATATTTATACTTACTTTAAGGTTTCCTTGGGCAGTGTTTACAGGTTGGCCATCTTTTAACCATGTAATAGACGGATTTGGAATGCCATTGGCGATGCATTGCAAGGTGACAGGCTTATATTTCACTACGGCTCTCTCAGAAAGGCCTGAAGATTTGATTGTTGGAGGAACTAGATTTAAGAAAGGAAGGAAGGAAGGAAAGCAGGAAGGGATGGAAGGACAGAATGAGGGAGGGAGGGAGGGAACACAAACCATAATCAGTGGGTCAAGTACTTACTCCTATTTTAAGAAACAATGAAATAATTTTATCCCATACATTTAATTTATAGTTTTCAGCAATTTTAGATGACTTATTCCTGAAGTATGGATCTCTAATTCTCCAAAGAATAAGATGTGTTTATAGCAACTACAGTCCACAAGTATGTTTGGCTTATACCTTTTGGTATGTTTTCCCAATTTATTATGATCCTCCCTTTCTCTAGAACTACCTCATTAAATCAGGGTGGGCTTCCTCTACCTGTATTTATACTGCATGACTCTGACCCCAGCAAGGCTGAATGAATACAGAATGGGAACTTGATTTAAGCTGGACCTGCCAGATTCCCTCCCTAGGAATTGGAACTGAGACTGAGAAACAGGGTCAGCTATATTTCTTCACAGGATTGAAAAAGCAGGGGAAAAAAGAGTCTGCATGTACAGAGGGGAAAAGTTGACGTGCATAGAAACCTCCGTTAGAGCTTCTAAATGGCTCCCCTGCTTCTCACTGCAGTCCCTCCCTTCCCAAGGATGGCAAGAAAGTGAGACACACAATACCATGGCCGAGGTTTGTCTCTGTCATTACACTAATAGTTCTGACTCTTCTGTGCTAGTTCTGTGAATGCCCCATCTACCCTGGATCCTACATAACATCCTTAGCCTCCATTTCTGGAAATGACTTTATTCACACTCCCTCTTGTTCTGGCTGAACCTTGAAGAGCTGACACAACCCCTTTACTTGGAATTTGCTGCCTGCCTATTCTATCTCATTTGGTCTCATTCCTCAGACCCTGGCATTCTATGTAGCATACACTTCCTAACTTGTGAAATGTTTATATTAATTTACATAGGCCTCTTGGTTAAGTCTCTGTGTTAGTAAAGTGCCTTCAGATTAATCTGCCATTCTTTAATTCAAATTCACATCCTTCATATTACTTTCCACAACTCAAGATTTATCCAGATTACTGAGCTACCATCTGACTTAAATAATGACACAATGCATAAATTAATTTTAAATGTAATGCTCATGTCCCTTCTTCAGCATACCATGAACAGTAACTTCAAATTCCTTCTTGTGGTCCCCAGCAGTGTTTGTCGCCACACAACGATAAAGACCTGTATCTGACACTTGAGCCTGTGCGATAACCAATTTGCGTCCATTTAGTAAAATCTTGAATCCATCCCTTTCATCAATTAGCTGGCCGTCCTTTAGCCACCTATAGAAACAAGGCAAAAAGAAGTCTGGCGATGTATTTTAAATAACTTAGTTCCCAAAAGATACGTGTGTGTGGGCTTATATCTTAGAGGAACTAGATTTATCTATATATTAAATGTTTCTACACATACATAGATATGTAAATTCTCAATTACGTATTTGCCTAATTCCCTATTTGCCCACTCTGTAAAATGAACTACAATGGGGAAAAGAAAAAAGTAAACCTGGCCCAACACAGAAGTTGGCAAAGTGTTGGAACCCCAGTAGTTACGTGTTTTCTCCATCCTTCTATTTACGTTGAAGAAACAAAGAGGTAAGTGCCCCTAAATGGTATTTATTTCAAATGTTTAAATAATATTATCCAGCAAAGTGAATACATTCCTAAAATACCTGTAAAATAAAACTCTGAAATCATATATCATTATTTTTTCATTTCTTATGAGTTATCATTTTCCATTCTATTTTGTAATCATATGTGAACATATGATTGACTAACTTTGCATATCCTGCACCTTGGAAATGAAGGTAAGTATTCACAAAATGCTTTGTGAATGAAGGAATGAGAAAAAAGAATTGGTAAACATAAATGCATGGTAACTTCCTCTATTTCCCTAATATGTGCAGTACATTTCTTTTTACTTAATCATTCATTAAACATTTCAGTGCCTCAAGAAGATCTGACAGATACTGCTTACTAATCTGTCTCTATGAACTGAAGATGTAATTTCTAGGAGCATACATGGAATTCCTCTAATTGAACAGATTTAGGGGCCATGTGATTATTAAGCAAAAGTTGCCTTGGATATAGAGTATGTCTTTTAAAAGAGGAACATAAAGAATATAATTTTATATGGCCACCTTTTAATGACAGAAACTTTTTCAAGATAGCCCTAAAACACTCAAGTAAAGAAGTGGGAGGTATTTAGAAGACATACCAAAACCCTTACATGATAGTTGGTGTGGGAGAGCCTGTCACTTGACAATCTAGCTCCAGTAAGTTATTAACCATCACAATGAAGTAAGATGTTTCATCTCCTCCTTCTATAGCTGGTGGCACTAGAAAACAACAGAGATGTAACATACAAAGAAATGTACACCAGAAAAAATACACCACCATTTTAAGCAATACTAAGTTGCAGTTCAGAAAGCTGACAAGTATCATAGGAATTTGGTACATGAAGGGGATTTGAAATGTAAAATATATTTTATCATACACACTTGGTAGGATCAATGAAGGTATTTTTGATAATGTTGTGGATTTTTCTCAATTAATCGAGCACTCTGGTGCTGCTGATGCCACCTGAATATAAAGTTGGTTCATAGTTTATGTTGCTTATTTTCGTAATAATAAGAGAAGTGAACCTCAGAAATTGGACCTCTGTGCAAAAAGCCTTCAATTTATAGAGAAACAGAGACTAAAAACGTTGCAAGATGACTTCCCAAGGCCCGGAGACTGTTTCCTGCACTAGACATAGTATAGTGCTCATGACAGAGGACCATGGTATCATTCACTGCGATCAGATACTGTCACAGATGCAAAATACATCAATGCACCTACAAATACAAAGCATACCTATCAAAATCAGTGGAAGATTTATGTGGGTTCTTAGATCTTGGGACTCTGGTAATAAATCCACCACTTAGTAATGTGCAGTCTGGAGCTGAACAGATAACTGAAACTTCTCTAAGATTGTTTCATTGTTGTACAACCATTTAATAAAATGGTCAGGTTTTGCTATGAATCTGGAATCCAGATAGTGGCATCCTTATTTACCTAAGACATCAACTTCATATTTGATTTCCTTTTCTCCTGCCACACTGGTAGCCACACATACATACTGTCCCCGATCAACTTCTAGGGCACTCAAGATTTCTAGTTTCTTCCCACCAGCTTCGGTACGGATGTTGTCACTGGCTTTCACAGGTACACCGTCTTTTAACCAGGTGAGAACTGGAGGAGGGTTGCCAGTAGCTTTACACTCTAGTGTCAGCGAATGAGCAATAACCACTTGCTTATTCAGAGGTACGGCCAAGTCACCTTCTATCATTGGAGGAACTAGGTAGAAAAAAGTAATATTTCAGGCATCTTTGAAATCCTAATGAAATAAAGGGGATTTTGTTTTCACGTAGACCATAGAAACTACATAAATGTCTGTCTCCTTCTAAGCTATTAAGGAAAGAATTTTTTGGGTTAGCTGATCTGCAACTATCCTAAATATTGTGGGATACTTTGTTCTGTGTCTGGCTTACAAAGGGTAAATGGTAGAGAATGATCTTAGTCCTAACAACTACTTTACGTTCTCCATAAAAACCAAATGGTCTAGATGCCCCATGTGCCATGGGCAAATGGTTGGGCAAATGAAAGGATCACTTCTTGCTAACTGTAGCTTTTAAAAATATTTTTTCTAAAATTCTGCCAATTCCTATCCATCCATTTTGAAAATAATCAAACCCACCAGGAATTTATTAGTGAATGAATCAGACGTAGGCATAGACAGAAAGCATAGACAGAAAGGTATGTGATTAAAGCACGTATTTTTTCCTTACCATAGACGTCCACGTGGAATGATTTTTCAGCAGTTCCAGCAACATTGGTTGCATGACACGTATATGTTGCTGAATCAGAAATCTGTGCTCGAGGGATATGAAGAAATTGTCCTTTATCAATATAAAGTGCTTGTGAGTTGGCTATGACTGGTTGGCCATCCTTATACCAAGTAATAGCAGGCATCGGCAGTCCCCGTGTTTCACATTCCAGTTTAATTATGCTGTTGATCAATGCTGATATTTCTGTGGTGGCATTCCCTCCTTTAATAGTAGGTGGAACTATAAAGGATTTCAGAACAGAAACAAGTTTTCTAAGCTTTAGCATCTGCATCAAATTCTTAAATGCTGTAGATGTTTAAATAATGCATTTAAAGTATTTAGGAATTAAAGACAATTAGGAAGTCTATGATTTGTCTACTGATAATAAATTGCCTATCTTTTTAATCTTTATCGCCCTCCTTTTGGGTTTCGGATTTCAGTAAAAGCAAAAAGTCACAGTTTCAGTTTCAGGGGTTCATTTGAGTCCAATAGATCGTATTACAATAACTAAGAAAGTTATGTTTAACAAACAAAGCAAAACAAAATAAAACCCCACTTAAAGTAGATAGAATACATTTGACATCAGGCCAAGGGAAATGAAAATGTCAGATGTGGTATGACTGCATGCCCTCTCCCCACAAATACTAAAGGTCGAAGTGCCTTCAGGACCAGCTACTGGAAATAGCTGTGGAAGTTTGAACGTCTGCTTCTTAATGGTTTTTGTTTTGTTGTTGTTGGGTTTGGGTTTTTTGTTTGTTTGTTTTAGCCGCCAACAGTTCACTCACTCAACTTTACTCATCTAATTGGCTACATGTGTATCTTCCATAATTCAGCAACCACGTTCCTGGCCTCTCACACCACATGAGAACTCTGCTGTTGGGAAAACAACTCAAGTGGCTCAATCCCTGCTACATCTTTTGACTGTGGTCATTCTAGGATTGTGCTATAATTGCAACAAGTTAAAACAAATCAAATGGCATGTGCCTGAATTGGGAGTGCCTTAATATTAGTTTATTAAACTTTCATTTTAGAATAGGATATATTATAGAATGTTTCTCTTATGGCTGGACTAGGGTTATTTGTTTAAGGAGGAAGATCACAGAGGTAAAATAACCTTCTCATCAGATCCTATCAAAGGTACAAATTATCAGCATGACTTATCATAATGATGTTCACCTCGATACTCTGGTGGCAGCAGCTTTTGCTAGGTTTCTCCCCTGTAAAGTTGCTCTCCTTTTCCCCTTTTCTGGGAAAGGAATCACTCTTTCCAGTCCATACGTATGGGGTGGGGAGTTCTGTTCTACTTCTTAAGAGAAGAATACCTACATAATTTATTTGGAATTATTCTGTATCATTTTGTTTCTCCTCCCCAATTTATTCACTTACTCAAAAATTTATTTATATCAGTATGAACTCATTGAAACTTATTTTATACTTTGGGTTGTAATCTAATATTACATTATTTAATTTATTATTCAAATTGTTCCAGTTTTGACCACTGGAAGCTATTTCTTTGGTTCCTATGTTACTTTGACATATCCACACCACTTTACTATTTTGATACTTTCTTACTTTTTGACCCTACTACATGCTACAGGCTCATCTTGTATATTCCCTGCCCCAGCCCTAGAATTTACCATTTCTCTAGGAAGCCCTGGCTCCTTTAGTGGAAAAGGATTTTAGAAAATAAGAGCTGGGTACTAAATAGAGTACCTTAATATTTTCTAATACTCATTCTTAGAACTAGCTCACAGTGACAACCATTCACCTGCAGTTTTTGATGACACAAAATTTACGGAAAGATCTACTATACTGTGAAGTAAATATGGTGGAGAAATAACTTTCTTATAAAGTGGTTAAACATACAGCTCAGGGAAACCAACTATGGTTCACAGGCCAGGCACAGAGATGCTGAACTAAGAACAGTTTTTACATTTTTAAAACGTTGGAAAAAAATCAAAATAATACTAATAATATCTTGTGACATGTAAAAATTATATGAAATTCAAACATCAGTGTCCATAAAATTTTATTGGGATATAGTCACACTCATTTGTTTACATATTGTCTATGGTCACTTCCTCCCTCTAATAACTGAGTTAGGTAGTTGCAAAAAATAGCAAATACATATTCTCATTGCTTCTCACTGCCTCTCAGCTCACCATAAATTTAAGTGACACAGTTATAACTCAATAGTACTTCAAGTTGCCATGCATATCACCATACCATGATATTTTATTTTATTTTTATTATCAGTACATACTTCTCATGTCAAAGCAAGAAAAGAAAAGAAGACTTTAAAACATCACATTCTTAAAGCACAACACAGTGTGGATTATTTTGTTGTAAATCAAATGGCAAAGCATAGTGGCTTTTTTTTTGGCAATAATTTTATAGCTGTTTCAAAAGATTACAATATACACTAACACCACTAGACTAAGCACTCATCACATTACTTCCAATTCAAAACAACAGTTGGAAAAATTAGAAAATGTGAAATGGACTAACTCATAACAGAATTTCTTCACAAAAATAAAAAGTCAAAATGAGGCTACAATCAAAATAAGTTTCTCAGTGGTTCATATGTTCGCCAAGCAAGAAAAGCCATTTACCAATGGTAATTTAATTAAAATCAGGGATGATTACAGTCAGTAGTCACAGAAATGTGTCCAGAGAAATCTTAAATCTTTGTTTAAGATTATGAGCCTTTCCATGAGAATAATTGCTTGAAGAGTAGGGAACACTGGGAGCAACATTGATAGTTAATCTTTTTTTAAAGGCAACTTTTATGAATGGTATTCTAGGCCCCTGACAAATTAACAAATGTTACTGATACTGCTTTTTGCTTGAGGAATCAATGCCAAGTTTAAAGAAACTGAAGAGTTAGTCTCTAAGAATAGTCTGCATGGAACGACTACAGACAAAAGTATTTTCAAAGAAGTTAAAAAAAAAACCTGAATTCATTACAACCTGAATCTGCCGGTGATGGGTATTAAGGAGGGCACATATTGCATGGTGCACTGGGTGTTATACGCAAATAATAAATAATCGAACATTACATCAAAAACTAAGGATATACTATATGGTGACTAACATAAGATAATAAAAAATTATTAATAAAAAAAAGATACAGTGCAACTAATGGTGGTAAAAATATGTGTGGGGCAGGAAAAGGCTTAGACAAATTTACAAAGCTTATTAAAATGTAAGGTTTTAAAAGTCTATATTTGTTGCATTATTTATCAGAAAGCCCTTTGTGTAAAATATTCATCTGTTAATAATCAGATGGGTCCATGGTATCTGCCCTTATGGACTTAAACATCATCAGTTTCATGAATTTTTGTTACAAGTAGAAACTGAATATAAAGACCATAGAGCAGTTCCGTGCCTTAATGGTGGTAAAGTTATATTGTAATTTTTTGAGCTCAGGGCTGAAGCTACTTTTTTCTGAATGAAAAGAATTGTCCTCAAATACTATTATTGAATACCACTGAATGATTTTGGAAATTAGTTTTGCTATAAACTTGATAATGTTTCTTAACAAATTCAACCTAAAATTACAAGACCAAAAGAGCACTTAAATGTAAAACTTCTACTATAGTAGTCATTTTGTTTGAATCACAATTAATGTCAAGCTGCTTTATAAATTTCCCATGCTGTCAAACAAAATTGAGATCTCCATTCCCTACAGATTTGCTGTGGATATATTTTCTGAGATCAAATTTCAGTTTCAGCAATGTTTCTCAGACTTTGATACAAATACAAAGGAAATTTCTACATTCGAAAACAAGGACCTTCCATCCAACTTTCAATTGGAATTGTTTAATCTGTGGTATGGCAGGCTAAAATTCAATTATCAAGAGAATATAAGAGAATTCTATAAATGCCTTCTAAGCAACGAATATGGTCAATTAAAATAATATGTTTACAAACTGATATTGGTATTTGACTGTACATATCTGAATGAAAAAACATTTTCCAAGATGAAATACGTAAGATCTCATTACAGATAAGCATTAACAGATGAACATTTGCAATCAGTTTTGTTGAGAGGAATCACTAACTTTGACCTTCAATTATTTAAAATTTTATCCCCCCAAAAGAATTCCATTCTTCTCATTAGTAAATATAAGCTTATATTATTAAAAAATTATAATTTTTAAAATCACCAGAAAAAAGAATTTCATCAATACACAATAGGTAGAAATTTATTTCTACTTTGATATATAAATACCTACATAATATCCTTGATTTTGTCTCATGGTCTGCAAAATCCAAAATATTTACTATCTTGCCCTTTATAAAAAAGGTTCGCCAAATCCAAGATAATTAATTAATACAAATTCAAGCCACCATTTTGAAATCTTAAGGAAGAGCATTTTATTCAGATTTAAAATTTTAATTTTGTTTTGAGGCTACTTATGTCATATGTTAATCTAAAAAAGCATATCAAACTTCTGGTTCAAGTCACCTACAACAGCTGGCAATTAGTTAGATGGTACATTAACGAAAGCAAGAACATAGGTTCAAATAAGTCCCTACTCTCCATGATTGTTTTACAAAGGCAAGTCATTTGCACTGAAAAAGAGCTATTTAAAAAATGTGCACTTATGAAATTGAGAAAAATTACTCAAAGAACATTTCTGATTGACATCAGAACAACATACCATCTACTGCTTAAATTTGCCAAACAAATAAATGTCACTTCCTATTTCCGTTTAATTCATATACACTTTTCTGAGACCTTACTTCTGTTTGAGGGAGGTTGTTACAGAGAAAGGTTATGAACACCCTGCACATTAAAATGCACCGACCGCATATACTCAAAGACTTTTGTACACTTTGGGGAGGCTCTCAGACTTCCTAAACTCAAACATGAACCTCAGGTTAAAAATCTTTGCTTCAGAACTAATAGCTGTCAGTTGACACAATCTCCCCATAGGATATTAAAAGCTTTTTTATTTCCGTCCTTCTTTCACATCTTTCCCCTCCCTTTCTCCCCCCTCCATCTCTTATTTTTTCAATCTTATTTTGTCTCCATTTCTTTCCTTACTCAAGCACAATTTGCATTTCTGCCTTTCTGCCTGTTTTGTCCTCATGTTACTATGTAAATAAGGAAAACAAATGAATCAACTGTGGTGTGAAACACATTCTCAATCTGAAATCTACAGAAATATTCCTCACAGCCCAAATATGGCATCTGTTTCATTCATTCTTAGGAATAAAAACATTTTCATAAGTGAAATAAAATAAGCTTAAGATTACCCACTTGGAAGTACAGACAAACTTGCTAGAAAGGAAATGTATTATTTCCTGAATTATAATACTTAAAACTTCACAATGTTATGCCTTTCATCTCAGCCAATCCTAGAAAATTTAATCACTATAGATCCCTCTCTTCTGGGTGCCTTAGGGCATTATACAGAATGAACAAGAGGATCTGTAATAAAAGAACCCAAGTCCTATGGAAATAGGTGTCTTACTGAATCACAAAAATGTGTTCATCATAGACCCTGGCAACAATACAACAATGTAGAGAAGACTACTCAAAAGCTTAGGGGAAAATTTGCACCTATTATTTAAATGTCTGTTCTGGTCGGAGGCCAATGGTAGCAATAATACTTTTGTTTAACTTGGATTCATGATCGCCAATCTTTCAGTAATGTTACTCCTTTTTGGAGGGCATGTCTTTTCATGACTAAATTCTTCCAAGCCTTCTATTTATAGATAGAAATGATTTAAAAGCATGCATTAAATAAAATCTCTTTGATTCAAGAGCGCTATTCAAACTTTATATGAAGACACTGACATTAAAGGAGGGAAATTTCAAATCCAGTGAACTTCTATAGAAATCAAGCTAGTAAGACAATACAATCACCAAGTAAATAATGAAAAATGAATAACATTTACTAAACTCTTATTATAAGCCAGGTAACCCAGTAAGGTATCTAGCTTTTGATCCTCACAATAACACTATTAAGTAGGTGCTATTATTATTCCCATTTTACAGATGAGGAAACTGAAGATCAAAGGGTTGGGCAATGTGTCCAAAGTCACAAAGCTAGTGAGTGACAGAAGCTGGATCTCGACTCGTCTACCTGTCTCAGAAGCACAAGTTCTTATTAATGACTAGACCAGTGCTGTCCAATAGAAATACAATGCTACACTACAACAAAAACCTATGATGTACTATATGCTGGCTAACTATACATAATAAAAAAATAAATAAAAATCAAAAAAATTTTTAAAAACCCATAAAATTTTTAAAAAAGAAATATAATGCTAACCACATATATAATACAAGTTTTTCTAGTAGACATATTAAAAAAATCTGAAAATAAACAGAGGAGATTAGTTTTCATTATATATTTTATTTAGCCCAGTATATACAAAATATCATCATTTCAGGCATAATCAATGTAAAATTATTAATTAGATATCTTACATTATATTTCATATTAAGTCTTTGATATCTGGTCTATATTTTATACCTACAGCTTTTGTCAATTTGGACTAGCCACATTTCCAGTGCTCAACAGGCTCCTGTGGCTGGTGGTCTCCGTACTGAACAGTGTATCACTAGACCATTCATTCATTTAGCAAACATTTCCTGAAAGCTACTGTGTATCAAAGTAGGGAACCAGCAAAACAAGGCCCTGCTTTTGTGAGGTTTAGCTTCCTTGGAGACAAATAGCAAATAGGTAAATAAGCCCAAAATTAAGGAATAATTTATCAGACAGTGATATGTGTTATGAAGAAAATAAACTCGGACAATGTAATAATGACTGGGTGACTGCTTGGATTGGGAAGATCCTGTAAAGAGGTGAGATTCCTGCAGTATCTAAAATTTCTTGAGTGTCATACACTATGGAGGAACAGAAATTAGTGCAGTAAGTAGAACCACAATAAGCATGACTGTTCCTTTCTATTAGGGAATTCTTTGTGGCTGCAAGGTAATGTTCACGTGCCTTCCTATAACTCTTAGTGTTAAAAAAACCAAACAACCAACCAGCCAAACAAACAAACAACTTACTTTGGAATTCACCTTTTTAGTGAAATGAGGGCTAAGTCCTCTGGTGGGGACTTAGCTGGGAGAGAATAGCAGCACAAACAGAAAGCATTTAAAATATCACCATGTGGTCAGAATAAAAGCCAAGATGGTATGAAAAGAGAACAACTGAATGGTCTGCATGCCACTGCCTTCATTCAATTCATGCATCTCAACTCCTTTTAGAGGGTTTTTTTTTTTTCCTTTGAACCCTTTTAAGGATATAGACATTTGGTTTATCAGATACTAATCAAATAGGAAATACCTGCCCTCTTGAGTGACATCAACTGAAAATCACTAGAACTCTCAAAGAAATCCTTACTTCATGACAAAATGCATTAAAACGGGATCCAATGTTCTAGTCTAAAACACAGAAGATAGGCTCTTTCTTCTAAAGTAAGTAGCATTCTAAATTATTCAGCATTGAATAAAAGAACAGATAATGTTAAACCCTTCTTTTCCTTTTTTTTTTTTTAAGAGAGAAAGAGAAAGAGAGTGAGAGGGCAGACACATATACAATCTCACGACCCTGAGATCATGACTTGAGCTGAAATCAAGAATTGGACGCTTAAGCAACTGAGCCACCGAGGTGCCCCCTCTTCTTTTCAATTTATAATGAGAACTGATAATTTAAAAAGCATAAAAAATCACACTTACTATAGACAGTCAGTTTTATGTCCTTGGCTTGTTTGCCAGCTGCATTGGACGCAGCACACTGGTAACGCCCCTTGTCATTTCTTCGTGCACTCTTTAAATGCAAAACTTGTCCGCTGTCTAGAAGTTCAATGTTAGGATCCTCTAAAAATAAAGGCCTAGAAAAAATAAATTTTATTCTGTGGGTCCATTTTTATTTTCCTATGTTTCCTCTCTTATTGATCACAACAAAAATCATTAAGTCATATGAGGTTAAAAATAGGAATCAAAGTTATTTTTTTCTGTATGAATCAAAAAAGAAATGCAGTGATGTGATTAGTACTCCTACTCAGAAAAATGGAATTATTAAAGCACATTACTAATGCAAGTTAGATAATTTTTACTTTGAGATGGAAAGTTCCTTCATGTCAAACGTAATTGCTGAATATTAATAGAAACCTGGTGGTGTCATTATTTGTTTCAGACTTCCTCCTCCTTATTTTCCTCCTCCTTTTTTTGTTTGCATAGCCAAAAATTTCTACCATCATTCAGTAAAGTAAAACTAAGAGTCTAGGAGTGTGAGGCAAAGCAATATTATTTTTAAACTGCTATCATTATAATACCTGGAAAAGTATTCACAATAGAATGAATAGTTACTACTTACTGAAGGCAATGATCATGTCCAATAGAAATATAACACTTTTCTAAAAAGTAGATATTGTAACAAATATGAATACTTTCATATATAATCATAATACTGAAAGATATTTATGTCAAAAGCAGCTCCTCTCTGGTTGTCAAGAAAGTCTTTTTCTACTGCATGGAGTTACTTATTGACTACTGTAAAATGCCCACTTTACATAATTGGCAGCAGTTTTATTTAATGCTTGAAACATCATGGTCTTGAAAGTCTACAATATCCTAAGATTCATACCTTTAAAATCCACTGATCTTCTTTCAGGAAGACCCATAGCTAGTTTTTAAAAATTTGCAGTGACTTAGCCTTGATAAATAATTAGATGCACTGCTCTATTAAAAGCCATGAGCCAGTCGACAAGATTAAATGGTAGCATATTTAATCATCTACAGTAGCACCCTTCACTATTTCTTAGTATGACACTTTGTAGGAAGTTCTCAAAAGCTAAGATAATAAAGTACCTTAGTTTAATGCATCTTAACTGTTTAAAGGAATTGAATATTGGATAATGTTACTCAAATTTAAGTAACTTTAAAACTTGCATTGTTAATTATGCAAGTAACATAAAAATTTAAACAAACAAAAAAGGTAAGTATTATAAGAAAAGGTCCTCTTGATCTATAACCCCTAATGTGAGTTTTCTCTCTAGACATCTCACCATTGTAACTTTGGTTTGTATTCTTCCACATGTTTTTTTCTACACATCTTCATCCTTAAATGTCTTCCCAAAAGAATCTAGTTTTTATACACAAATGGTATTGCTTTGTTGTACTTCTCTTTTCACTTGGCAATAGCTGTAGAGATATTTTTGGTACCTATAGCTTGATCTTACTCTTTTTAATTGCTGCACAGTATTTCACAATATAACAATGCTGGGAGTTTTCTACCCATCTCCTAATGTGGGGTATTAGGCAGTTTTCACTTTTCTGCCATCACAGTGCTATAAGGAATATTACCTATTGTGGTCCAAGCCCTCCTATGGATCTGCATGAATGCTTCTCTCTCTTAAATCCTGAAAGCATATTTGCTACATTACAGCATACGGACATTCAAATTTTAATAGATATCAACAAATTGCCTTACAGAGTACTAATTTACATTCTCTGCAGCGTAGTATTACATCCCGATCTCCCCTACTCTAGCCATTTGACATTGTTTGAACCTTTATGTATTTATTTATATATTTATTTGCCAAATCTGACCGATGAGAAACAAAAATCATATTAGTTTTGTTTAGATTCTCCCAATTACTGAAACTAAGAATCTTTTTCTTTTTCTTCCAACTTTTTATTTAAATTCCAGTGAGTTAACATACAGTATAATATTTGTTTCATGTGTAGGATTCAGTGATTCATCACTTATCTACAACACCCAGTGCTCGTCATAACAAGTGCCCTCCTTAATACCCAACACCCATTTAACCCATCCCCTGCCCACCTCCCCCCCAGCAACCCTGTGTGTTCTGTATAGTTAAGAGTCAGCTTTATAGTTTGCTTCTCTTTTTTCCCCTCTATGCTCATCTGTTTTGTATCTAAAATTCCACATATGAGTGAAGTCATATAGTATTTCTTTCTCTGACTCACTTATTTCACTTAGCATAATACTCTCTAGGGCACCTTTTAATACATTTATTGCTTAACTGTAAATTTTTAAATTGCCTGTTTATAGCCTCCATTCATTTTTCTATGTTGTCTTCTTTATTGATTTATTAAAAAGTTTGCATACTTTATACATAGTTGCATACTTTATTCTATACAATGCAAATCTCTACTCTTTGCTACTTAAGTCTTCCATGGCTGTTCTCAGAAACCATAACAATACTCAAACTGTGACCATGCTGTGAAAAATACGCTCTCATGAACAATACAAATCAATGCAGCCATACCAGCATGGCCAAGCCTCAGTAGCCCTTGAACATGAAGTCTGGGAAATATCTATTGCTCTTCTGTGATTACTCCTTTTTCTACACTTATAGAACTAGCTTAAGTATTCATCTTGTCATAAAAATTTTCTTTTTTCATAATTCAAACAGTTCCATGTAAAGGCAAAATTATCTCTGCATTTGAATCTTGCATTTTTCATTTTTTATTCTTAGCCTTTGGGCAGAATATTTAGTGTACAATAAAGTGAGTTCCTCTATGTTTCTAAAATAAATTCCCAGCATTTATAAAGTCTTATAATTCATAAGAATGAAAGGTATTACAAGGCTTTGATACCAGTTTTGAACAATATTGTTTTTCCTTCATGTTCACTTAATAATATCTATGTGTTTAAAATAATTGAAAGGGAGAAAATCCACATGCATTTACACATCTATTTCCTTTCAATTGGAACCTTGCAACAAATAGAGAAATGGTACTCACTTGCCATCCTTGAACCAGTGAATAACAGGGAAGGGGGTGCCTTTGACTTGGCATTCAAGGGTGATGTCATGGTTGAGGACAACAGAGACTTCATTTGGGGAGCTGGTACCTATTATGGTGGGTGGGACTTGAACAAAAACATTTTATCATGAAAATCTATGACTTCGCAAAAAGTGGGGAGGGAAGAGCAGGTTATTATTGACTTCTACAGTATTTCAATAAGATTTTAATATTACAAATAAAATATCACACAATAATACCTTTTCATATTGCATCTGTGGACCCACCAAATGCTAAATTTAAATATAGGAACACCTTCGTGAAAGATTCGCTAGCAGGACAATTACCTGCAAAACTAACTCATTTTGAGGAGTGCAAAAGGAGTTGGGAATGTAAGTGAGCAGTGAAGCTCATACAAGGCAATTTATTACTGTTACACATTTTAGATAACAAATGACATCAATATTAACTTTATAATGTTCAAATTCTACATATTACAACATAGTGCTGTTTGAAGTATATTACCCTTATTTCTTTTATTTTTTTATTTTTTTTAAAGATTTTATTTATTTATTCGACAGAGATAGAGACAGCCAGCGAGAGGGAACACAAGCAGGGGGAGTGGGAGAGGAAGAAGCAGGCTCATAGCGGAGGATCCTGATGTGGGGCTCGATCCCATAACACCGGGATCACGCCCTGAGCCGAAGGCAGACGCTCAACCGCTGTGCCACCCAGGCGCCCCCCTTATTTCTTTTAAAGGGCCTCTATGCTATGATTGGATAGGAGACATTAAAAAAATGACTATGCTAGTTTTTATTCTCAGAATTATCAAAATACTGAAGAGTTCTTGTACTCTTCTCTGACTTTGAAATCCTCTCCATTCATATCATGTTAAGATGTTTGGTCTTCATCTTCAGAGCAATGACCAACCACCAAAGCACTTCCTTCAGTAGAGGAAGTGTGTGATCAGATTTGTGTTTTAAGACCACATTGGCTGGGAGATGAAGAACAGATTTGAGTGGCAAAGAGTGGATGAAGGGGAGCAGTTCAGAGGCTACTACATTAATTTGGCTTATAAATAATGATACTTTCACAGTTAAAAATGAAAGGAAGTAGATAGTTTAACATTGGATTGGGAAGTAGACTTGACAGGATGTAGATACATTTAGGGAGTTGGGGAGGGGTAGGCGGAAAGAATGAGTGCTAGGTTCTAGCAGAAGCAAGTGGGTGGTTGGATGGACATGTTTGGCACTGTGATGGGATCACTGAAGATGACCAGAACAGATGTTCACTGAGATCTTTCTGTCTGATATGCCACTATGACATTCAAGTCAAGACACTGTAGAGATGATGAGATATATATTTTTAGAGCTCAGAGAAGAAAGAGCTCTGAGCTGGAAATAAAAATTTGGGAGTCATCAGCACACAGAATTCAAAGCAAATGAATGCCAAGAGAAATAATGCCAATGGGACTAATGATAGGAAAAGATTACTTAGTTTGTTTTTTATAGCCTGTACTTAAATGTAATAAGAATAATTTTGGTAGAAAAAAAATGCAAAGTATTTCAGGCTCTGAGAAGACTAACGAGAGGGATTATTTTTATGCTGAAGCAGCTTAAAAATGGTTATTTGAATGCAGCATCATTCCCAGATTTTATTTCCACCCCAGACTTAGAAACATGTGCCCATTTGGATGAACAAATTAATGAAAAGGGAGGAAGTCATTTTGTCACAAAATAAACTTTAATTACAAATATAACTTTATAAGCTAAAATGATAAAACTTTAAATTTATGAGTATCCAAATGTATTATATCCCAATTCTTCTACCCACACTCAGAATTTTCCCCTTTTAATTAGGATCAGGGCAGAGGTGATTTAGTTGTAAGAGTGAATTAGAATGCAAGGAAAGGTGCATTTGCTACTTTTCTCCAGTTCAAGTTACAACCTAGCAGCTTCAGGTGTGGAGAGCATTAATGAGTTTTACTCTGCCTCATCCTGTATAGTTACTTCCCAGAAAATTTCCCACCCACCTAATAGGAGAAATTGACAAGAGTAGTAATTTATTATTTTATGTATAAGATAGTACTAAATACAGCCATCTCTATGATAAATAATAAATAACTTAAAATATTCTATACCATATGATTCTGGTTAAGCAATATTAAAGACAAAAATAATGAAAGAGTGAAACAAATGACATTTCTCATCATTTTTTTTATTTCTTTGTGTTTCAAAACTGTCAGCTCCATCCTATGATAAGAAATACATCTGAAAATTGTAGGTTTTTAAGACTGTTTCCCTTACCTAACACATTGATGTTAAAATCCTTCTGAGAAGTGCCTGCAATATTAACTGCTTTGCAGGAATATCTTCCTGCATCCTCTGGAGTGACTTTGAAGAGCTTTAATATCTTCCCATTGTTCACAATCTGAATAGTGCTGCTTTCAGTAACCTTCAAAGGCCAAAATGGTCAGTGTTATTTCCAATCCTAACACAAATGCTTACTTAGGAATTGATGTAGAAGGTTTGTATCACTGTTAATAAGAAAGTCATATTTGAATGATTTATTTTAGAGGCAGAGGCAAGGAATTATGTATATTCTGATGTCTTCATTTACCTGGACATCATCTTTGTACCACATAATGATGGGAGAAGGAGTACCTTCGACTTCACAAAAGAGATTTGTCAGCTGACTGACGAACACAGATACATTTGTTATTTGTTCTTTATCCTTAATTACTGGAGGAACTGCAAAAAGAGAGGCGTCATGGCTAGATAATTTTGTAATAAATATTACTTATGAAGTTTCTTTACACAGGCCTTTAGAAAGCAAATTCTAAGATATCTGATAGCTAGAAAGGCTGGCCTTAACATAAAATGAAAATCTTGACCAATATATTTATAAATGACTCTTATTAAAGTTTTACTTTAATTATCACTTCAGAGTTTTGAAGTGAGGATAAAACTTAGGATAAATTTAAGGGAGAAACTAGTTATTTCACATACCACTCAAACCGTAAACTGCTAGGGTCTTAATTAAGTCACGTGAGGGACTCACTACTTTGCTGAAGGAAGTGCATATTGCCCAGTGTCTATGGAAGCCAATACCGATGAAATTTTAAAATAAACATAACCTGTGACTGATGCAAAATGACAAATATACAAATATTTCATTAAAGTGTTACTTATAATAGCATATAATTAATAACACCTAAATGTTCATCATTAATAGATGAAGGTTAAGGAAATCATGGCATAGCCATACAGTGGGATGCTATAGGTATAAACAAGAGTTAGGAATAATGAATAATCCCCAAGATAGATATTTTAGTAAAACAGACAAGGTGTAGAGTAATGGATACAATGTTCTTCTATATATGAACTTTTGTACATAAAAAGAGGATAAAATATATATTCATATTTCCTTGTTACATAAAAAAATATCTCTGGGAAATACATGCACACACACACAAACTTAATAAACTTCTTTGCTGTCAGAGAGGATAAGTATATAGCTTAGCTTAGGTCACGAGACTTCTGACTATTCTACCATTGAATTTTAAATAAACTCACAATAAAAAATTACATGAAATTTTAAATCAAACAACCGAGTAATCAATGCAATCAAATTAACAATTTCCTGTTTGATAACATTCTATTCACATTAATATTAAATAATACTACATTGAAAGACTAACTTACATATTTAAGAATTAGAAAATGTCACATATTCAATTATATGATTTTGGTATTTTATCTATGTTTACCATGGACTTTGAGGTTATATTTTTTTTCTGTGGTTCCAGCTTCATTGACTGCCACACAGATGTACTCTCCATTGTCAGAGGGTGTAACAGAAGCAATAACCAACAATGTGCCATCTTCCAAGATGGAAATACCAGGCTCTCTGCCTGTCAGCTCCCTACCATTCCGTATCCATTTGATGGTTGGTTTGGGGGTACCTAAATAAGAAATCAGAGCTTTGTGATATTTTATAATAAAATTAGGAATCATTATTAAATATAAAATACATTGAGGAAAAACAAAAATTTTGTTATGACTATAATTTGTACCCTAAGGTACTATGCTATTTTCAAGATATTTCTCCTGGCATGAAATTTCAAAGAGACTATGGTATTTAATGCCTCTAATTCCTGATCAGTCTTAAGGGACCTATGGTCTCTAGTGTAGAGTTTGAGCAAGTTGTCTTTATCAAGACTTTCAGAAGACAGTAAGCAAACCAAAGCATTTTCTTGTGTGAGTTCAGGTAATTAGTGGGGAAAAAACTATATTAATCAAATGAAGATAGTTTGGGGGTAAAAATAAATGAAAGAACAAAAAGCAAGAGATTATCACAGGAATACAATATAAAGATTGCCCAACCAAGTAGAGTCATAAGTGCAGAAGCAATAATTATATTTATATTTATAAGTATATTTATATATTTTTAATATATTAATAAATATATATATTTATAAATATATACATTTATATACTTATAATTCACACTTAAACAGGCCTGATATAGTAGAGATGAGTAACTTCTACTACTGACATCTGGTGGTTTTGTGCTGTTAAACATAGGACGATAGAAGCAATTCTTGACTTTTTATACTGAAAAGAAAATTGGGAAAGCAGAGAGGACGACTGATTTCCTAGATTTATTTATGAGTAAATGAAAGTGATATGCTGATGAGTAGAAGTGAAAAAACCATCTAGAAGTATGTAAAAGCACCTATTGGAAATAGGCAAACATTAATTCTGTATTAAGAATATATTTATTTAGCAAATGATGTGTCAGGCACTAGTCTAAGTACTTTCAAAATTCACTTAATACCTATAAAAATAAAAAGAAAGGATATTAATGTGATTGCATGGCATTAATAATCTTATATTAAAGGATAATAAAAATATTGAAGTATTGGCATATAATAGAAGACAAGTATAAAAGAATGGCAGGATACATAAAATGTGTCACTAAGGTTAAACTCAAGTTGAGTAAAGGACTTATGAAAGTGACTATGAAAGTTGTATTTATGAGAAAAAAAATAAAATATATTGGCCTATTTCATTGTGCTAATAGTAAAAAGCTGACTGATGAGGAAAAGAAGGTGAACTGATGGACTACAGTTGTCTATGTTGTCAAAGAAAAAAGGGGTATAATCATTTCCTCATTTCTTCACATCCCACTCATTCCTTTATGCATTTCAATCCGACTTCTCAATGAATACTCACTGAGTGAATAAATGAAAAATTACATGAATGAGCAAAAGAAGTTATATTATCTTTAACTTATTAATGGTAGAACCATCATGTACAAGATGAAATTTGTTGCACAAGACAATGAAAATGTATGGAGCTACTATAAATGAACCTAAGAATTATATCCCAGGTGAAAACGGGGAACCCAAAAGATGTGGTTTTTCAAAGTGGAAAAGGCAAATCAAAACAGCTGGGAAAAGGGAAGTCCAAGCCAGCACTGGAGTCTGGGATCCAATAGAGAGCAAAGAGCAACAGTGCCACTGGTAGGATCCAGAGGCAGTGTGTACTCAGTGTAAATAGCTGAACTTAAACCCTTCTAAGGGTCTCTTCTCCAGGCTTTGCCTCCTCCCTCACTGCTATGGGAATAGTTACTGATAATTATTTTGATATATGAAAAGCTTGTTAAAGTTCTCTTGTGACACTGGTAGAAAATAATCACTGGTGAGGGCTGCTGTGGAGAGATGCAAAATCTTGCTACAGAAACAGGAAAAGCCTTCATCTGCTGCTGCCTCCAGGAACAATCCCTAAGAGGCCTTTGTGGGAGCACTGGTGGCACCAGCTGCATGGAGTCAACGGAAAGAATACTGCCTGGACTTTGCCAGAACTGCTGTAAAAGCATTTGAGTCATTGTGGATGAAAGTAAACATGAAAGAGAGGACATTCTAATCCACCTACTGGCATCCAGAGTAAGGGGTGACTGACAATGCCTCTTTCACATCCCTCTGAGGAGAGAGAATAACAGTTCCCTGCCAGGAAACAGTGTGGGGTAGAAAGCCCAGAAATTCAGGGAGGTAAAAGGGGTTTGGATAAGCCTCAGAGTACCAAGTTAGAACCTGGCTTCAGAGTTACCAGTAGAGGGTAAACCTAAGAAAAGAAGTTTTTAGAAGAGCAGTATCCAGAACAACAGGGGGTTAGTGCTGATTCATACTTCAGAGTGAGATAAATGCAGAAAATTCTGAATAGCTCTAGCTGTCACATTTCAAAGAGTAATCCTATCAAAACTGAATGAACTAAGAAGCAACAGTAAGAAGCACGAACTACACGGGAAACATAGTAGATAAGGCAAGCTTGGAAGAACAGAATGTTTTTCCATTGAAGAAAATAAAATACCTGTGAGGGAAAAACATCCATTCAAAGAGCTGTTATTTAAAAGAGGGATTAATGCCCAAATGTTATAACAAGGACTAATGTGGATCTTTTTATAAAGATGTTTTGGGTTTAATAGAGAATTCTGAAATAACATAACATTATGCTAATGCCCATATGTCCGAGGATTACACACCTTTTGCAGGACATGGAAATGCAATGCGTTCATTGGCCACTCTTTCTTGGAATGGAGTGTTATATGGAGGTTCTAGGTCTTCCAGTGTAGGTGGTTCTATCAGAAAAATAAATGCATTATCACTGACTTTCCTTAAGTAATATCAAACCTTCCTGAAACATCATCAACCAGCTACACTGGTGAACTGCTCTCTTTCCTGATTCTCCTCCTAAATATGACACATATTTCTAGCTGTCAGACA
Organism: Ailuropoda melanoleuca; assembly: GCF_002007445.2. Lineage (NCBI taxonomy): Eukaryota > Metazoa > Chordata > Mammalia > Carnivora > Ursidae > Ailuropoda > Ailuropoda melanoleuca. The sequence continues at coordinate 84,015,511 of NC_048225.1, forward strand.
TTTCTACCTCAGGTTATGCAGTACATTTATCAAACTGCTAAAATACATGGCCAAATATTTTGCTAGAAAAGACAAGTTACAGGGTGCCTGGGTAGCCCCGTCAGTTAAGCAACTGACTCTTGATTTGGACTCAGGTAATGATCTCAGGGTCATGAGACTTGGCCTGCCATTGGGCTCTGTGCTCAGTGCAGAGTCTGTTTAGGATTCTCTCTCCCCCTCTCCTCTCTCTCATATATATATATATATATATATATATATATATAAATAAATAAAATCTTTAAAGTACACAATGGCAGGGAGCATCACCATATTTTAATTTTCTACATAGTACTCCTCACGATCTGTATGTCTTACTTGCTTTCTGTCTACTCACAGTAGAACAGCTTATGCCCTCAGGTCATATAATATACCCACACCGTACATATATTTTCCTGTGCCAAAAATCACCTTGGACGTGTAGTGTTATTTCCGTTTCATCACTGCCTGCTATGTTAGTAGCAACACAAGTGTATATGCCGGAATCAGAGAGCATGGCTTGCTCGACGCTTAACATCCCATCTGAATTGCTAACGTGCTGTACTCCGTCAACCAGCATGGCACTTCCGCCCTTCAACCACGTGATCACAGGGAGAGGCGTCCCTTGAGCGTTGCACGGAATGTCCACTCTTTGACCAACTTGGACTTTCATAAGTTTAGGGCCACGCTGTATCTTTGGAGGAACTAGAAACAACTGAGTATTAATAATCCAATTAAAAAATTCCATTGTCTTCTCACTTTTAATGAGAACTCCTTACCAAGAGGCAGCGTGAGAAAGTGGAACAATCTCAGGATTTGGACCCAGGCTCAGGCCACTTACTAGCTGTGTGATCAAGGGCAAGTCAGTAAATTTCCTGAGGCCTGTTTCCTTGATAATCCAATCAAAAATAACCTCTTCAATACCAGTACACTGCAAGGATTATGGGCATAATAAATATAAAACCCCTCAGGCCAAACTTGAGGAAAAGGCAAGTGTTTAAAAATGTTAGGTTTCCTTTAATTTATAAATAATTTAAAGTTTAAAGCCCTCTTAAAAGGCAATAATTTCTATAATATAAGGGAGTAAAAGAAAAAGCGTTTCTCTTCACGTACTCCTAGCTTTCGTTTCCTTTGTGGAAGGTTTAGCCAGAGAGTAAGAAAAGTTTCTCATAAAAACCTTTGCGAATTTCAGCGAAGAACATCAAAATCAAGCCTCTATTCCTTGTGTTTATCTACCTTCCTTTAGAAACTTAAATGAGATAATTTATCAAAACATTGGCAAGTATTATTGGTTTCCACATACACACATTATACACTAGAGAATCAAGTTGACGCATAAGGATATCATTAGATTTTCTGTACCCTAAAAAGCCCCATTTCTATGTCCTTTTTAAAAAACTTGATATTTAACCAAGACATTCTAAAGGTTGTGACAACCTTATAATTTTGAGAGGACTGTCATGATTTTATGAAAGAGGAAACTAAAGGTAAGAGAGGTTAGGTAATATGCCCAAGATACCCTAGAACTAGTAAATGAAGGATCTCTCATTGGATCTCAAATCCCATGGTTAACAGGACCATGGGATCTGAAAGTGAAATCAGGTCAGTACTATCTGAGAAAATCTTTTCCTGATATTTGAATATCTGGCACCTAAATAATGCCTGATAGATATGTACTCACTAAGCATGTGTTGAATAAATAAATATTCGGAAAGACTATGGTAAAATTGAGGGAATAAAACAGATTAACTAGAAAGTTTTTAAAAAATTAAAGAGTTTCAGGAAGCAGAATGTTTTCAGGTGCTGAATTCTCTGACTATTGAAAATGACCATGTATATACTAGTAAATTCTTCTTTGAGAACTCACATTTCACTTCTACAAAAAGCCAGCAGTCTAAACACATTTTTTTTTACAGTGCATCAATATTTGTCATAAGTGGCTGTAGACATTTAATAAAACGGAGAGCCAAAATTTTAATACTGTTCATTTGAGGGAGAAGGGGAAAAGTTGTCTATCGATGTAAATAAACTTTCCAGAGCAAATGAAAGAAAATCACAAGTCTCCAATTTTAGAAAATTTTTCTCTAATTACTCTATATACCATTTGGAGATTAAGTATCAAAGAAACTGGTATGACAGATTTTCCTGGGGCCAGTACACAGATATCATATGCCTTCATTTCAAAACTCACCATGGACATTTAATTTAACAGACTGAGTCACGTTTCCAGCTATATTTGTGGCAACGCAAAGATACATCCCACTATCTGAAACACGGGTCTCAACAATCTTCATTGAACCAGAAGGGAGGAATGTGTGTCTGAAAGAAAGAAACCACATAATAGACCATAGAACATGAGAATTTAAATACCCCCAACGCAGCGCACTTCAGTGTGAAATTATTACTCTGCAAGCAGTTTTTAAACCATTCTCTCATCTATATTATTTTTATGTACCTTTAAAGTCAGGAATTTTCATAATTACGTTGTGTATTCCATACAATGTTCTTACAAATACAAAATCAGTTTTCTTTTACCTTTAGATCTAACTTAATGGTCTGAAATTATCAAAAAATCGTACCTCTCTCTGCTTTATTAAGTTGTGACGACACAAAACAAATATATATTTTAGTAAGCTTTGAACGTATTCTGAATACTGTATTGTTTTCTCTGCAATACTTTGTTAAAAAATTTGTGTGTTAAGGGGTGCCTGGGTGGCACAGCGGTTAAGCGTCTGCCTTCCGCTCAGGGCATGATCCCGGCGTTATGGGATCAAGCCCCACATGAGGCTCCTCCGCTATGAGCCTGCTTCTTCCTCTCCCACTGTCCCTGCTTGTGTTCCCTCTCTCGCTGGCTGGCTTTATCTCTGTTGAATAAATAAATAAAATCTTTAAAAAAAAAATTTGTGTGTTAAGGCAAAAGAAGGTACATGCATAATTCTCAAAAATTTATTGAATATATTCTTCCTACAGAACAATAAGGTAGTTGAGTGAGCCAGATCTACATATAAAAATGTTACTACGTTAATTGTATTGAAATAGCTTTAAGGGGGAGAGGGCCAGATAGACCTGCTTAATATCAAGATTTCTTATAAACCTAGGAAAAAGAAAGTTGTTCCACTGGCCCTGAGACAGAAAATGAATAAATAGTTAAGGACAGAATTCCCCCCAAAAGAAATAAGCATATAGGAGAATCCAACATGTGATATGCAATAACAGAGGTGATACTGAAAAGAGCAAGGAAAATGCTGATTATTCAAAAATGATGTTGGGCAATAGGTTCTCCACATGGGAAAAATAAATAAATAAAAATAGAGCACTATCTAATACTAAACACAACATAAAATTCAGATAGACTAAGGTCCATAATGTGAAAAACAAACTTAAAATACTAGAATAAAACACTGGTGGCCATGTTAACATCCTTCGTAAAGTACAAGCCTTAAGGACAATAGACTAATACGCTGAGCTACATAAAAAATGTAAAATTCTATATACTCAGACATCACACATTACAAGCCTTCCAGTGGTCTGAGAAAAGATATTTTCAACACATACGACACATACAACAAAGGACTGTTATTTCATTTACATGTGGAACATAAGGAATAGCACAGAGGACATCAGGAGAAGGAAGGGAAAAATGAAGGGGGTGAAATCAGAGGGGGAGACAAACCATGAGAGACTCTGGACTCCAGGAAACAAACTGAAGGTTTCAGAGGGGTGGGGAGGGGGGATGGGTTAGCCTGTAATGGGTAGTAAGGAGAGCACTTGTTGCTTGGAGCACGGGGTGTTATACACAACTAATGAATCATGGAACACTACGTCAAAAACTAATGATGTACCGCATGATGACTAACATAACATTAAAAAAAAAAAAAAGAATACAGACCCAATTTCTATATTCAACAAGAAAAAGACAAACAAGTCACCAGAAATCTGTGCAGCGGGTTTAAAGAGGCAAGTCACAGATGACACAAATGCCAACAAAATAAAAGCATTCTGGGCTCCCTGGAAGTCAGTCACATGAAAACTCAGATAGTTGCAAGATACCATTTCACACCGATCTGAACAACAAAAATGTTTAAGTCCATCAACACATGCATTGATGATAACAGGGAAGCAGGTACACCTATATTCTAATGGGGAAAGGTAAATCAGTAGTGTCTCTTTGGACGGCAATTTCACATCGTCTACAAAAGCTGAAAGTAGGAATTCATCCTGACCGGAAACTGTAGCTCTCAGTACCGGTCCTAAAGAAATTCATGCATGTGTATACAGAGAGACATACATAAAGATATTCACTAAAAAACCTTGTTTGTAAAACCAAAAAACCAAAACCAAACCAAAGAGAAACAAACAAAACCCTGAATGTCCAAACACTGGGAAATGTATACACAAAATGTGCAATATGTATATGGTAGTTAAAAATGAATAAACTAAATCTATGTGTATGAAAATGAACAAATGCTACTTAATAAAGCAAGAGGAAGAATAATAATATATAATATGTTACATGGCAAATTGAAAACAGACACACAAAACAAAATTAAAAACACGGAAAACAAGATCCTATACACCTTTAGGAACGCATGCACAGCAGGTACGGGACGTCTGTGGCAGTATTTGCCCCCGGGAAGGGAGAAAAGGGATTGGGGAGGAAAACAACGGAACTTCAACTCTATCTGTAATATGATATTTCTTTCATTCAAAAATATCCAAAGCAAATATTTTTCAAAGAAATAATAAGCTTCTGTAAAGTGGTTCTTAATTGTCTTTTTTATCCTCACCAGGGGTAAGGACTCTACAGTAGCATGAATAGATAGCTTCATAACTATACATCAAGAAGTTTAACAGACATAGCCAGAGGCTGTAATTCTTATTCCACCAGTAACTTTTGGCATGATATTGAGTTAAAAGAGTAATTGCTACTATTCCTTGAGAACTAGAGACAGGGGATGTGGAATAGACATTACCTTATATAATCCTTTCAGGTGAGTATTAATTCCATTTTATAAATAAGAAATCTAAGGTTCAGAGGGCCACTGAAAAAATAGCCAAAAGTTTCAGGCAAACTTTAAGTGGTGGAGGTAAATTTAAACTTGTACCGGAACGGCAACAAAGGTGGTACCTTAAAGGCTCTGGCATTACGCTTTCCCTGTCATTTGGGGAAATAAATTTGATAGCAAATTTACTGTCTCGGTGGGCCTTTAAATGTCTAAGGGTTTAATCAAGATTTTTACAAAACCTCTAATGAAAGTCAAGTCTTAGACATTAGAATACTTACTGTGTTTTATGGTTCCTGTGGGATTAAAGAGATTCTATGTGTCCTATGCACTTGTGTTAACACAAATCTACATAAAAATGTGCTCCATTTCAACAACTACCTTGTATATGCATCTGTGAGAAATTACATCCAAGCTGGGTGTTAGCATTTCTGATACCTAGGAGTGATTTAGAAGGTATCTATATATTTTCTGTAGGCTCAGATATATGTATGAATTATCTCAAATTTAAAAGCTATTTTTTGAAACGTCTGAAAACCTAAATGGGTACACCCATCTGCCCCAAGAGATTCTGTTTTCAGGTGTCGCGGTTCATTCCAGGTCCCCTACCTTGGAGAGAATGGCGAGATGAGCTGGGTCTCTTTGGCCCAGGTAATGATGGGTGGGGGTAAGCTCTTCACTTCACATGGAAGGGTCACCTCTTCCCCGGCAAGGACGGAGATCTCAACAGGCTTATCCTGGGACAGTCCTCGTTGATCTCCAAACACTCTGGGCCTTACTAAAATAAACACATGTTTTGGAAGGGAAGTACTACACTGAAAACATTTAACTTGCATTCAAACGTGGACTACTAAAATTCTTTAAAAATGTACAAAAATATGCTGTCTATTCCAAAGTTTCAGGGCATATCTAAAACTTTCCATTAATATATTTATAGCAAGAGCTGAAAGGAAAATGACCAGAAAGTTTCCCTTTTTAGTTCTTCCTTTCGGAACAGAAGGAAGAGGTCAGCTGAAATGCCCTTCTGGAGTCTGCCATCTGTAAAAGGAAGCCCTCAAGGCAGAGCGCTCACCAAAACATAGCTGAGGTTCGGCTTTGCTAGGGCTTTTAACTAACTGGTGTTTCTGAAGCTGGTCGGGTGCAATAAGCATACTCCTCAGGAAAACACCATAAAATTTTTCCGAATGGCTATACAATTACTCCCCCTTTAAATAAGAATCTAGTCAGAGAAGATGTTGGTTGGCAGTAAAAACGCGTTTTTGTAAAATCCAGTTCACTTTAGGAGAACAGCCCCTGGTGATATGATTTGGGAGAGAAATGTGAGTTTTGGCGCCAACAGACAGTGTCAAAGAAAAACATTCTTCCGGGGGCTCTCACCGTAGACAGTCAGCTGCACTTTCCTTTTGGCGTAGCCGGCTGCATTGGTGGCCGTGCAGACGTACTCCCCGCTCTCTTCACCCCCAGGTGACACCACATACAAACTTCCGTCAGCCCCTGCAGAAAACTTAGCACTGCTGGTGGAAATCAGCTCGCCTTTCTGCAGAACACAACAAAGAGTGTTTTTTAAGATAATAAAGGAGTGACTTCATGTCTGGAAAAGGAAGAGAGGAAGAAAAAGATCTCCATGGGGGAAAATACTAGATTAAAATAATGCTAATCTGAAGTAAGTTATTTGTATGAAAACTGAAGCAAATAAAGCAAAGGTGGTATTTCTTCATACTGAACCATGTCCCCTTTGTTCCAGAGCTACTTAAAAATGGAGGGAATAATGGTAATAGTAATGAATGGGACAGTGCTTATGTTAGCCATGTACTGTTTTGAGCACTTCACATGAATTAACTATTTTCACGTTCAAAACAATTATATGAGTAGGAACTACCATAATCCCCATTTTAGAGATGAAAATATTAAAGCTTGGGGATGATGTGGAACAATGGTCAGTCTGTGGCAGAGCTAGGACTTGAACCCTATCGGTCAGACTCTGGACCCCAAACTCTTAACCTCTGTGCTTTATCACAGCACAAAGGCCACCCTGGCCTTTCATTTTTACATTTTCCTAAAATGCATTAAACTTTTAGACAGTACCAGACACTGCAGAATTTGGGGAGCTACAGTACTGGATTTTTGTGTCCAGAATGCAGAAATTTTAACCGTTTTATTTAACTTACAGATGTCAGCACCAACTTTATGTTTCAGAGCTTTTTAGATATATAAAATTAGATTGTGTGGTAAAACACTTTGGTTGTAGTACTAATTATACAAATGCCATATTTTGTTATTATGCCATCATTTTATATTACTTAGAGCTGCCAGACTTAAGTTAATTTACAGAAAATATCTGCTATCTTCATGACTGTTCAAAGATGAGAAGGACTTCCTTAGGAAATGGGTTTTTCCTCACTGCAAGGATACAAGTAAAAGCCAGAGAACTTCATGAGAGGGACACAGAGGGGAATAAATGAGTTCTAGTATGTCTTATTTTGGCCTCCTAAAAGAACAGGGTCTGAGACAAAGATTTGGGGGTAAGCAGTTTAGTTGGAAAGTGATCCCCAGAGGCTTAAGCAGGTAGGTGGGAGAGTGAGGCACAGAAGGAAGGAAAGTTAAAAAGGATTTCAGTGCTCTTGCTTCCTCTGTGGGTGGTTGATAAGCTTCCATGTGCTGGGGATCCTTTGAGAAACTATGTAGAAGCAACTCAGAAAGAAGTATTCTTCTGATGGATGAGAAGTAGGTCATTTACATAGGACCTGCCCCCCACTGGCATTCATGTTCCTACCATTTCCCGGCTACCCAAGAAGCAGGCTGGTGGCCTTGTGGGACTCTGAAGAAAGCCCTGAAAAACCAGAGAGGCACACACATGAAGTGTGACTCTGGCAGAGTGCACGGAGCTGTCCACCGGAGCTGCGCTGAAATCACAGGGCTGCGGGGATGTGGCAAGGGTAAAAAAGGATCTGCTACAAACATGCAAAGTGTTTAGAAAAGTTCCTGATGTACTTAGGGGCTATGTTAGTGTCCACTGTCGTGTTGTTAATGTTACTCCAGCATCAGGCAGGTGACGGCACTAAGGACATTTTAAGGTCCCCTCCATGTGGTATGACTGCATGGGTTTTCCTTTTCATAAAATTCTACGGTACAGTCACGAGTCCCACGTATGACGAAGAATAGTCAAACATGGTTGTGATAACACTTAACATTAACAAACAGCACTAGGTAGGCCATTTACCTTGGACCAGATGATAGATGGCTTGGGAATTCCACTTGCTTTGCATGGTAGTGTTACTGGAATGCCTTCAATTGTGCTGAGCACCTGCTGACCATGCTGAATGGTTGGAAGAACTGAAAAAAAGAAGCAATATTCAGAATCTGAGCATCGGTTCTTCCATTTAGCTTCATATGTTTACAGTTGCATGTTTTTAGGATAGACTGCATATTTGTAAAAACTAGCTAAGACATCATTTTTTTTTAAAGATTTTATTTATTTATTCGACAGTGATAGAGACAGCCAGCGAGAGAGGGAACACAAGCAGGGGGAGTGGGAGAGGAAGAAGCAGGCTCATAGCGGAGGAGCCTGATGTGGGGCTCGATCCCATAACGCCGGGATCACGCCCTGAGCCGAAGGCAGACGCTTAACCGCTGTGCCACCCAGGCGCCCCAAGACAACATTTTCTGATAGAAATGTAGGGTAACTTGTAAGGGAGGGTAATAAATACAGTAACTATCATCTGAAGAATTTAATAAAAACTTAAAGTCAAGTAGTAAATCATGCATAGCAAGTTAACTTTCTTAACAAAAATAAGACCAAAGAAAATCCATGTTTTCCTGGAAACTCGAGGCAGAATTACATCCTAACAGTTTCACATTTAACCATACCTTTCATCATTGTCCATTACCCATTAAGCTGCAGTGAGCTGACGTAAGCCCACTGCCAGAGAAATGGAATGTTTAACCACTACACATTTAATATCTGTGTATTCACAAGAACTACTTAACAAGCTACTAAATTTAACCTAGAAAGAAGGATATGTTTTCTTAAAAGAAATTCAACAATAAAACTTGCAAGGCCTTAGGCGTTTACATTTAAAAGACTAAAATACTGGATTCTAAGTCAGTAGTTTTCACTAAGAAGAATAACATACCTTTCGACTTTAGAAAGCAACTGAAGAATTAACATTATATGAGCAGAAGCAAAAGGAAAAGGAAGAGTGTTAATGATTCCATTCTGTGTATATCTCAATTAATCACAGGCAACTAGCATACGAAAAAGTATCAATACTCAATGTTCTCAAAATAATGAATTTGATCAGTGAAGTTCCCACACATGAAAGTTCTTAATATAGTGCAAGGAACACAATACAAGCCCGTTATATACCAGGCGATTCTTCTCCTTCCCCTGGGAAGATGAGACTGGAACTGCTCCCTAGTGCTCATGCACTCACTGTGTCTTGCCTTTGAGTCAAATTTCTCAAGAATTATCACAGCTACCTGGAAGAAAAGTTTGCCAGAACAAGAGATACCAGAGACCTTCATGCATAAACTTCTCTGGAAGGCTTAGCTTTGCTACACACTGGTATTTTCCCAAGGCTGTGCTTATTCTTTAGATAATTTCTTCTTAAAAAAAAAAATATTGGCAAAAAAATCCCAGTCAATTGCATTGACTCTCTACGTCAGGCTACTCTCTAATTTCCAGAATCATCATGGAAGAGTCAACTCTCAACTCTACTGTAATTTTGCAGCTACATGGAATAAGCCATTTTCTTAAATGCATATTGAATTTGACAGCTATTAGGGAAAGTGGCAAATTTAGGCATTTTCAAATCTGATGACATCTGTCTGAAGAACTGTTTCTTTCCAGATTGTTCACCTACATAAATCAAGATGACAAGTGAGTGGTTTGCCATTTTAATTTACATTTGTATTTGCATGCATTAATTCAGCCTTTTAAGAACTGGTCACTGAGAGTTTTTAATGAGTATTCTTAAAAGTGACAAGGCAGAGTAATGAAGGAATGGCAGTGTTAATTAGCATGCATATGGAGGTACAGAAAACCTGCAATGCTGTGTCACATCCAACTCAAAAACTAATCTGTCAGCTAAAATGGTTGCTCGGTTTCATTCCTGTCAAATGTATAGGTTGATTTTTTTTAACCTTAGTAACTAGATCAGTTACTCATTTTAGATTAAGATGGATGAAACGATGTGAAATGATCTTTTTAGCTTTTAAATGTCAACATTTAGTGCATCATGATAAACCACATCACTGGTTCATCCTCACTCCTCTGATGTGGCAGACATCCCAGATAATCATATCACTCTATCACTCAAGTAAAAATTTGCCTCAGGATCCTTCTCAACACAATATTCTATGGAGACATGACCATATTTTTATACCCGATTCTGAAGCCAGTCCATAAGCACCCTCCAGGAAATCTATGGGGTGATTTTTTTCTAAAAATAGTTAAACACAATTCTGTTCAATCTGGCATTATGCATTTACTCTTTTAGACCATAATTTAGTGTTACTTTAATATTTCTTTAAAATAGTATTTCTTCAAGAATATCTCATGCGATGTTGGTGGGGGCTGGTGTAAGACTGAGAGAGGCAGAAAAGGCTATTTACAATGAGACACAGACATGAAAAAAAGAAGACAGTCTGTATCCACTGACAATTTCAATAGACCAAGCAAAATGTGGAAATTACCGGATTCTCCAGCTCATGTCCTAAAAAAAGGATGAATTTACTAAAAACAAATGTTCTGTGTTACTTTCATCTCTGTACACGGAACTGCTTTTTAATACCACACTTAAAGCAATGTTGCAAAGTCTTTAAAGAAAACATACAAAAAAAAAACTTATGACAATTTCTTAAACTATGAAGTTGTCACTTATTTATTGAGATGTAAAAAGTTCATGACTATTAGTCACGAAAGGAAAAAGATAGCTTTTGGATTTTCTTATTTGTGACCTTTTAAGTTATCTAACATGCAAAAAGATTGTTTGGAGCACATGAGGTGGCCTTTAGAAAAGTTTAGGTCATTTCTAGCTAACACACAAAGGGGTCATTAGTAAGGACATGCTTGTTGCACAATCCAAAAAGAAAAGGCAATTTGGATGGAATAATAAGTTCAGCTTGTCTGAAATTAAAATGTATTTTTAAACATAACTCTTTGAGAACTGAGTTCACTTTTATCAATTAAGAAACCACTTACAAAAGCCCTTGGCCAGACTCAGCTAGTGACTCCCAATAAAGCCTTTTTGTGTATGTAGGAAAGGGAATTCTGGAAACAGCCTTAACAATGTAAATAGTGTTCAAGAAATAAGGCTTTTTGTTAAGAATAACAATTAGGAAAAAAATCTACTTCTTACAGCTAGAAGACACAGTTATTTGATTTAGAGACATAAACCTAGCTTTGACATGGTTTGGAAAGAATTACAAGGGTGTGTCTCTTACCATGCACGTCCACAGTGGTAGTTTTGTTAACGGTTCCAGCAACATTACTGGCCACACAAGTATATTTGCCTCCATCCTGAAGGCGAACTCTTTCAATATGGAGACTCCCATCACTGCGTACAGTGATGTAAGGATTTTGGACCAACTTGAAGAAAAAAAAGTCATATTTAATTTAAAAGGTAATGTTCCCAAAGTCATAACCAGATTTGTTTTTTTTCCAACTAGGTTATTAAATGTCTTATAACAGAATATTTTAACACCCTTAAGGGAAAAATGATGAGCATAAAATGTTACCAAGAGTAGAATCAATTATGTGTCATCCTGATATACTACCAAAAATTATACCTACTAACATCTGTTGGAGTTATGCACATGCTGGAAAAAGGAACGACATAGAGACATCATTTGACATGAAATTTCATGTCTCTGTGATTTTTATTATCACTCAGGACCCAAATTCCACTAGTCATTTTTACTTTTTACTAATTTGTTGTTTTTCAAGAAGACAACTACTTATTTTTCAAGAAGACTACCACTTGCAAGCTAGTTGATATTTTTATTTTTGCAACAGGCAGTCATTCAAGTTGAGAGAATGTGATTCATCTCAACACTCACCCTTTTCAGTGAAAGATCCAAATATTAGAGGAAATATATGACATAGGAACTGTGTCAGAGAAGGCTGGCAACATTTTCTGTTAAAAATGATCACTCTAGGGGCACCTGGGTGGCTCAGCTGTTAAGCATCTGCCTTCGGCTCAGGTCATGATCCCAGGGTCCTGGGATTGAGCCCTGCATTAGGCTCCCTGCTTGGCGGGAGGCCTGCTTCTCCCTCTTCCACTCCCCTTGCTTGTGTTCCCTCTCTCGCTGTCTCTCTCTGTCACATAAATAATTAAAATCTTAAAAAAAAAATGATCATTCTAACTGTGCCATTTATGCATTTTGTTCAATCACAGGATACCTTAGTGCTCAAACAGTAACATCCTTTGTTATAAGGGCATTTAATTACTAAGTGAGGTCTAGTAATTTTCCTCAGGATTTTACGCAAATATGAACAATTTTACATCTTATTCCATGGAGTCAATTCACTTCTAACTGGCACTTAAAAAGAGAGCGAGTCTAACTACCCTGGAAAATGGAAGGAAAAATGTTCTTAACTAGAAGAAAATTTATTGCCAGAGATAGCATGTTTGCAAAAAATTCCATAGAACTTTGAAAATTTTTTCACATCCTTTCATAATCTAAAGTTATACATTGAAAAACAATGACACAAAATAGATCCACATTTTCAAATAGTTCATGATAAAAGATATAATGTTTGAAATTAATAATAAAGATTAATAAATGGAAGATTTTATGAAAATATTAATATTTATTACATCCTACAGAGGATATAAAAATATTTAAATGCTATAAAAATAATTTTCAATTTGCTTCAGTTTTTACATATTCTGAAGAGTTTATTAGTTGCATTGAATTTAAAGCAAAACTATAAAAATCACACCATTGGCTATTTCTCCATCTTATTAATTCTGAAATTACGTAAACTGCATAAACATGTTAATACTGAAAAAAAGTTTTTCTTTTATATTTTTGTATATTTATTAAATTGAATGTATTTTTGTACATTTATTAAATTGAAATTTCAATGGTTGGAATAAATTGCCTCTTATGCAAGAAAATTAGAAATGTGAATGCATGGATTTAAAATGTTCTTACCATGGCTGAATTCTTAATCCACCGACGTTCAGGAATGGGATTTCCAGCCAACAGAGCACAGGGCAAAGTAAGTTGCTGTCCTTCAATGACACTGGTCACTGAAGGGCTAATTCCAATGAGTGGAGCAACTAAGTCAGAGAGAAAAGGGTATTATCAACTCTATCTTAGCCAAAAGGAAGACAAACATCCTTATAGGCCAAGAAGACTATTAATTATGCTCTTAAAAAAACCGAATTTTCAAGAACAAGATTTTTAAATGCAAATGGGATTGAACTGGAAGACAGAAATAAAAGACCCTTCTAAGCAGAGGGGATGGCAAGAGGGCAAATAATAGTATGGAAGTAGAGAAAGTAAAAAAGAATTTGTCTATGGCATGGAAGGCCAGAAATACCAAGCCACGAAATGTGCAATGTATGTAATGGACAAACGGGAAGGGACTAAGAGCACTTATAAATTTAAAAAGTGGGATCATCAGAACCATTCTCGGGAAATATTAATCTGAAAACTATGACTAAGACTTATTGGAGAAGGGAAAAACCAGAAGGGATAAGATCAATGAGGAGGCTGTCATAACAGCTCAAGCAAATAAAATGCGGTGGATTCTCTTAGATGGAAAGGTGTTCTTTTCTAGGAATTAATTAATAAATTTAACACAAATCAAAGCAAAATCACTAGATATTCTATTTGAAAAATTTAAATATATGTAGATGAATAAAGGGAAATACAGAAATAAAATTTTTTAAGTATATATTAATGAGAAACAGGCACTGACAGATCTAAAAATCACATTAAATGCCATAATAATTCAGATAATGTAGTACTAGTGCATAAATATAATTCCAAGGAATAGACAGGAATTTAAATTTAGCATGTGACAAAATGGGTATTTTAATCAGTGGGAAGAGAATATTCAATAAACAATATTGAAACAAATGTCCTACCACTTGGAAATAAATGATATTGTCTCCTTACTTCATATTGCATCCAAAAATAATTTCATGTGGACCTAAAATGGTAAGTGTAAAAAAGGGTACCAGAAAAGAATGTCATGACTCTAATGTGTGTATGAATGTATTTATATTTAGACTTAAATTAGTTTATTCAAGTTGACCTTTATTTCTTCAAATGGAAGAGAAGGAATTTAGAGCAGATGATCTGTAAGGTTATTTCCAGTTCTAATATCCCATGAAATATGAAATAGGGTGGGGGATGGAAGTCTCATTTAGTAGTCAAATATTTACCTGGTTTGTTGTTGTTGTTGTTGCTGTTAAAAGTGGCAAAGGCAAGAGATGATGTAGTAAAAGAAGTCTGATGACTTGCAAGAGCATGATATCTAAGCACCTAATTGATCTTACCAAGTCCTGTCACTGTTATTGTTGTCTGGGACTGGATCTTTCCAAACTGGTTTTCAGCTTCACAAATATAGGTTCCTTTATCATTTGCCCATAAATCTAAAAGGAAGAGATCATTTACTCATTCAACACCATCTATGAAGCATAAGTATGTGCCAGGTACAGTGCTGAGATTTGTGGGTGGAAAATGTGTGGGTACTGTCTTCTGGTAGTTCCCATTCTAGGGGAGGAGACATACATAAAACCAGCAATCATACCACAGTGTGATAAATGCTCTAATACACATTTCAAACAATGAGCTGTGGGAACACAGAGACATGAGACTGATGGCATGTTAGGGGAGGAATCGCAGAGGAGGTAGGATATTTAAGCTGTACCTTAAATAGCAGGTAGAATAGGGAAAGGGCAGTCCAAGACCAATGGGCTGCAAAGACAAAAGCATAACTTGAAAAATCAAGGTCTGTTCAAAGAATGGAAAGTTCTACCACCAATGTATGCTGCAGCACCACCCTGGGGGCATTTTGAAGGTTTGCAAGAGGAATTTTTTTTTTTTAGTTGGCCCAATGACTGGTGGAGTATACTGGCACTTAGTGGTCAAAAACTGGGAGGCCATGCAGGGGGAAGATTCATGAACAATTATCCCAAGTCCAGTAAGACTTTTGAAGGTCCCACTGGAAATTCATAGATTTGATAACTTTGTTTATAAATATATGATAATTATATTTATCAGTCTACATTTGAACTGTCAAATCCATGGTGATGTACATACACATGAATGTACATTCTGTAGACATTGCCAGGGTATTTACCTATTGAAATACCCATTGTTTCAACAAAAATCATTTTATTTTCCTTTGTATTACATTTTAGGTATTAAAATAGTTTTTACTATGTAGGTAGATCAAACATATAGACTTTGTTTCAGGATAGTAAAAAGGATATTACAAAATATTTTTAATTAAAGAGGATCAGGATGAAGACTATTAGGTTAAAGGTTGTGCAAATACAGTCAGGAGACAAGCTAAAGACACAGTTTGGGGCCTTGTAAAGAGGGCGGTTTGTCTTGGGAGCAACAGGGGAGGCAACAGAAGATTTTAAATAGGTAAATGACTGTAGTCTTTGCAAATATCTTAATTAAATAAGCACAGTGTAATATACTGATAAGATTTGACAGAAAAATGTAGCTTTCCATTTTAAACAGAAGCATCTCTCTCAGATAAAGAGCAGTAACAAAGCTTCTACTCCTCTGTGAACCTTTTGCATATAACTACAGGACTGCACCTGGTAAACTCAGGCAGTGTCCACTCTCAACAACAGCAAACATTCACTTGCAAAGGAAAATTCAGCAAATCATCTGGTTAATAAAGCACACATTGTTTCTATCCAAGATATTTTTCACATTATCAACTCTTGGACTAATTTGTGTAGACATACATAAAACAACGGAGAACTGTTTCTAATCATTACTTTCCTTCTAGATAGTTTAATTCAGACACTGGAGCAACCACTTGTCAATACATCACCCTCTTTCACTCTTCCCTTTTTACATCTCCTCTAACTGATTTGTTTCAAGTTCAATTTGTTTCCTGTTGGGCTTTTCTCATCAGTCCTATCACCTGCATTACTCTGTGAGCCTCCCCATTTTCCTTCTCACCTCTCCCATCTTGCAAAGAGGTTGTTCTGAAATACTTCCATTTGTCTTTTCCCACAGTGAAGCTTGGAGGGTTATTTTCTACCTCATCAAAAGCATTTCTTCACCTGCACATTCCAGGCCACGCACAATCTGACCCAGTAGGTACTTTTGTGGCCATTCCCTCAGACGGTGGATTGTAAATTGCCTGAGTGAGGGACCCCACGTATGACTTCTGTCTTCACCACAGAGACTAGCCCAGAGCTGAATACTTAAGCACTTACAATTAGTTTAATTTGTATTTGGAAGTTTAAGTGGCTAATGGACATTTAATATTTGATAAACATGGAAATCACTTATTGGAAACTTGCTACAAAATAACCCAAAAGATGCAATTACTCTTTAAAAACCAGTTAATTGGCTAAATGATTTTATCCTTCTATCCTTCGAGCCACTAACCAAACATTCTAAACATTACTTTAAAAAGTACAAAGTGTTTACAAATATCTGAATACGTTACAGCTTACAGGCAAAATTTTTGGATGCTGGGGTGTTCGGCTTTTTTTTCTAATCTTCTGCTCCAGGTAGATATTACTTTTTTTTTTAAATTTATTTTAATGTTTTTTTATTATATTATGTTAGTCACCATACAGTACATCCCCGGTTTCCGATGCAAAGTTTGATGACTCATTAGTTGCGTATAACACCCAGTGCACCATGCAATATGTGCCCTCCTTACTACCCATCGCCAGCCTATCCCATTCCCCCACCCCACTCCCCTCAGGTAGATATTACTTTTAATCAAGGAGTTTGCATAGGGTATAGAGTCCCTATGCACATGGTTATGTGTTGTTGGTCCAAAAAAATTCATTAAACTTGACTAACTACTAGTAATATTTTACCTTTCTATACAGCAGTTGGTACAAGACTCAATAAAATGTGATCACTTATCCACCTAGAGGCCCAGTGACTCTATTTGCAATAAGGAACAGTGAGATATGAAGAACTCACATTGCTTCATAAGCCTTTATGATATGACATACATTTGAATAAAATATGACTTATTTATGACAATGCCAAAAGATAAGAATTCAATACTCTTTTAAAGGGAAATGCAACAAAATGTGTTGGCAAGATCATTTCACTATTTTAAACAGATTAATCCCTATGTATAGAACATGAATGTATAATATATATGTACATACTTGTATAAAATATATTTCCTTTAACCTACTTGAAATAAAGAGAGCTCCTGTTCTTAGTTGGCTGATGGAACTCACTGAAAAGGGTCTTGAGAAGATTGGCATGTTGTCTGATCTCTGCCATTTAATCTTTGGTTCTGGATAACCCTGGACATAGCAAGGTAATGTCACATTTGAGCCAATTTCCACAGACACATCAGCAGGTTCTTGTATGAAAACTGGAGGTGCTGGAAGATATTTAAAGCAAACAACCAAAAAAAGGTCATTGGTATAGTGTATAGGCACATTAAGTAAAAACTTCATTGTTAAACCGTCAACAGATTGAATCTGAATCAAGGTATTGTTCACATGATATTGTAAGTTTACCCTTTAAGTATCCCTGGCTGCCACTAAAATAGCAGATATTTCTTTTTTGCTTTATAAATGAATAGAGGCACAAAGAAGTTCAACTACTTCTTAAAGTGATAAATGATGAAGGGAATGGAATTTAAGAGTGGGAATTTAAATCAAGATTACTTTAAATAAGAGAATCTTTCATTTGAGAAATTTGTTTTCAATTTTAGTTTATGTCATACTGCTCAAATCTTTGAACTTTCTTATAAATAAATTTGCCTTGTAATGAAACATTTTTTATGCTTTCCAAAACTTAACTCCTTTTGGTCAAAATTTTTAAGAACTCAATTTATAACTGAACTCATTCTTTAATTGATCACTGTATAAGCAGCTAACAGTATTTAATCCTAAATTATATCCTTGCTCTAGATCACATTTTTGCTTCTCAATTCCTTTCACTTTTTTAATACATTTTTGAGTTAACGGAATTTGAGAGTCAATAATAAAATTAAGTAACAGAATATAGTTTCTGATAAAAAAAAGAATAATGAGAGCTTAATATCTTAGAGTTAAAATCTGTTTCAGAAATTATAAAATTATAGATCAAAGGCTATAGTTATCCACATAATTTAAGTTAACAGAAGCCATGAGGAAGAGTCAGAAATGTGTCATTGGCACAACTTGGAAAACACGGGAAGGGAATATAGGAGAAAGCTGCCAGCAAGCCCAAATAGATGAGGCTGCCAATATGTCTATCCCCTAGAACTTACAGGTAATAATGTATGAGATAGTATACAAGGAGAAATATATAGGATGCTATTGGAGGTAATTCATGAAACCCGTTCATGTAGAATTCTTTTTTTTTTTTAATGCAATTAATTTATTGAGAGAGAAAGAGAGACAGAGCATGTGTGGGAGTGGGGGTCGGGGAAGGAGCAGAGGGAGAGGGACAAGAAGACTCAGGCTGAGTGTGGGGCTCGATTTCACAACCCCAAGATCATGACCTGAGCCAAAATCAAGAGGTGGTGTCTTAACAAACTGAGCAACCCAGGTGCTCCTGCTCATGTAGGATTCTAAGAGGAGCCAAGAGAGGGCTCCTTGATAATCTCAAGGTTAAATATTGCTTAGAAATTCAACTATCACTTACAAAACCAAGGGCTGTTGTTAAGTGCTTTCCATTAATTTTCTCATTTAATCTTCACAATATCCCCATGGGATAAGAACTATCATTACTCCAATTTTATAGATGAAGAAACTGAGACAAGATAGTTAATTTTCTATGTGTCACATGGAATTGATGTGTGGAGGTACGATTGAACACTAGATTGATCCTGGTAATTTGTCATTTTATGAGCTTCCCCTTTTCTATAGGTTCTTACAACTGCTCAAAGTCAAGCTGTTTAGCAGGCTAATAAAAATGGGTGCAGAGATCACTTCTTTCCTTCTCATTGGGAATTCTGGGACCCGCATGTACAGTTGTCTCCCGAGCAGCCTTAGTGCTTTATTAGCCTGGGCTAGAAGGCATCCTCTAACTTTGCAGCCTCATCTCCCATTATTCCCCTACAGAAATCTTATTCTCTGGACAATCTGAACTCTTCACTCTTCTCCAAACAAGGATTGACCATTTTCATATCAGTACCACGGTGTTACTGTGATCCCTTTCAAATGCAATGTTGGCTGTTGATCTCTGGCTATTGAAATATTGACAACTCTTTAATCCACTTTAAAAGGTCCTTCCTCAATGCCATCTCTCATCCTCTCAGACGACATGATTTCTTTCCTCTGAACTCACTCTATCACTCATGGCAATGGCTACATCCTGCCTTTTATGAGACTGTTTGATTTTCCCTAGAGAGTTCATGTTTGCAACCATATTTTATCTTTTATAGCAACTAACATAGTACTTTGTGCATTATTCAAGGCTGCTAGATATCTGTGAATGATTGAATCAATATTAAAACACTTCCACAACAATCTAGTGTGTGTATTTGTATATGTGTGTAAGTGGATGATGATGATAACAACCCATACATTTGAACTTGCACTTTTTGAAAAAACATGGCAATTTCAGAAGCCCTATTGTTTGTTTACTGAACCTAAATAAGATAAAATTAAGTTAAACCCACAACTGAGTAACATGTTTTTAAAAAGAAGTAGTGTGGCTGTGTTTAGATTTCTCTTAATCCACCTCTATGGGAATTTGGCTTATAAAAATAATAGGCAAAATAAGTGTATTTAAAAAATAATTTATAAAGCAGCTCATTGTTTGCCTATCTTAGGTGTAAAGGACTAGTTACTTTTCTCTAGAGTGATAGTAATCATTTATTCCAGAGCCAGGTGCTTTTCTGAAAAATAGACGTTAAGTATAAAAGTCTCAGGATATATTAGGTACAGAGTGTGGGCAGGTGGATGTGAAAATGGGGCAGAAAATAAATTCCAGAAGAACAAAAAGATATGCAGAAGCCCAGGATTGACCAAATATTTGGGAGGAACCCGAGCTTACTGACACAACAGAACATAGCCATTGGTGAAAATGGAGACAAATTAGAATTTTCAGAAGTAAGAAAGCCAAGAACAAACTGGACTAAAAAAGGGTAAACAGGGCTCAGGTTGTGCCCATAAAACTCAATTAAGACAGGAGAAGTCATCCGTGGTGAAGAAGCTTTGGGAACAGCGTCAGGCATAAGACAAGCAAAAGGGAAGGGAATATACATACAGGTACCAGAAAACAAGGCAAATGAGAGTACCAGGTACTAGGTAAGCAGCCAAGACAGCATCGATGACAAGCAAACCTCAAAAATGAAGCAACTCTTAACTCAGGCCAAGAAACCTTTTAAATACTTCCTACTCCTGAGAGTGGCCAATTCGGACTCCAAGTGAATTACATTGGGTGGATGGTAAACAGATTAACAGGGCCAGGGAAGGGGCAGCAGTGATCATAGTACAAAGCATGCGACTTGTACAGGGGAGGCTGTGTTGCTTAGAGACTTTACAGTCCATTAGGTGGTTTCGATTGGCAGTTCCATTATTTCTTACTCTGTAAAATTGGAAAATTATTTTGCCTCCCCTAGTCTAAAATCTCTCCACGAACAAAAAGGAGGTAATAATATTTCCTATCTCATGTTGTTAAAACAGGTAGTCTTTATTAATCACATAGCATGTAGTAATCACCTAAATATTAACTATCATTGGCTATAAATATTGTTGAGTTAATTTATTAAATCTTCGCTCCAAAATTTACTATATCTATTATTAATTTCAATTTCAGCTTCTGCATACAGTCTGTCAGGATTATGATGGACTCGCTGGGATCCCCTAAATATTTGTGTGCAAAGCCCTTGAAAACTGCAGAATTAACACATGGTATGTCTTTGCTGTCACTTACTGACAGAGATGGAGGTGTACATACATCACTTTGAAAATAAAAAAATTACAAACAGATTGACCATGTTGCTCTAAAAGCTATTCCATAAAATTATTCTAATTCCTTTAGTGATAATTAAATATATATCCACTAAGGCAACTCTTGACTAACATGTCAAACAGAGATTTTCTTTCCTAAAATGACTGAACACACTGTTTTGGTTCTACCAAACCACAAAACATAAAACCACGGACTCAAATCCTGAGTGGTGTGGAATATTGCAAATAAAATCACTGCCAGGCCCACTTTCTGTTTGATGTAGCCAATCTTCTCTTCCAAATGACTTCACAATTCACTGCCTCTTTTTAAAAGAGGATGAAAAGCACTGGTAACTTTCCCTGCTGACCTGAAATGTCCATAACTCAGAGCCATGATAATGAGAAACAGGAAAGAGGAGACACACTACAAGAAACTATAACTAAAAAATAATATTGAACAGCTTTTTTATTGTTGTTTTTTCAATCTAGTATTGTTGTAAGGTAATAGGTCCACAAAAACAATCTGAACGCCCAACAGCTACATGATAGGGATAAAGGCATTTTTTTTAAAGTCATAAGCTACTTAAATTTATGCCCAATAGTTTCGGAATGCAAATGAATAATTTTATGCACTACTACTAAAAGCAGCACTTGAATTGTCTCAGGCCCTTTTAAAAAAAATCAACTTGAAACAGTGACTTTCATATTAAAAGACCAAGGCTTAATCTTTAATAGTACGCCATTATTATATATGCATTTTGATACGATTTTTCAGGACTCAAAGAATCAAAATGACAATTCAATTTGTGAAGTTCATGTATTTGATACATGTGCCATTAAGCAGCTTTGGAGGAACAGCAGGAACCACTGACATGCTGAATGCTAGTGGGTGGGTGATGATGTCTCATTTCATCTTTACAACCAACTTATCAGGTAGGTACTATTAAAAGTCAGGCAGACCCAGTCTCTCTCCAAAGTCTATTCTCTTAACCATTATGTAAATTCTGAGGAAAATTTTGGTTTTTTTCCTTGTTTGCTTTTAAACCTAACAGTGACAACCACAACCAGCACTGCAACTGTGATTTGCATGGGCCTTGGAAGTTACACCCTGTATCTGCTAGGATATATAACCATAGTTTTATGTGGACAGACAAGGTCTAACCAAACTGTGAGTTAAGGTACTCAGAATTCTAATGGTGAATAAGGAGATCATTAAGGCGTTAACAGATGCATGCATGGCACTAATGTTAGTATTAAGTTATTTGGCAACTTAATGATCAAGGTTACAGTAAGGAAACAACTGGGTTTATGTTAATGGCTCCATCAGCACGATGACTGGGATAAAAGTTGAGAGAGCCGTTGTTTTAGAAAAGGTCATAGAGAGTGAAGATCTTGAATAGGAGTGACAATAAAACAAAATTCAGTTCAAGGAATGAAGGATAAATACAAAACATTTATTAGGATGTTTCCTATTCCAATGCAGGTCACTCCACGACAGATAGCCCTAACCTTTACATGGTTTTTCACAAGTCAAAAGTCCAGAAGCTAAAAAGATTATCGAGAAGGCAGTAAATAAGCAAAGAAATGTGTATGTTGTTTAGATTTACTACAGTCTTGGAGAGGGATGAAGGTGTCATTCCGCTTTTGCTGGGAACAATTACTCAGGCTAATTCATTCTTCCTCTAAAGCTAGACAACTTCTAGAAGAATGTTGGGTAAATTATCTGGGCAGGAAAGGGGGAGAAGCAGAGCTAGAAAATGTTGGGAATTTGAAACACTGTACTTCTATATTTCTTAGAAACAAGAATTCTGTATCAAGTGATCCTCTTCATTTGGGCCTTACTTTTCTAAAAGGTTTCCTTGTGTTTTAACTCTGCTGGTAGATTCAGGTATCCTCCACCCAAAGATTACAATCTTATTTCAAAGGCACTTCTCTTAATAACCTCAGAGTTTAGTCATGGTCAAACACATTTTGCTGTGCCCTAGTCAGATTCTACTGTGGTCTTTGTGGCCATTTCCAGTTTTGTTGATTCTACCCCAAGGGCATAATCACCAAGAATGCAGAGTGTTCAGACAGCCCAGGGGCAAGGGGATTCAAAAAGATCCCAGGAGGGAAAAAATTAGTTTATACGAAACAAAATATTAAGCTTAGAGGGCCTTTATATTCATTTAAAGAATTAAGATAGAACTAAAATGTTTTGTATTATTTTATTCCAAAAAAATACGCATTTTCTTTATAGTTCCTGACTTTTGCTTTAAAAAAAAACAGCTGAGGCATGAAAATCATCATACATAAATGAAAATGCAATTTAACAAAATGTCATATTTTATAAGTTTAACTGATGTAAACGTTTGAATTATCTGTTAAAATTAAGCTGCCAGGTTCCTTTTCATACAAAGCAAGCTCTGTTTTATTTCATGTGTTACCACACTGTGTAGAAAAATAATTTTTTTTTTCAAGAAACATGAGATGGAGAGACACAGAAGGAGGGCGAACCAAACTTCTTGAGTAATCTGACGATAGTTGTCATGAACACACTGTATCCCTCACTTTGTGATTGACATTTATTTGTAGTTAGTACTTTATTTTATACACTGAGGAGTCATTGCTAGCAAATTTTTTTTTTTTTTGTAAAAGCAAAAGCAGAATCTGCTACCTTTGCTATCATCAACATCTCCAAATTATGGTCTAGGGCCAAAGTTTAATTTCTGGCCTCCAGATGTTAATACTTAGGAATTCTGTGTCATCCAACTCCCGTTAGGAAAATGTTTGGTGACAGACGATATACCAATGAAGCCTACAGTCTCTGACGTCAAACAACCTGGGTTCAAACATTCACGCTTGGCCCCCTCATAGATCTGTGATCCTGGTCAAGTTACTTAGCTTTGTTATACCTCCATTTCCTTATCTATCTAATGCGGACAATTATAATATCTTCCTCTTAGGATTGCTATGAGGGTTTAACGGGATATTGCATACAAAAGTTCTTACACACTGCATGGCACATAGAAAGCACTTGGTAAATACTTACTACCATTATTATATTAATCATCTGAAATGCTAACTCTAATTTGTCCATTCTGACAAATATTTATATTCAATCGTTTCAGAGTTCTTAGCTTGGAAAAAACAAACGTGTCTATCAGAGCTGGGATGCTTACAGCCAACATCCAGAGTTATCTTGCCTGCAGCTCTTCCAGCATCATTGACAGCTACACACATATAATCACCAGCATCCAGGTCTTGAGTTTCTTGAATCTTCAAAAGCCCCAAGAGAGGGTCAATAATGAGGAATGTTGAGGGCCTCAGCTCAAGATCCCCTAGGTCAAAACAAAAGTATTTACATAGTTTACTTTGGTATTGGTTTGATTTCAAAACTGCTGAAGAACACAGGACTGTGAAGTTTTTAAAATACAACATAGACACTTAAACAATGTTTATGCAAAGAAAGAATGAAGTGTTTCTTGGCACTAAGCTGATTTATTAGTCTGTATAATTCTATGAGCTGACCTAGAGCCAAAAATCTGGCCCCAAATATTTTCTACTGTACATGTACCTAAATAAGAATGAACTCTTCAAAGATGCACCGGGGGGCTGGGAAAGGATGGCAGCTGCCACAGTGGCTGTGTTAGGTAAGAAGAGAATGGGAAGACGAAAGTTGGAAAAAGGTTTCTACCCTCTGTGACAGGATGAATTTCAGTTATCCAGGAAGTGTTTAGGAGACTATGGTGTTCTTAGTTTGGGCAATGACCAGTGTTTTGATTTGCTGAGTGCTATAAGTTAGATGGTATCTTGGGAGAGGTATAGGCTACCTGAGAGGCTTCTGAGGATGTCTGGCGAAGAAGCAATCGCAGCTATCCAGAGAGGGTAGGGAAGAGCTTGCTGGTAGAAGAGGAAAAATGGACGAGAAATTTCTTACAATGGCCAGAGAGAACTGTTTTATATAAATCTCCCAGGATACCTCTACTAAATCTGCATTACTCATTCAAGTCCTTTAAGTTGAAGTTATGCACTTCTGGAAGAGGCAGGTAGGGAATAAATGTGTGGAGGATGAAACTATGACCTCAGTGTGAGGCTAGAATGGTACCAGCGAAAAATTAGTGATGTCTGAGTTACCTTTGTATGTGGTGTGTCCCTGCAGCACCTCAAAACCCCTGAGAACCATTTCTCTCTGAAGACAGGCAATGCCTCAACTAATCTGTAAGGTAAGCTTAATAACTCTCCTTTGTTTCTCCTCCTTCAGAGTGACGCCTCTCTTATGAATGAAATTAACCAGGATGACCAATTTCATAAAAAAAAAAACAAAACACAAAACAGTACCAGATGTTTAATGCCTGCTGTCCATAGCTTTTTTGTAAAGAGTGATATCAAGCTTTTTGTGGGGTCCTAAAATCTTCCTGGAGGTTTGAAGGCCATTGCTCTCAGGGGTTCATAGCATGCCCAGATGTCATCTTAAAAATTGCTCTCCAAAATGTCACATATTAGCTTAGCCATGTGCCCTGAAGACTACAGTAGTAATTCTCTTAGCTTCTCACAAAAAAAAGAAAGAAAGAAAGAAAGAGAGAGAACTCCAGACATAGTAATTCTCTAGAAAACTATAAAAATCACCAATCAACAGACTCAGGGCAACAAACGGATAATTCTCTTTTTGTTTTTATAATTTTGGGAGCAGAAGGGGTCAAAGGAGCCATAAATTTGAAAACAAAACAAAAAAAATTACATTAGCAACCGTCAGTGCCAAAAATAAAGTATTTTTCAGTATTCCAATATTTAAAACCCAAATCATCCTTTTAAGCTTGCTACTACATACCACGCGAGAATAAGAGAAGCAACCAAAGCTGTGTCTATGTGCCTCTGGGAAATTTTCATAAATAAAAGCAGATGATGTTGACATAAACTTTCCTCCCACTAAGGGAGAATGCGATGTGACCTAGCTGTTCATCAAGTATTAGAATGTTTGGACTAAAATGCATTTAGAATTTTGGAATTTATTTCTCTCCTATTTCTTTTGTGTATGTCAAAGGACACAAGAGGATAAAAATCAAGACCTTTCAGCTAGTAGCTTTTTTCAAAATAAAAATGTTTAAAGAGTAGCAGTAATGAAACAAAATATAAATTGGAAAACACTGGTTTCATCAAGTTTGCATTCTGATCACATTTTGATAATCTCTCCTTTCTTCATTTCTACTGAAAAATTAGTCATCAAATTACTGAGAAGCCATAGAGAAGTATAGAACTTTGATATGGAAATGAAATAGGGATTACTTAGTTTTAATATTAGATAAGATAAAAAGAACGGTAAAAATAATAAAATATACAAACTTTCCTGACAATCTATGCTAGGATTTTACAATCATAACCATGGAAGAAGGTTCTCTTTATGCTTTAGTTTAAATTCAATTCTGGTCTCTGTGGATGTAAGATGAACAAACAGAGATCATTATCCCTGGCATGATCCTTTCAAATAGCTGATGGTAAGTAGTGGTTCTCAAAAATGTTTGTCTCAAGACCCTTTTATACTCTTAGAAATTATGGAGACTTAAATGAGGTTTTGTTTATATGAACTATATTTATTTATATTTAGTTAGCATTTTAGAAATGAAACTGAAAAAGATTTAAATGTATGCATTTATTTTATAACAACAAGCTCATGACATTTTAATATAATGAACATATTTTATGAGAAAATAATTGTATTTCCAAAAACAAGAGAAATGTAATGAGAAGAGTGGTGTTTCACATTTTTGCAAATTTCTAGAATGTCTAGCTTAATAGGAGACAGCTGAGTGCTCATCTTTGGTTCTGCATTATGTAGCCTCCAAAAATTCCACTATACACTCATGAGACAATGAATGTGAAAAAGACAAATAATATCTTAGTATAATAAGAAAATAATTTTGATCTCCTCAATTCCATGTAAAGAATTATAGGGAACCCCCAGGGATTCCTAACTACATTCTAAGAAACATCAATCTAAATTTAAAAATCCAATTTCTTGTTTTACCAGAAATATCCTTTATGCAACATTTTAATAGTGTCCTTGATTCTTTTTTGATCCCACTGTATGTTGCTTATTTCTACAAGTGAAAAATCCAAAATTTTGATGGGTATTTGTAGTTCTAGAATTCCTTTTCTCTGATGGTCTGAATGGAATACAATTTATTAATGGATAGTGGCTGCCTGGGGTTTGGAGCGAAGGAAATGAGGAACTGTTGTTTAAATTCACAAGATGAGTAAGTTCTAGAGATCTGCTGTGCAATAAAGTGCCTATAGTTAACAATACTGTATTGTACACTTAAACATTTGTTAAGAAGATAGATTCCATGTGGTCTTATGATCAATCAATCACCGCCTACTTCATTCAGTCAGAATTGCCAAAAAAAAAAAAAAGGGTATGAGGAAAAAGTTATTCTTCTGGTTAAGGTGAGGTCTCTTCTTCACCCCTTGGTTTCCATAGGTAGAATTTTCGTAACCTTCCTATTGTCTCATTCTTAGCAGAGGTGGAAAAGGGAAGCGCAGCTGCCTCTTCCCCCTTTCTTTCGGGAGACAATCTGCACGTAGAAGAGATTATCCTCTAGTTTTGTTCTTGAAGATCCAGACTCTGCATATGCAATAAATTGCTTGCCTGGGATAGGTAGGATGGTAGGTTGGCCTGACTGTGGGGTTTATGACTGTTCTGCATATTGTTGATGAACATTGGAGCATGTCCTCCAATACCATCTGTAGGTGTATAATGCCTACATTCTAGCTCTGTTGCTTCATAACTTGGACAGAGAAATGGAATATTATTTACTGGGCCTGTTGAATCGCAACATCTATGTTTGAGAGAACTAATAGGCAGCCAATTCTAGAATCTTCCATATAGTGGCTACATGGCTCCCTAACTCCTCCTTACCTTCCAAGCCATTATGGAACCCAGGCCAACATGAAGACTACATTTAATTCAGAAAAGCAGCCTCAATTTCAGAAAATAAAAGAATTTCTGTGTGACTCTGCAATCTACAGGCAGAGAAATCAGCAGGTTATATTACTTTTTTAAATTTTTATTTTTAACATAAACTACTGACTTTCTAAAAAAAGAGAAATACTGCTTCTATAACACATTTTTTTCTGGATTTATTTATGATGTGAGTTTGACATTGATTATCTATTTCATTGGTAATTCAAAGATTAAGTATTTTAAATAAGTAAAATTAATTTATGTTACCTGAAATAAACCTAATTAAAAAGCAAATTCAGAAACACTTTTCTTATCACAGAAAACATGAAGACTCAAAATCATTTAACATGGAAAACCATGAAAATGGCATTATCTCCTAGCTTTCCTGTTTTTGATTTGTATTATTTAAAAGTGTTTGTTTTCCACATAAAGCCTTTCTTTTTCACCTCATGTTCCCCAAGAGTTTGAACCCGAGGTGAATTCATAATTTTGTGATTATGACATCAACCTGTTGCCATGGGGATGTCTGTGATTTAACAAACAGAATCATAACAATAGTTCTTTGTACTGTTTAGCATTTTTCATCCGAAGATTAAAAAGTATTTTGCAAACAGCATCTCAATAATCCTAGCAACCTCCCTTTTCGAGTGTTTGCGGGAATTTTTCTTGCTCATAGATTGGAAGAACTGAGACAGAAACAGAAGCAGGATGTTTTACACAGATATCTACTGTCAGCATCTGAGCCTGGACCAGGACTCAAGTGTATTCTAAGACAAAGCACAGTAATTACTGTTATTTTATTATAGAATCACAAAGGTGTAATCTTTATGTTACAAATGCAGGCAGACAATCTCCATGCTTGATACAAGCATCTACTTTGCATGATGAAGCCAACCACACAACACATTTGCCTTTCATTTACCTGTAAGTTTTAATGTTATGTCTTTTTTCATGACTTTATAGAACGTGTCCTTGGGAATCTAGAAAGCTTTCTAATAGTGACAGCTTTTTAGAAAAGTGAACCAAAATGAGGAAAGCCATTTTAAACATTAACAGAGTATTCTTGGACAATTTTCTACAGGAAACAATCCTAAACTAACAGAGAATGTTCAGCTGGATTAGCAAAGGCGAACTTTTCCTGCTTTGATTTTCATGGTCCTATAATCCACACCAGATGTCAAATCCTGAAATTCAGAGTTCAGAATTTTGAACTATTGTCTCCAGTGAGATCATAAACACATTTTATAGGGCTGCTAAGTCACACACCAAAACAAAATTTTAACAAATCATCGTTTTAAAAGAGAAAACAAAAGTGAACCAGACATGAACATACTTAAGAAATGTACCTTTGAACCATTTAACTTGAGGCGGCGGAATACCAGAGGTTTTACATTCCATAACTGTTGTGTCCCCAAGAGCAACCAAGAACTCACTCTGAACTACGATCAACTTTGGGGCTTCTGAAAAAAACAAACATGCTAATGGTTAATGCCTGGCCCAATGCAACATGCACCTTGTTTATGATTACAATAAATGAATCAGTTTAACAAAATCCACCACTATTTATGCGCTTGTGGCTTTTTCAATGTTTATAAACAGAAAGAGACTTTTACAATGCAAGTGTAAGATGTGTGTGATGAAAAGATCACTTATTAAGGCCAAATATATATTACACAAAAATAATTTTGATAAAAGAGTAAAAAAATTTAGGAAATTAACTGAAAGGTCTTTATAAAAAAAAGATACTTAAAGAAAGAAAAATCTTAGAAATCTGAACACATCTTATAGAAATAACAAGGAATACTAAAGGAACAGAGAGAAGACTGATAGTAATAAAAATATCAAAAGAGCTATGATGATAAGACTGACTTGGCTAGATTAAGACTTGAGGATAATATAATTACAGCTGAATTTGTTATAGCATTTTCTACGTGATTTTAAGAATATTCATGTTTAGGGGCGCCAGGGTGACACAGTCATTAAGCGTCTGCCTTTAGCTCAGGGCGTGATCCCGGCATTATGGGATAGAGCCCCACATCAGGCTCCTCCGCTAGGAGCCTGCTTCTTCCTCTCCCACTCCCCCTGCTTGTGTTCCCTCTCTCGCTGGCTGTCTCTATCTCTGTTAAATAAATAAATAAAATATTTTAAAAAAAGAATATTCATGTTTAACTACAGAGACAGGTGCAGTCTAAGGGTAAAAGTTGTATCTATAAAAAGTAGAGTCTCCATTCTCTTTTTCCCTTTGATGCTAAATACAAAGATTCTCTGAGTTTCTTTCCTCCCTTGCTTAATGCTTTCATTCACTTATATGTTTTTCTCTGAACTGGGCATGTTAGGACTTTCTAATTTGAATTGAGGTAGTTCTAAACAAACCTAAGAGTTAACTTCTCAAAGATCATGTTAATCCTCTGTTAGAAAACCTTTGGTGATTTTATTTCACAATTCTCTAGTTTGGCTTTCAAAAATCATAAACTGGTGAAGATCTTTCTTTTTTAACTTACCCTCCACAACATTTCCTTTCCTTATCACAAGGTACAAAGCTAAACTGGTAATCCAAGACAGCCCCTACTCTCTCCTATCCTCCTTCTTTTGCAAAAGCGGTTTCCTCGGCCTGAAATCCCCCTTTGCCCCAGCTCTTCAAATCCCACTCATTCCTCCAGACTGAGCTGAAATCCTGTCTCCTTTGAGAAATCTTTACAAATTCCCCAGTCAGAATTAATCTTCCTCTCTGCCAACCCGCACTGTGGTACTTGTCTGTCTGCTGTCTTATGTTTCTTTATGTATAGCCACTTCCATTATGCAAGCTCTCAAAAAGTAAGGACTTCATAACATATATTTTTTTATTTTATATTCCACAATCTGGAGTATTTTTAGATACTCTGGGTGATTAATAAGGTAAATAAGTGGGTCAACTCTTTTGGCTTGTGAATGAACCAAAATGCTTTTCTACAACTCAGAATCTGTTTCCACCTCTCCTTCTGCATTCCTACTGCCTATTTCCTCTTCAGTCTTCCAAACTTACTTGCCATGTGCCCTTCTCATTTCTGTCAATGAGACCACTTCTTTCCACTTCTTTTCAGGCTTTCAGATTCAATATTTATGACACTTTTGCTACCCCCCTCATATGTACACACCAACTACAATTCTCAATTTTTATTTTAGCTTTCTTCCTCTCTTCCACTGCCAGTTTCACTACCTTACTATGATTGGCAGGGTAGATTACTAACCATTAATTATTCACAATTTACAAATAATATTGAGCATGTAATGCCCTTGTCCTTTGTTTTAAAAAACAAATTAAAAGGAATGTTCTATTATATTAGAATATATGATTATATTAAAAATAGTAGATTATAGTAATATATTAGAATATATGATAAACATTATATTATGGAATATTATAGAATAATTATCGTGAAATACATCTTCAATAAATGTTTATGTTTGGAAGGGAAAAACTAAAGATGAAAAGTGAAAATAATATGTAGATAGGATAAATGACAGAAATGTTATAAATATTTAATCATAATAGAAATATTATAAAGTTTTGAATATGAGTGAAAAATATAAAATGGAAGTTGAGGTAAACTAGAAAGGATATAGAATTTATTAATATGTCAGCAAAATAGTGCAAACAACAGAAAAACCACAGAAGGATAGAACTCTGTGGACCATCTGGGACTCTACCACAATCTGTAAGCCTCCTGGACTTCTGTTGACTAATGAAGCTATCTACTCCCTGAACTTTTAACTTAACTTAGTTACCATATTTCCTTTAATCAATGTATGAAATTAATAATAAATTATAAGACTGGGTAAACTCATTCCTAATATTAATTTTCAGAAAAATACTTTTAAATTGCTTGATATGATACTCATCCTGTTTTCATTGCCTTTTAAACTGATTATACTTGCCAATATATCTGAGGGTAGAAGTCTGTTTGTCTGTTCCAGCTGAATTACTTGCCAGGCAACCATAGATCCCTGCATCTTTGGGAACTGCATTTTTGATAAATAAGGTACCTTCTGAGGTCATCCTATACCTATGGATGAAAAGAAAACAAAATTGAAAATACCCTAATAATAGTATGAAGAAACTATAGCATCTTCCTTACAAATATCTTCAAACATTTTAGACTTATATTTTTGGTACTGGTTGTAGAAATAATTAATGTTGTCATTTTATAAACAGAAATATAGTAGTGGTAGTAGCAGTAGTAATAATAGTAATAGTAGTAGTAATAATAGTAGTAGTAGTAGTAATAATAATAGATCCCATGAATCTAGTACTTACTCTGTGCCAGGGACTGCTCCAGAAATTTTATATAATGTTTTAAATCTTCATAACAACCCAATGAGTTAGATTTTATTATTACCTCTGTTGTATGGATAAGCAAAGGGATTATATAACTTACAGTTAGTAAATGGAAGAAGTGAAAATTGCAACCAGGCAGTCACACTCTGTGTCAATTGCTACGCTAAATGGTTCCTCAAAATGCAAACCTGAGAGAAGCAATATGTCCTGTCACACAGCAAGTCAGTAATGAGTTTAGGAAGAGAATCTGGCTCATAGTTAAGCCCTCCTCCTCCTCAAAACCCAGAGCACTGGAAGTTCAATAGCTGGAAACTTCCTTGTTCGTGTTCCACATGTTCGTTGCACTCTTTGCGCATGAAAGGATTCACTGCCTTTTGAAGTCACCCAGCAGATAAAACACATCTCAATGTAGGACGGCAAAAGTGAATAGGAATTCCAAAGAATGTCTGCACACATTTTAATGAGAGCTACTGTTCTGTCCTTTGCCTCTTCTCTCTCCTGATCCCAGGACCATATTTTATAGATTAGTGAAAACGACATGTTACTTTACCCCACAGAAAGTTTATTATCCTCCTTTCAATTATTCAAGGTAAACCAAGTGTTATGGTGTCATGTTTGTGACACAAAGTATTATGAAGCTCTTAGGCCCAGCGATTAAATTCAAGACTGAAGAACATCAAACTCTGCCAATTCATCATTTATTATTTTATGGCCATTTCCTGGCCTATTTAGAAAATCTGAAGTTGTGGATTTTGGTCAAAGCTCCCTTAACCTTAGGGATTTAGTCATATTAGTTTTGTCCAACTTTTAATTGGTTTTTCATCAACACCTCACTCAGTAAAAACAAAGAACATGATACAAACCCAGTACCTGTGTGAACCCATGATAAACATATCATTAATGGTCCAGGTGATCTTTGGTTTGGGATACCCTGTTGCAGAACACCTGATGGAGACCTCAGATCCTCCTGTGAATGACTGATTCTTAGGCATCAAGGTGACTTTGGGTGGTTCTGCAAATAGAAAGAAACATATATAGTGAAACAGCAATTTAACTTGATGTTAGGAGCTTTCTGTGTTAGCAGATTTGTAGGTTTCCCACCACACCATTATTTTTATTTTATTTTGTACTTCCAAGAGTTTGTTTATAAAAAGTGACAACAAAGGTGGGGGACGTCAGGGGACTGGATCTGAGGCCAGTGCCAGGAAGGACCTGAATGAAAGCCAAGGGAGCTACAGAAGCAAGACACAGTGATATCTGGCAGCTGGGGCAGGGAAATGGGAAAAGGGGATTCCTTTGCCCATTCTCTAGCCAGGTCCTGCCTCCCAGACATCCAGGCCCCCAGTCCTGCTCTGCCCCATGGCCTTGATTACTAGACT
This sequence comes from Ailuropoda melanoleuca, assembly GCF_002007445.2. Taxonomy (NCBI): domain Eukaryota; kingdom Metazoa; phylum Chordata; class Mammalia; order Carnivora; family Ursidae; genus Ailuropoda; species Ailuropoda melanoleuca. Next base: position 84,049,242 of record NC_048225.1, read on the forward strand.
GGCCTTGCAGTAACTCCATTCTCCTGGGGCATCTTGGACATGTGGAAGAAGGTGGCCCTCACAGCCTGAGGACATCAGTCATGGTGAGGCCACCAGATGGTATCCAGCATCTCCACCTTGAATGTTCCTAAGAGGAAGAGCTCCCTTTTGGGGTCATAGAAAGAGAAGAAGGTGGGATACACCACAGAAATGATAGGCACCTAGACCTGAACTGCCAGGTAAAAGGCATCTTTCCTTAAAGGTAGCAGGTCCCCATTGTCCTTCTGCATATCCTCAGGGTAGATCCACATTTTGAGGTTCTTCCTGACCATGTGCTGGCCCATGTCAGACATCCAGTCATTGTTTGTCCTGGAGCACTGCCAGTTGATAAAGATGTCCCTGAGACACAAGATCAGGTCTACAGGCCCCATGAAGAGAACTTCTGCTTGGTGATCTACACATAGCACTTGCAGAGGGCCTCCAAGTGGCCCATCATGTTCAGGACACGTTGGTGGTTAGAAATGATGACACAAGGATGGTTCATTTCCAGCTTCTGGTGGCCCTCTGTCTCAAAGTGAAGGCCCTATATGGACTTGAAGAACTGGACAAACCAACCGACGATATTCACGTTCTCCACTATCTGAGTGTTCTGCTGCAATAGGTCATAGTGGAGACTGAAGCAGAGCACTCAGTACAAGGTGATCTTGGCTTAGAACTTGGCCATGCAGCTCAGCTGTATGAGCAGTAGCATGGTGGTCAGTCATGGCAAGAGCTCCATGGCCAGGGCAGCACTAGGACCACATACCTGCAGCAGCACCCTGGTAGACCCAATTGTCCTGGCCTCAAGCCCCCTCCCGGACTCTGGCCCAGAAAGAGCTCTTTAGATGACCCTTATCAGGGATCTAGCCCAATCAGTACAGGGAAGGAACCAAAGGAATTTTATTTATTTTTTTTTAGCATTTTGTTTTTATTTATTTTAATTTAAATTCAATTAATTGCATATAGTATATTATTAGTTTCAGAGGTAGAGTTCAGTTGATTCATCAGTCTTGTATAACACCCAGTGCTCATTACATCCTGTGCCCTTCTTAATGTCCGTCACCCAGTTACCCCATTCCCCCACCCCAGTCCCCTCCAGCAACCCTCAGTTTATTTCCTATGATTAAGAGTTTCTTCTCGTTTTTTCTCTATGATTTCATCTTGTTTTATTTTTCCTTCCCTTCCCCTATGCTCCTCTGTTTTGTTTCTTAAGTTCCACATATGAGTGATATCATATGATAGTTGTCTTTCTCTGATTGATTTATTTTACATAGCATCATGCTGTCTAGTTCTATCCATGTTGCTGCAAATGGCAAGATTTTATTTTTTGATGGCTGAGTAATATTCCATTGTATATATATACACACCACATCTTCTTTATCCATCTAAGTAATATTACAGTGTGTGTGTGTGTGTGTGTACATTTATCCATCCGTTGATGGACATCTGAGCTTTTTCCATAGTTTGGCTATTATGGACATTGCTGCTATAAACACTGGGGTGCAGGTGCCCCTTCAGATCACCACATTTGTATCACTGGGGTAAATACCCAGTAGCGCAATTGCTGGGTCATAGGGTAGCTCTATTTTCAACTTTTTGAGGAACCTCCATACTGTTTTCCAGAGTGGCTGCAGCAGCTTGCATTCCCACCAACAGTGTAGGAGGGTTCCCCTTTCTCTGTATTCTCGCCAACATCTGTCGTTTCCTGACTTGTTAAGTTTAGCCATTCCGACAAGTGTCAGGTATCTCATTGTGGTTTTGATTTGTATTTCCCTGATGTCAAGTGATGTGGAGCATTTTTTCATGTGTCTGTTGGCCATTGGTATGTCTGCTTTGGAGAAAACATCTGTTCATGTCTTCTGCCCATTTCTTGATTGGATTATTTGTTCTTTGGGTGTTGAATTTGATAAGTTCTTTATAGATTTTGGATACTAGCCCTTTATCAGATATGTCACTTGCAAATATCTTCTCCCACTCTGTCGGTTGTCTTTTGGTTTTGTTGACTGTTTCCTTTGCTGTGCAAAAGATTTTTATCTTGATGAAGTCCCAATAGTTCATTTTTGCCTTTGTTTCCCTTGCCTTTGGAGCCATGTCTAGCAAGAAGTCACTGCAGCTGAGATCACAGAGGTTGCTGCCTTTCTTCTTCTCTAGGATTTTGATGGATTCCTGTCTCACATTTAGGCCTTTCATCCATTTTGAGACTATTTTTGTGTATGGTGTAAGAAGATGGTCCACTTTCATCCTTCTGCATGTGGCTGTCCAATTCTCCCAACACTATTTGTTGAAGAGACTGTCTTTTTTCCATTGGATATTCTTTCCTGCTTTGTTGAAGATTAATTGACCATAGAGTATTGAGGGTTCATTTCTGAGTTCTCTATTCTGTTCCATTGGTCTATGTGTCTGTTTTTGTGCCAGTACCATACTGTCTTGATGACCACAGCTTTCTAATAGAGCTTGAAGTCTGGAATTGTGATGCCACCAGCTTTGGTTTTCTTTGGATCCAAAGGAGTTTTAAAGCAAGGGAAGTAACTCCTCTTTGAGAGTAAAATGAATTTGATTCCAATGTCATGTTTCTGTGCTCCACTGGTTACCAGGTGACCCTTTCCTACTTTGCTCCCACCAACTGACCATTGGCTTCTGTCTGCTAAGCTGGAACTTCTGTATAAACCTGTTTTCTGGAAAAGTCTCTAGATAGAGCCTTTTCCATCTCTCTATATAGTGAACATAGGTTTGGAGCCACAACTTGTCCTGACTGCTTCCTGCTTTGTTTGAACTGCCCTTTCTTTCTTTTTCTTTTCTTTCTTTTCTTTCTTTCTTTTTCTTCTTTCTTTCTTTCTTTCTTTCTTTCTTTCTTTCTTTCTTTCTTTCTTTCTTAGATTATAAATCTGTTGCGGTAAAGACAATGTCTTTGACATTATTCCACATTCCATTATTTCCTACAGTACTTAACATCCCTTGTATGTTATACAGTGACTTGTAAATAATAGACACTTAAAACTATTGATGGAATATAGTCCATTCCTAAACTGTAACTTGGCTCTAAGAATTTTTATGCCTGATACCACTCAAGGTATTGCTATATTGATCATTTGTCTCCGCCCGTGGACTCACAGGACACAACAGGAAATATCAATTATTCAAAATTCCTATTGCATGCATTCCACTTAAATAGACTTTTGAAAATGAAATATTAAATCAGGAAGTTATTGTCAAAAAGGATACAAAAATTCCCTGGGGTAACTGGAATGTTGATATATCTGGTCTTATCAATTCCACATTTTACATCTAGATTACTACAGAGTAAGAATAAATCCTCAAAGAAAGTACCATCAAAGAAAAAATTTTCTTAGTGTAAATATTTTCCACTCAAAAAGAAATGAAAATAAATTCACTTCCACAGTGTTTGAAATAGATTAACAAAAATAAATAAATTTAATAACATGTGACTCTTGCACAATTATGATGTTCCAGGCTCAGCGCTAACCTGTAGGGATATAATGATGAGCCAAACAGACATAGTATCAACTTTCCATTTTTTAATATAAATGAAATCCAGGAATTCAGCCAGTTAGATTTGTATATATTTATGATATATCTTTACTATGTTAGTCTGCAAATTGTGGCTTAATTTCCCTATGAAAAATTAGTCAAAGGAATCCTGACACATTTGAAGGAGATACAAGTGGTACTGCTGGACTGGGCAGCTACACAACCGAACAAAACTAATTAGTGCCTAATTGCTAGCAGCTTACAATCACCTCCCCTTTTTTCCTGTTTACATTGTGTTTTTCAAATTATGATTGTCTTTGAAGTTAATGTTTAAAGGGTTTTCCTGCCTGTGGACTTGGTTGATAGTCTCATTATTCCATGGATTCTTCTGGGTGAACATAGGGCTACAGAAATTTAGGGGGTCAAGGGCAGACTGGCTATGGACAACAAGTTCAAATTGTGATTGCATCTGGAGTCCATCAATTCTGAAATGCCAGAGGACTACACATGCTGTGGGAGTAGTGCAGATAATCTTCAAGGGATGAGAAAAAAAGGAACGCTTTTTCTCTTTGGAATTTATTGAGTACCCACATTTATTCAGTCCCACTCTCTAAAAATAAAATGTTTCTTATGTCTAGATCATTTTGACCTAGGATTGCTGCAAAGATTCAGCAGTTCTTGGGATTTTTTTGTCTAAACATGGTACCTTCCAATGAAGTTGGACTGAACTGGCCTGGCATCGTGCCCAGCAAGAATTCCACTGGTAGGCTCGGTAGTTTATGTATCAATGTAAAAATAAATGTCAGTTACTCAAACCAGGATGCAGAGAGCTAAGAGGTCATTTCTCAAATAAAGCCTGGATATAGGGTGCTGCTCAGGGTCATGAAATCAGTCTGTGTGCATACACACAGATGGGATGACATCATCTCACAGAAGGTGAGAAATTTGCCATTGTTCTGGAAAGAATATTTCCGCTAACAATAAGAAAATCAGAAAGGACATGAACAAATATGGAAGCAAAATTAGATTTTTGCCAAATAACAGTTGAATAATGATGGTCAGATGATTCAGGCTTCACTTGATTAGGTTAAATAAGGATGCAATAGACCTCACTATAATTATCTCAATGGTTAGAATTTTTAATTTCCTAGAAAAAAGCTCCTTTTGTTTTGAAAAAATGTTTTTAATTGAACAAGAACAAGTTTAAAAACCTTAGTTCAACTCCATCAAAGTCTAAAGTCAAATTTTAGGTTTTGGGGAGAAGTAATCCATTCTTAGTTGGTTTTTAATCTCATTTCACCATCACAATCATCACCATTATCACCACCACCATCAATAACCATCAGCATCATCATAAATAACAACTTGCTTTTCATTAGCCAAAGCAATGGAAACACGGCACTTCATTAGTATTAAGGCATTAATTCATTCTTCATATTTTAATCATAACAAAAGCAAAATATATTTTTATAATTTCTCACCAATGATTTAAAGAGTTACACATAGATTATGATACTAAAAATAAAAAAAACACTATTTTAAAACTTGGGTGTCTTGACACACTATGAATGGTAAGGCTGGCAAAATGAATTCTAAGTGGCCATGTAAACAGCCACTGCTCTGTCTGCAAAGACTGTAGAAGATAAAATCTTGCCCAACTCTTGCAAATCTCCAATGTCATCTTCATACTTACAAGGCATATTTTCTGTTGGTTGTCAGCTGGGTCTGATTTGTTGCTATTATGCCTCTGGTAGGACACTGTCAAAAAGACCTAAAGGACTTTCTCTTCAAGATGATTTAATTATCATCGATAAATTAATCAGATAATGATAATGTTTTGAATTACCAAAACAACAATTTAAAATATTTTTTACCACTCATATTTAGAGTACTTGGCAAATTTCTTTGTGTTTTCATCCTTTCACACATTTATTGAGTACCTATGATTTTCAGACACTTTACAACCACAAAGAACTCACAGAATATTGTATACAAAATGAAATCGTGTACAATTAGGAACTAAATCTCATTCTGGTAGTCAGTTCTTGAAATAGGAAGGTGGGCAAAATTATTGAGTGCTTGTTATATGCTAGGTATCTAACTCTATGAAGTGGCACTGCCATTTTACAGAGAAAGCACTTAATAAGCCTTAAAATGGTTAAATAATCCATGGTGTCTGGTCTATACCTTAATAGAGATGATAACTCACCAGGTTATTGCAGACTAGCTAAATTAACATACATAAAACACTTAGAATGATTTCTGGTGTATAGTAGGCACTATGTAATTTTTGCTATTATCAGTATTCCATTATATGGTAAAGTATGACAAAGGATGATAAAATAAGCACTACGGTATTTAAAATAAGTGTGTATGTATGTATTATCTAGGCATTTACAAATGAAACTTGATCACAGTTCTCATACTTGCATATTTAGATTACACATCCTACTAATAAAGAATACTAAATATATCTTATTTGATTCTTCTGAAATTTGAGAGGTTTCTAGATACTCAAAATTTATCAGAAATTTCAATAAAAATAAATTAATTTTTTTCACATTTGACCGATTAAAAAAAACATGCTAATACCTATGTCACCTGGCACTTGTTAAAAAGTAGTTGTGATGATGTAATGAGCATATGGTTATGATAATATCAATTTCATACTTAGTGAAGTAATTCTGGTCATTAGGGATTTAACTTCATCAATCATCTTGAAAAATATTTCCTTTTTTACTGCAATACTCTCCCTGGTGACGTGAACTAATTAGTGACAGACATCCACCCTTTCCTGACACCATAGAAAACAAATTAGTACTTCTAATGTTCATACAGACATAACATGGCAAAGAAAAGGAAACCTTGTCTGGCCCTTTGATTTCCATGTGGCAGCACACAATTGCAGAGGAAGTGTCAGTTATACATGGAATATGTTAAAATATTTAACTAGGACGTTCATATTCATTTTCAGCTTTAAAAGTCTTCCTCATAAAGGAGCAGCAATGAAATCAATAGATTTGTTTCTTGTCCCAGATAAACAGGAAGATAGCATGTGTTAAACAAAACTTTAAACTCATACTGCGTAATAAATACCATCCCACTTATCCTTTTTTTAAAATAATTTTTTATTATATTAGTCACCATACAGTACATTCCTAGCTTTTGATGTAAAGTTTCATGATTCATTACTTGCGTATAACACCCAGTGCACCATGCAATACGTGCCTCCTTACTACCCATCACTAGCCTATCCCATTGCTCCACCCCCCTTCCCTCTGAAACCCCACTTATCCTAACTTCTCCTAAGCCTGGCCAGTATAAGAATTTGGAAATTTGGTAGCTACTATCACCTTAAAATTGATATATTGCTTTAGCTTATTTCAAAAAATTTTGCCAAACTCACCCATGATATAATTTTTAATCAGGGTAAACTAAACAATACTTTAAAAAATATCTCTATAAATTTTTCATAAGATAATTATCAGACTGCTATAAAATCTGGTTTTAAATGTAAACAGTAATATGCTGGCATGTGCTGCACCTAGAAAAGAAAGTACTCATATAATTAAATCTAAAATTGTTGGGCATCTGGGTGGCTCAGTCGGTTAAGCATCCAACTCTTGATCTGGGCTCAGGTCATGACCTCAGGGTCCTGGGATCAAGTCCCATGTACAGCTCAGCGCTGAGCACGGAGCCTGCTTAGGATTCTCTCTCTCCCTCTCCTCCTGCTCCCCCCCTGCCCTGCTCACGTGCGAAGGCTCTCTCTCTCCAAAATAAATAAATAAATAAAATTGTTGATGTGACCCAAATAAGCCACTGAAGTTAACATGGAAACATGAAACATAAGGTTAGTGACCCAAATCTTCCCTATAGTGTTACTATTACTTTGAGGTCCATTCAGCAATTAAGAACACACTCCTGTTGGGTGCAACTGTGTTTTTCCTTTAGTGCAAGGCACTATGGATAAAAAGGAGGGAGTCAAGAAGTACCTCAGTAATAATACTGGGGAAAAACTAGACCCATGGACTTGACGGTGATTAAGTGCAAAACTGTGTGGTATAAAAGAAAAGAAGTTCTACAGAAGCCAGAACAAAGAGACCAGCCAATATTCAGAAAGAAAGTGATTTAGTGTACAGCCGGACCACCCTGAACATACCTGATCTCATCTGATCTCAGAAGCTAAGCAGGGTCGGGCCTCGTTAGTACTTGGATGGGAGAAAGAAGGTGATTTATGAAAGGGAATTCACATCACAGTTAGGATTTAGATAGGAAACATTAAAGTACAAAACAGCTCTATGAACTAGGTCATAGAACCAGAACGAGAATGATGTAATTTGAAGGTAGTTGCGATGCCTCTGTGACTCAAGCAATGGGAAGTGGAACTGGGCGAATGATGGAAAGAGGGAAGTAATGGAGCAGAGGCTAGGGTCAAAGCAGTAGAAAACAGGAATCCACTGAAAGTATAATGGACGTGGAGCCTGGCAGAGGAAACATTCAGCGGCCACCAGAAAATCGGTTCTGGAGACTGAAGAACATCCTTTCGAGAAATTCAATACCAAGAAAATTCAAAACTCATATACAGACACTAAAAATCATCTGCCTGATAATGCTCTGACATATAAAATTTGGCAGCATCAGTAATATTTTATGGCAGGAAATAGTAACTCTGACAGTTTCTCTACTTTCAATTCATAATTAGAGGTGAAGCCTTAATAACAAGTTCAAATATTTAGCCCCCCAAATTAAAGAAATAGGAATAAAGGAAAAGACATATAAATATCTGATTGCCTTAAATAGTATCCCTATATTGAAAGGAAACATTTTTTTTTCACCATACGCTGTTTTATGAGGGAAAAGGTCAAAGATAAAGTGTTAAAAGTATTATGGAGGAGTCAGTTTGTGGAGGGCTGAGGTTTGTAAATTACCAAACGTAATTTCTATTGAATTGTACAGATTGTAAAACATATTTTACAGGATCTTTGACTCTTCTGTGTTTACTACAGAAAATCTAACTTCGAAAAAGCTACATAATGACTAACATTGAGCCTGCTGAGAATTGTAATTAGTAGCCGTGTCCTCTCCCAAAAGAAATGTACCTAGTAAATTAGCTCAATCGGTGTATTTAAAACATACTGACATTGTTTGAAAATGCATTACTTCCGCTTCTGATTAGGGAGGTAACTCCAGCTAGATCTGGTGGTAACCAACTTTTAAACATGAAGCTTGCACAAAAAGAGTAACAGAATTTCACTAAGAATGATTTACAAAAGACAGATGTGTTTGCTCATTTAACTTTTCCTTAATTCTCAATGAGTGGAAATGTTAATGGAATACATTTTAACATTTTTAAAGCTTTTCCATGCCTACTAGAAAGCTCACATAAAAATGGCCAGGGATTCCTTCCAAAGAGCAAAGGATGAAAACTAAAAGCCAACCAATCAACCAAACAAAAAACAACAAAAACAGAGATCAACTGCCTGGAGAAAGAGGCAAAGGCCACTGAAATCCCAAAGATTTGGAATCAAATGCATATTTCCAAATGATATCTCATCAATGGAAATATGAAGAACTGGCTACAACTTTTCCAAAGCAGAATTATTCCTGAATGGCAATAATTCCAATGAATTATGATAGTAGTTAATCTACATGGCAGCTGCAATAAGTTTCCTAAGACCTGCTCTTGATATTTCTGCTTTTCTTTTTTCTCTGGAAAAGACTAGAGTTGTGCTGTCTAATAAGGTAGCCACTAGCCACATGTCTATTTATTTTTATTTTTTTTATTTTTATTTTTTTAAAGATTTTATTTATTTATTTGACAGAGATAGAGACAGCCAGTGAGAGAGGGAACACAAGCAGGGGGAGTGGGAGAGGAAGAAGCAGGCTCATAGCAGAGGAGCCTGGTGGGGCTCGATCCCATAATGCCGGGATCATGCCCTGAGCTGAAGGCAGATGCTTAACCGCTGTGCCACCCAGGCGCCCCTATTTTTATTTTTACTTTTTTTTTTTCAGAGAGGGAGGGGGGAGGGGCAACGAGAGAGGGAGAGAGAGAATCTTAAGAAGGTTCCACACGACCCTGAGATCATGACCTAAGCCAAAATCACACTTAGCTGACTGAGCAACCCAAGTACCCTTCTGGATGTCTATTTAAATTTAAAATATAATTATCTAATACTAGATCAAATTTCAAAACAAGTTCCTTTAGGAGCATTAGCCATATTTCAAGTGCTAAAGTGCCATATACACATGGAACAGCACAGATATACAACATTTCTATCATTCTAGAAAGTTCTATCACACGGTGCTGGACTAGACAGAAGGTCTGTTAAATCTGAGAGGTCATTTATTCATTGATTTACCAGTAGGTGGTGCATTGGCAATAAAACACACAGGCAAGGACTAAATCTTGACAGTTACATGATGGATTTGTAAAAAAAATCCTACACCCACACACCAATATGCTTAGGAAATTAGGTTAATAAAAGAATGGCAATAATTTCAGAGACAGATAATGATAAATTTAGGTTAAATTCTATTTTAGTGAAAAAATACTAATGGAAAATATACATGAAGATTTCCTAAAAATTTACAATTTTTATTTTCCCAATATAAGATATAAGAACATGTAGCAAATGCTTGCTGCCTTGATATTCATTTGAAGTAATTCCTAGTAAAAAATTATTTATACATTAACATAGTTTCCACACAATACTGTATTTTTTCTTTCCATAACAATAACAAAAATTCATGAATTCAGGAGCTGCTTTGGGTGATTAGCCAAAACAGATTAAGACAGTAAATAAGATTGGTAAGAATGACAGAATTTCAAAAATCTTATTCTTTCTTACTTAGAAAACCTTCAATTAAATGATGACTAACATCGACTATTGCATTACCTTTTCTTTACTGGGCTCTCTTTACAACAATTTTCCAAAATCACAGAATTTCCAAATAAGAGAGGAAGGCCATTCTTGCTTGACTTGGGGAAAAAAGGCAGTGGGGGGGGGCACCAAATCATAATTAGCATCATTACTTAATGGCATATTAGAAAAATGCTATTAAAGCTTTACATACCTATACATGTATCTTCTGATCCAGACACAATTATGGCAAGGATATCTTTTGACTGTCAGAAGTTGTTTACGTACATCCAGACTATGTAATATAATTTAGGGCTAAAAAGAAATGGGCTGTCAAGATGCTTGGGTGGCTCAGTGGGAAGTCTGTGTCTCCCTCTGCCCTTCCCCCCACTTGTGTGCTCTCTCTCTCTCAAATAAATACATAGAATCTTAAAAAAAAAAGAAAAGAAAAGAAATGAGCTATTGAGCTATGAAAAAGACATAGAGGAACCTTAAACGCATATTGCTAAGTTAAAGAAGCCAATCTGAAAAGGCTACTTACTGGATGATTCCAATTATAAGACATTTTGGAAATGGCAAAACTATGGAGACAATAAAATGATCAGTGATTTTCTAGGGGTTGGGAGGATGCAAGGGAGAGATGAATAGGCAGAGTGCAGAGGCTTTTTAGGGTAGTGCAAATAAAGACTCTGTATGGTACTATAATGATGGATACATGCCATGATATGTTAGTCCAGAACCACAGAATGTATAAAACCAAGAATAAATCCTAAAGTAAACTGTGGACTTTGGGTGATTACGATGTGTCAATGCAAGTTCATCAATTGTAACAAATGTACTACTCTGATGTGGGAAGTTGATAATGGCAGATGCAGGGGCAGGGAGTGTATGAGCAATCTCTGTAACTTCCTCTCAATTTTGCTGTGAACCTACTACTCTTTAAAAAGTCTTTTTTTTAAGGGGTTATGGTACTCAAAAGGGAGATAATTTTATAAAATATGCAACACTCAAAGAATCAAAAGCACATAAAAGTGGACCTATATAGCACTTCTTGACAGTTATTTGGCAGTTAATTTATTATTGCTAGACAAATTCATTTGCTACCTTAGTTATCTTATCAGGGAAGCAACACACAATGTGATTGAAAGAACACTTAACCTTCAAAGTCCAATCCGGGGTTCAGAACCTCCCATCCTTCCAGCTGTCATTTCCTGACTCCCATACTTTTCTTCCCTGACTTCATCATAGCCCAAGCTCATCTGACCCTTCTTATTTATTCCAATCTATCAGACCATGCCTTTAACCTTCTCTTCTTTCCTTATCCAGTCTAAACCCCGCAGAGTATCACTGCAACCACTCCCCCCCACGCCCCAGGTAACTTGTTGTTTTGGATTTGTTTTGTTTTGTTTTGTTTGTTTTTTCTGCTGAGCCAACATCACAAAACCACAAACGTGAATGATTCTTCTACTTGTATATGAAAAGGATGCTGAAGACAACAGGAAAAAGAAAATCACACCATCCTGGGGACAGATAACCATGTTCAGCTGAACCTTCTACTCTCAACAAGCCCACATTGCTGTGTCCTCATTCTTCTGTGGCTTTACACATGTAGTTTTCTCCATTTAGAAAGGCTTTCCTGATTCCTACCTAGGAAATGCTGACTTATATTCTGCCAGATATCTCAGGCACCATCTCCTGTGTGAAGCCCTTCTCAACATCTACTCATCTCTGAGACAGAATTAAATGCTCCTGGGTGTAGTACCCTGGTGAAGTTCTTATCACTCTGTTACAAATGTTTATCCATATAATTTACTTATTTCCTCTCTGATATTATAAACTTATTGAGGGGAAGGATGCTGTTTTATTATCATTTATATCTTCAGCAAGGAGCACAATATCTGACACTTAAAGTTTTGGCACATACAAGAATGAAAGAATAAAAGTTTAAACAAATGAACAAACAAGACACCAGCCCGGACCCTTGGCAGACCTGCGTTTTTAGTCAAGGTACTTCATGTGTTTCAATATTTGTTTCATTATTATGGGGAAAAGTATACCCGTGGCTTAGTAGTATTACACAGATAGTGTTGTAGGATGTAGCATAAATGAGGATTCCATCATCATAATGATTATCTATCAGTTCTGCACTCTCAACCAAATGTTCCTAACTTGTACCTTTCTGCAGATGAAGCAGTAAGTTCTAAGAGCTCCTTCAGCTTTTATTCAGAACGAATATCACAGCCATTTCCCTTCACCTAAAAAATAGCAAGTTACTATGTTCTCCCTGTATTACAAAATCTAATCTGTAGAAACAGAACTTTTTTTTTAATTGGCTAATTAACTTATAATAAAACATTAATCAATGTTCAGGGAGAATTTAAATCAAATAACTTCTTGGTATATGCTATTATGTAAGTATTTTTCAGACTTGGCCAAAGTTGTGCTGCCTAAACACTCTACTTCTCATTCAGACTTCCCACAGATGGGCATGTATGCGATGCTCCGTGCTAAATATTGTGTCAGGCACTAAAAATGCAAAGCTGAAGAAAAGTGGGTCTTGCCTTCATGGAGCTTATGGTCTAGTCCTCTCACATTCTCTCTGTACTTCTTTCGGAGCATATTTATAGTGCTCTCTCTCTTCTAGACTACCCCTTAGCAGCTACTCTACCAGAACTTAGGTCAAAGGATTTACCAAACTGTTGTGATCTACTGGTCTGCTCTATAAAGCCCCAGAGAAGGAAGGAGTAAGGCAGGTTTGGGAATTAAAATCAAGCAGTGATTTCACTAAATCATCATTACACACAATGCTGAGATTTCCAGAGATTCTTAACCCATGCCACAGAAGCCTGCAGACATTTGTAACTTTCCTATTTAAAAAAAAAAATCAGTATTCTCACTTTTCTATCTCCCCCTTTCCTGGCTTAACTGTGGGTGGCTTCATTTTGTTTGTTTATATGTTTGACTAGCTGGACTTCTGAGTCTTGCGAACCCCGCTTGAGGGAATCCCCTTTCGGAAGAATTTCCTGTCTAATTATACCATTATCTCCATAGTGAGGAATTCTCATAATGAAAAAAGCATATCAACTCATTCACATTCTCTCATGCTCATTATGGGACTTATTCAAACTGCCATAGTTTCTAGGATCAGTGTTTCTTCTCAAGGCTCTTCTGGTAAATTGATAATGCGCCTAATGTCAATAAGGGAAATGAGAATGATGGATAAGGGCCACTAGGACACTTGCTTCTGCTACTGCTGTACTCAAAATTTCATGATACTGCCAAAATTGAAGTCTTAAGTGCCATGGTCTAAGCAAGAGTTGAAGTCCCACTGGGAGCAGTGAAACGGCTGATTCTAGGATGGGGAAACGAATTATTTGATTTCAGCTGTCTTCGTGTTTCCCATTAAAATAATAAAGAATTTCTTCCCAAATTAGAGTACCCTAAGAACAAAAATATGACAAATATTCATTGCAATTATGTTCTAGCCTTTAGCATGTCTGAGAAGTCTGACACCGGCTGATTTTATCCCTCAGTTTACAACATATTGGTTTAGCCTGAACATATGCATGTGGAGTTTTTTCCTTTATGCTAATAATTTGAAATTTCAGCCAGGATGTGTCTAGATGAAGTTCTCTCTCTTTTTTTTAATAATAATATTTTTTATTATATTATGTCAGTCACCATACAGTACATCCCTGGTTTTTGATGTAAAGTTCCATGATTCATAACTTGCGTATAACACCCAGTGTACCATGCAATACGTGCCCTCTTTAATACGCATCACCAGCCTATCCCATTCCCCACCCCCCTCTGAAGCCCTCAGTTTGTTTCTCAGAGTCCATAGTCTCTCATGGTTCATTCCCCCTTCTGTTTGAGATGAAGTTCTCTCTTCATTGGCCTTGCTGGATTTGCTCACCCAGGATAATTTTTGTTTTCCTCCCTAGGATAATTTTCTTCAACTAAATCTTTTTCTATTTCCTTTATTTCACTTGTCTTTGTTATATACATATATATGCCATATACCTAGAAATCCTGAAGTTTCAAGTTCCAGTCTCTGGTTTTTATTTCCGCTTTAAAAAAAATAAAAACATATTATTCACTCTTAGTTCTTTTCCTCAACATCCTGAAAGAATTTCTCAAATTTATGCACTACTTCCCTGATTTTATTTTTATGTAATATAAATTGTTTTTTCAGTGCCTCTAATTTAAATTTACATTATATTATTGTATTTTAACATCAAATCCATTCTTATTCCATCACACCTGTAGTTATCCTGTCACCTCAGCCAGTTCCTCCTTTATCAATATATACTCCTGCTCAAAGAAGGATAGGTCTTTTAGAAAGACATTGGTGACACTAAACATTTTTTTTCCAGTCTTTAGAATAAACTGCCTTCAGAAGCATCCATTTCTTCTAAGGCTATCGCCCCCATTTTGCTCCCCAGTGTCTTTTTCTTAGGTCCAATGCTTTATTCTTTTTTTTCTGTTTTGTTTTATTTTGATAATTTTCTGTTTATTCATGCTCAAATTAGGTGACATCAAATCCAGACCCAGTGTCTGTCAACGAAGTGTTTGGATAGACCTAGCCTGATTATTTGGTTACTTCTGTCCTAGCTGAACTGCCTTAGCAGCTCTGCAGCTGAGTTAGCCTGATGTGCACAGCTCCTCGCACAATTCTCATCTCTGATGCTTTTCTGGCTGCGATTGGGATGCTCCCCTCTGCTACCATCTCTCTCTAAAATACCTAGTTGACATCCCATCAATGTTTCTCTTGTTTCCAAATATTTTCATTTGGAGAGAGACATACCCAGGTTACAGTTCTCCTCCATGGGTCCAGCTTACCTGTCTACTTCTTGTCCTATGTTTTCCTTGCTGATGGTTATCACTATTAATATGTGTGAGGAGATGGCATTATGGCTTCTTAAGAGTAATATTTTCTTTTTGGAGCAAAGTATGAAACAGAAGGACAAAGATACATCCTCCCACCTTTCATGTCAACATAAAAAAGATGGACCATTAATTGAGATTTTCATTCCACTGACCTTAAAATATGAACATTATATATGCATATTTATATCCATGCATACATATGTATATGAATAAAAATCTTTATATATAATAGCTATAAAATTCCTCCCAAAATTTGCGCTACTGTCCATTGCTATTGGGTTTTGGTAGTCTTCAGTTTTGTCTTTTTGAGGTCTTTATTGATATTTTACTGTTAGATGTGGAGAGATTGCTACAGCTACAGATATGCTATTTTAAACCAGAAAATTCTTGCTAATTATATATTTTAAAACTACTACCCAAACTTTGTAAAGTATGTATAACTCTTAAACTATTCCAGATAGCGTAGTTTTCAAAAAGACATGCGGAGGTAAAGAAATGTAAATGAGGCTATGAATTAAGCTACTGATTCCCACATAAGCAAGAAAATTATTCTTAAAAATGTGTACTCAATGCAAGTAACTATTTTATCTTTGATGTTTTCTGAAACTATTTTCTATTTCTGCTTTTAAAAACATCTTAGGGCATGTAAGTGAAATTAATTTATAATTTTAGATCCAATGTCAATAGTTGAGAGCATCTTTTATTCTCATAAATTATAACCCTAACTACAGTAGTTTATTTTATCAAATATCCATAGCTTTGCAATAGTACATTCAACAGTAAATAATGCATTCAGATGGATACAATTAGCTAGAGCTCTCATTTTTTATTGAACAAGTGTCATCAACACTAGACTATAGTTTTGTTAGATTTTTAAAATATCCTTTTTCATCACATTTCATCCCTCAAACTCAAGACCAACTAGACAAGCCGTAAAATAATACATCTGAACAGATTTATATCATTAGAGTTTGTACATACTAGCCAGTAATTAGGTAATGTCCTATGTCTTTTGTATTTATTTTTTGTGTAATATAAAATATCTTACCTCAGGACTTATTTAAATCATTGGATAATACTGACTCTATTTTGCCAGAAAGGAAAGAGTAAAGGGCTTCTTTTAAAAATTCACCTTTCTAGATTATAGGGTTCATTCTGTAGAATAGATTCAAATGCTATTTCAGAAAATGTTATCCATGAAACTACCTGAGAGGTCTTTTATAAATGCAGATTCTCAGGCCTGAACACCAGGCCTAGGGAATCAAAATCTCTAGATATGGGGTTACAAATCCACTTTAAAAAAAAAATAATACGTTCCTTGGATAACTCTTTATCCATGAAATTTGAGAGTTTGAGAATCACTGCTCTAATTGACTAAATTGAATACTAATGTTAACCTGGGGAAACTAGGAAGGTTCTCATTTTATTTTACAATCCCATTCTAAGGGACTTCAAGTAAAGAATGAAGATCAAATTTTAGAAGTCCATTGCATTTTATTCTATCTGTAAAAACAGTCTTAAAATTCTGTTAACTCAAGTTACCACCTGGATAGCCTCTAATTATCTAGGCAGTTTACCATGTGGAAATGCAATGAGCCATTTACAAAAGCAATGTTTCCCTAGAGGATTCACCAGATCAACCAACAAAAGACACACATTCAGATTGCAGAACATATCTCAACTACCAGTGAGAAAACTAGAATCAGATGTCAACCATTTTGTTAAGTCCCATGGTAGTTTCAGTTTTCTGCCATTAGTAACGTTCTCAGAGCTAGCCTTGAGATGCAATGGTCATTCTGTTAGATAACCTTGTTAAAAAATCATCTGAGAGTGTTACTTCAGGCATGTTATAAAGTTGTTTCTAATACCATAACCAAATAGCCAGAAACAATCCTGATGCAATCAGTCTCCCACATCAAGGATTTGAAATGAAATATTCTGTTGAGGCAGCAACTGAACCTTTCAGCTTAAGGGTGTAAAACTGCCAAGAGTAATTTGTTCATTACATTAAGGTTCTCAACTGGTCTACAGACATTTAAAAGCCAAACATGATTCTACTGAAAGAGATACTTTGGAATAGTTTCTGATCTTCCATTTAATTGTCCTGAAGAATATACATATACATTTGTAGCCAGTAAACCACATTGTTAACACACTGTTTTCAGCTATCTAGACATTTAGTCTATAAAGACATAATTAAAGATTGGCTTACCATCAGTTTATTGTTGGTAAGTACCTACATGTGTAAGATAAACAAGATAAAAACAACCCTGCTAAAATTTAATAAAATTTCACCAAGATGAGAAACATCTTAAACCTTAATTAAAAAAATAAAAGTAGGGGGCGCCTGGGTGGCTCAGTCAGTTAAGCATCCCACTCTTGATTTTGGCTCAGTCATGAACTCAGGGTTGTGAAATCGAGCCTTGCATTGGGCTCTATGCTCAGCAAGGAGTCTGCTTGAGATTCTCTTTCCCTCTGCCCCTCCCCCCACTTGCTGACACTCTCTCTCTAAAATTAATAAAATCTTTAAATAAATAAATAAGTAAAAGTAAATTAGTTACATTGGAAATAATATAAGACTCAAATTGGGAAGGATTTTTTTAAACCAATTATTAAAACAATTAGATTTCTTTTTAAATCCACATGATAGACTGGAGAATTTAAAACTATTAAATCATCCAGAGACAATTTCTATTTATAGTCTCTTCAAATAAAAGTCTCTTAAAAGGACTAGCTGTGTTTATCTTAAAAAGTCACCTTTTTGTTACTGATGTTTTAATTTCCAGTTTAGTCAGCTCTAGACTACTTAAGATCCATAAGGCTCTATCATTCAAAACAGTAGTTTAGATACTATCATTCCCAGATAGCCAACTGAAGGGAATAGAGATCAAAGAAAGAAGAGAGGAAGACACTGAGACTCCCAAGTTACCATATGCACATACCTTGCACTGTGAGGAAAACTGAAGCAGCTGATGATCCTTCTTCATTGGAAACCACACAGAGATACTTCCCAGCATCGCTGACCTTCACATTCCTTAGCTCCAATGAGAGGTTAGCCAAGATCCTCATTCTAGCTGGGTCTGCCTGTCTGGCATCTCTGTCATTCCTCTGCCAGGTTAGATTGTAATCCACTGCACTGATGACGAGACATGTCAAAACTGCTCTTTCTCCAGGAGTGACTGTAACATTATCAGGCACTTGGATGACTGGAGGGGGCTCTGTGTGAAATGAAAACATTAAATCAAAAGACCTAACAGCCATTTTGCTCACTTATAGATGTGGTTTAAAAATTTAATGAGTATGTATTGAAAATCCTGTAGGGAAGATGCAGTACAAGAGAACTTATTCATTAATACATATGCCTATGACCCGAAGAAAATTATCATTTAATTAAAAGATTCTTAAAAAGTAGTGCATGTTCTTAAAAAAAAAATCCATCTAATTTTTATCACATTTGCCAAACACTGTAGTTTTAAATCTATGTCTTTAATTGAAGATTTGAATGTTCTCTAATTTAAATTTTAAATTAAATTTTAAAACATCTTTCTGTAAAAGTGAGTAATAGCACAGGGTACTTGTAACCTGAAGACACAATGCAAAGAATGTGTTTTTAGTTCCTAATCCTCAATGTAAAAGAAAAAAAAAATAGTGCTTGTTTACAGACCAAAGCATACCCAAGTCTAAATTTATAAATTATAGACGTGAGAATCAAAAAGGCATGGCAAAAGGATATGATTGAACTAATTTAGGATTGTGGAGTGAAGCAAATTTTTATTTGAGTTTTGAAGAAGGTAGCATTTATGGATTTTTTAAATTTAAAAATACTTATTTAGTGTTTTAAAGCAAAGAGGACACAAAGTATGGTAGACAATAGTATACTAAGTATGACAGTGTCAGCTTTAAGGAGAGTTACAATCTCATTAAGGAAACACAGTAAAACAGCAGTGTATAACAAATGTTCCCCCAGAGGCATGAGGAATGTTTTGTTTTAAGAAGGTCAAGTTAAGAGTAGGTGTAGACCTTTAATAAAATTGTACACATAAAGCCACGCACACAAAAGGTATTGAGTAATGCATGCACGTTTCAGATGTGGTCAAAAGCCACTTCTTAGCTAAATATTTAGCCAACATTCTAGAGAGAATCACATATTACTCTAGTTAGGTTTGAGAATAAATACAAATGTCCCTCTAAAGTACCCTCTGCCCAAGTGCTTTAAAATGATCTGCTGTAGCAAGCCATTATTCAGCAATAACACAGCAATAAAAACTGTGGTGAGCTATGCTAACTAGAAACCCATATGTCTGTTTTAGTTTAAATATGAAACAGTATCAGATATTCAAGATCAAATTTTATTCTCCTTTATTTAAAACCATTTCTAAGTACAGATGAATCATAAGCCTAGAGAAAACCTGAAAGCAATATGCCAAAATCATAGTGGTAATTAATCTCCGAGGGATAGAAATGCATATATTTTCCATATTTTTCTTTATATTTATCCCTGTTTTCCAAACATTTTTTAAACAGTAGACACTATTTTAAATTATTATTTAAAAAAAACAAAATTTTATCATTTTGCTATGTTTTTAGAATCTCTTATGAAAATGGCTAGTGAATCGAGTAGAAAGAGTACACAACAAAGAAAGTTCTGGAGTCTGGCTAGGCTTGACACAGAAAATATGAGATGCTTTGTTAAATTTCAATTTCAGATAAACATCAAATAATATTTTAGTATACATATGTCTCATGAAATTATTTCAGACACTCTTATATGAAATTCAAATTTAACTGGGCATTCTAGGTTTTTATTTGCTGAATCTGGCTAGTTCTATCCCTAGGTGTGTGACCTTAGAGAAATTGATGGTTAAATTAGGTTATCCTTTTTTTTTTTTTTTTTTAAAGAGAGGGGAGAGATCCGGAGGCAAGGGGACAGAGAGAAAAAAATCCTAAGCAGACTCCACACCCAGAGCGGAGCCCAAAGCAGGGCTCAATGTGGGGCTCAATCTCACAACCCTGAGATCATGACCTGAGCCAAAATCAAAAGTTGGACCCTTAACTGACTGAGCCACCCAGGCACGCAATTAAATTAGGTTATCTGAAAGACCGTTTCTAGTTCTAATGTTTTATGACTCTACCATACAAGATGGTACAGACCACCAAAGACCTGAAAATGATAGTACATGAGAGTGTTCGCATCCTATCAAGATGCTTCTGGGGGCGCCCGGGTGGCACAGCGGTTAAGCATCTGCCTTCGGCTCAGGGCGTGATCCCGGCGTTGTGGGATTGAGCCCCACATCAGGCCTCCTCCGCTACGAGCCTGCTTCTTCCTCTCCCACTCCCCCTGCTTGTGTTCCCTCTCTCGCTGGCTGTCTCTATCTCTGTCAAATAAATAAATAAAATCTTTAAAAAAAAAAAAAAGATGTTTCTGAAAGCCACATGATGTTTTGTATGGGTTTTTGTTGGGTTTTTTGTTGTTGTTGCTGTTTTGAAACAAACTTCAACTAGACTAGGTATTTCTTGAGATTTTTAGAAAATGGGAAATCTCACATTAGGCATGTAGGGAATGCTGGGCACATGCCTAGATCCCTCTTAAGGACCAAGGCATTCATTTCCCTGGCTGCTATGCTTGTTGGCGACATAGAGCTCACAGCCAATGGTGCTAACCTGCTCAAGGTAAGATCTCCTTTCCAGGGTAGCCCACATCCAGTGACTAGTTCATGAGGAAGCAAGAGACCAGCTCTCTTGCCTCAATTCAAGGCCATGACAGCTCCAGAATTCCCTGTGGGATCAGCTAAGGTCCTAGTAGTGACTACACCACAGTTTAACTTCTTCCACTTCTATTACTCCCATACAGGTGCTTTTTCCTAGAAAATTCCCCAATAACCCTCTTGCATACAAACCCTGCCTCAGAGTCTATCCCCTCTTCAGACATAAATTCAAATATGTAAAATGCCAACTTTCTAATAACATAACAGGTGAGATGTGAAATAATGACATACAATACCATCGCTGCATAAATAACTAAAGATAATAAATATTATACACAAGGAAATATTTATGCATGCATAAATAAATTTGGTGGCGTTGGAGGAAATGACGAGGGAGGCCAAGATAACAAAATACCTAGCCTGGTGCTGGAAGTTAGCCATTCCTAAGTGAAAGAATGATTGAGGCTAGAATAAGGGAAGCAGACAGAGATGGAACCTCAAAACCTCAAAACTGAAAGAAGAATGACAAGTATGGGCCTTGAGGCATTAGGTAAAGATCGCTGTTCAGAAAGTGCAGGAATCTTCTCACTCCCTATCCTGGTAACCAGAATGGGTCACTTGCTTGCTCTGGGCTTTAGTTTCTTTACCTGCAAAATGATGAGGTAGTGCAAGATTATTTCCAAGTCTTATCCTGTTCTAAAGCAATGTCCTACAATTATAATTTAAGATTACCTGTCACTGACATACCCCTGGCAAGTCTTCTTTATTCTTGGTATTTTACATAAACCAAGAATTATAGCACTCTATGTGTGGGCAGCAGGAGAGNAGTCTTATCCTGTTCTAAAGCAATGTCCTACAATTATAATTTAAGATTACCTGTCACTGACATACCCCTGACAAGTCTTCTTTATTCTTGGTATTTTACATAAACCAAGAATTATAGCACTCTATGTGTGGGCAGCAGGAGAGGGGCCTTGTGCTAATAAAGAAATTCAGTAAATTAATGTAACTTTGTAATAGTACTAAACTAACTTACTAAATGTCACTTGAAAAGAATGAGTTTTTCCTGCTTCTGCAACCCTATTCATTTGTTTCTATGTGTTTATATGCAATAAAAGAAGTACAATGCTTTTTACACCCATTTTGTATTTACAATATTCAATAATCAACATTTCAAACGAACCAAAAATCCTTACACATGTCAACTAGGAGAAAATGCTGGAAAAATTGAGGTAACGTATTGGTAGAACTTTAGCTTTTCTTTAAACTGCTCTTGGGTGCCCTTTGACTTACCAAATAAATTAGTGTCCATAGTGAGTCAAGAACATCACTATCCCATAATGCCTTGATTTCTAACACTCCTTTCTGAAATATAAGAGCTAACTATCCTGTGAATTTACACCCGATTCCAGTGTGCTGGTCAGGTAACTGCTGGCATCTCAGCCTAGGCTAAGGGAGATTCAGAAGTGGGTGGAGGTTTCAGGCAACGGTGAACCCAGAAAGAAATGTCTACTCTTCCAAGTCCAAATGGGCACTTGCTTATTACTTCTGTGGTTATAGTCATTGCCATTACCATCAGTGTCTCTGCTCCTTCATTCCTAACTGACCGAATGGGACACAATTCCTGAAAACTGGCTTGGGCAGTAACACCACTGCCTGGCTGGCACAGATTAAACTAGAGGGACATGTGTACGACATGCATATGGAAGTTACTGACACCACAGAGCCAAATTCTCAATCAGTTCACAAACCCATACTGGCACGTCCCAGTTGTTTACACAAGATGTTTAAATCCACTCACTCAAACTTCTTTCCCTGTTGTCTTTCCCTTAATTAATATTGTTAGGGGAAGAAAAAAAGAAGAAAACCTCAAGTGCTCAAGTGTTTGTTTTCCCAGAAGCTGAGGAACGCTGACACAATTCCAATGCTTTTCATAATTACTGGAGATGAAAAAAATGAATAGTTTATGATGCATGTCAACGAAATTTTTTCAGAAGACAAACTTTACTTTTCTAAGAATAAGAGAATACAAATAAATTTACTCCAAGAAGAACATGCTTGCATGTCTCTGTTTTATAGTTCAGCTTGGACTTCTTGATAACAAACATAAATCCTAGACTTCTAAACGGTCCTACAATTCTACAATTTCTTTTGTCTTAAATTGTCTCAAGAAAATGCACGTTGGTACTAAAAGCAGATATAGACCCTGTTGTAAAACTTAGCAGCTACATTTAGGTCAGAATAGGGTTAATATTAAACACACAGCAACACTAGTCTACAAGGCAGGCAGAAAATAATTCAATTGAAACAAACTTTCCAATAAATTCTAGATTTATGCTGAATAAGTGGCTTAAAAATGATAGTTTTTTTTGTGTCCTAAGAATTCTGGGAGATTAGAGGAAAAAGTTTTTTCACTCAAATATATTCTGCCTTATAAAACAATGAGTTTTGCCTCCCATTTATTCATAGGAAACATAATATCTAATAGCAAAATAATTATCATTTCTTCCACTCTTCTTTTTTTTTTTTTTTAAAGATTTTATTTATTTATTTGACAGAGATAGAGACAGCCAGCGAGAGAGGGAACACAAGCAGGGGGAGNGTTTTTTCACTCAAATATATTCTGCCTTATAAAGCAATGAGTTCTGCCTCCCATTTATTCATAGGAAACAAAATATCTAACAGCAAAATAATTATCATTTCTTCCACTCTTCTTAATACCAATATTGTAGCCACTGAGGCTCTGTGTTTCTTGAATATGATCACTTTCATTATTGTCTTCAATTTAATGTCAGAATCCATTCATAAAAGCACTCTGCTTATTATGCATGTGGGAGAGGAAAAGGGAAAGNCCACTCCTCTTAATACCAATATGGTAGCCAATGATACCATATCATTTCTTGAATATGATCACTTTCATTATTGTCTTCAATTTAATGTCAGAATCCATTCATAAAAGCACTCTGCTTATTATGCATGTGGGAGAGGAAAAGGGAAAGTTTGAACCTTGTTATTTCCAGAATAGAACTCTTCCTTTTCTTAAATTGCATCCCTTCCTTACTTTAAATATCTCTAAATTTTAATAAAAATGCTATATGGTTATTTCAAAAAATATCTATTGAGCCCCTACAAGAATAATAGTACAACAACAATAACACTAATACTTAAGGTCTCTCAAGTGTTTCCATGTGCCAGGCTCTCTCCTATGTACTTTACATATGCTCTCATTTATCCTCATAGTTCCTCCATGAGACAGAGATTGTTATGGATACCCTCATTTTACAGTTTGGGAAACCAAGGCGCTGAGTCCTTAAGTGATTGGCCCAAGGAAGTTCACACAGCTAATAGGTGGTGAAGCCAGGATTAGCAAACTTCCCATTTCCATAGATGCATTAATATGCAGGCAACTGCAAAGCAATTAGTAATAATTACCTGACACATCAAAAAATGTCTGTGCCCGTCCAGTCCCTGCTCTGCTGACAGCGATGCACTCGTAGGCGCCTTCATCAGACAAAGTGACCTCTTCAATCTCCCAGTTCACACTGGCAGATTCTCTGGGGTAAGAAAATAGAAACCTTTTTAGTGATGACAAAAACAGGTAAAGCTGAAAACAGTGATTCCACTATTTTTTTTGAAGCATTCATTCAAAAGAACAAGGTAAAAATAAATGGATTAAATTGCAGAGTTCTTTATACCTTAAAATGACACACCTTTTAATTAAAATGTTAAGCTCTCTGAGCAAAAGGCACAACAAAGGCAGTAAGATATGGAATCTGTGAATTTCTTTAGAGAAACATTTTCTGGCTATGTCAAAATATAAGAGGATGAGTTAACAGAGAAACACTCTTTCAATCCTTCTCTTTCCATATTATTTCCAGTTTGGGGTCATGTTCAGTGGGGGCTCTTAGCCAAAGCAATTCATCCAGGTAACTCATAAGCTTGAAAGTAGAAAATAGACTTTTTGATTCCAAAAAGATAAGTTCTTTTTAACTTTCTTATGTGTAAGCTCTACATAAGGGTGTAAAACTATCTGGTTCAATTTGTGTATACACTGAGAAAAGAAAAAAAATTATCAGCTTTATTATCAAACCTGTCATTTAGGTTAAAAAAAATCAGTTTGCTATAATATTTATCCATTCATTTAATAAACACTATTCTTTGTCCTTTAACACTCTTCAAATTGTTTCTCATTCTCTGGAGGTGTCTTAGTAATAGATATTTAATCCTAATAGATATTTAATATGTAGTTAATAGATATTAATAGATATTTACAAGATTCTAGTAATCTACAAAACAGGCATTATCTTATTTCCAAATATAATTGAAAATCGTAACTATTTTTCATAAATTTTTTCTTACATTCATCCATAGCTATTTACAACCTTCTTAAACATTCGAGACATAGATGAGATGAAAACCCCATTGCAGAGTCAAGACACCTTCCACTGGAGTCTGAAAGTGGTATGTGATATAATATCATAGTAAGGACTCCAGATCTCTTGCCATCCAGACAAACTATACCTATCATCAAAAAACCACGAAGAACATACTAAACTCTTAATGTGTATTTAGCACATGAGACTTTGTAATAGAGTGAAGTCATAGGTTCCTGTCATCAGAAAAGTGAGAGAATGAGCAAAGTCCTTGTTCCATGTATTTTATTTTATTTTTTAAAGATTTTATTTTATTTATTTGACACAGAGAGAGCCAGCCAGCGAGAGAGGGAACACAAGCAGGGGGAGTGGGAGAGGAAGAAGCAGGCTTCCTAGCGGAGCAGGGAGCCCAATGCGGGGCTCGATCCCAGAACCCTGGGATCACACCACGGGCCGAAGGCAGACACTTAATGACTGAGCCGCCCACATGCCCCTGTTCCATGTATTTTAGTAACAGAGAATATTCATTTTGGTTAGTTTCCTTTCAGTTGTGCATGCACTAGGTGTCGGTGGTCCTTACTGTCACACTTAGAAAGAAAAGAATTATGAGTTGACTCTAAGCCCTAGTGATCACCTAAACTATAGCTTTGGTGCTTAACCGCAGTAAGCTAAGTCCAAGTTTATATCTGTCATCGTCTAAGAGGCACTGGTGAGTTCCAGAAGGCAGGAGTTTGAAATACATACAGTCATTTGTGTTTTCTGCAATGCTTACTTCAGAGCCAAGCACATATTAGGATTCATCAGATTCATCAAAAACTTAGACACCTGGAAATTTTAGAACAGATAGTGGCAGTTCTTCCAGTCCCATGTCCCTTTTTTTAGAGACAAGTAAGTTGAGATTCAGGAAGAAGGGTAAGGGAGTTGTTCAAAGGCACACAGCCAGTGTCAGATTGCTTGAAAAATATTCTTTACAGTGATACCTTCTCCTCTCTTATTTATGAAACATTACATGAAAATAATCCTCTTTTATCATATCGTCTTCTCAGTTAACATTAAAATTATATGGCCATGATAAGAAGTTTTGAAGGCATGGCCTTCGGAATAAGGAAAGAATATGTCAAATACAAATGTGTCCTGTTGCTAATGCACACTAATTCTCTCTTATATCCCCTAGTGACCATAGCGACTCACATAACAAAGATTAAGTCACATGTCTCAAGTTATTAGGAAATCTAGGGCAGGGACCTGTGAGTGAATCAGGGTTAAAGTATCAATCCATCATCACCCATGCCAAATTCTGTCTTTAGCCTCTCACAACCAAAGAGCTTAATATTTGTCAGCAAGGCATGTCACATCTCTGGGCCACAGAGCTGGAAAAATGAGAGAAAGAATTCTTGTGGCTTACCTCCCAGGAATTGTGTGGAATTAATGAATTAATGTTTATAAAGAATCTCAAGTGTCTTTGAAATATGTTACTATTTAAACATGAAGCAGAATTATTTGATTTCATCAGGCAGTTATGAAGCTTCAACATTTGATACCCTGGTCAGTTATGTGGCTGGTTATTAAACATGGAGCTAAGACAAATCATCAAGATAGTTGCAGGAAATAATACAGTTCAATCTTAAATAGTGTTTTTTTCCCTAAAGTTATACTGAACATTCCTGCCATAGTTTTTGTTCAAAATGACCCATAAAGAGATAAATTAGGTTAAAACTGCCAAATATTTAGCATCTTATGGAAGTTATTTATAATAGTATTGAATTACAGTGTAGAAGTTTTGTAAAGTAATTCCTAGAGTTTTTCCCAAAATGTAGTTTGTTTCATTAGTAAGTTAAAAAAACATAAACATTTTCCAGAAATCATACTCCAGTTTTCAAGGTCTTCTTAATTTTATCATAGATTGTATTTATCTAAAAACAATCACCCGTCTTCACAAGGAAAGTCAGTGCCTCCTTGCCCACTACCTTTGACTGCTAAATGCAAAAGCCACACATGCTCCTGCTCCACCTGTTGCCCCAGCACACTCCCCTCTCCTGACTCCCCCCTTCCCCTTCTACTTCAGCCACACTGGCTTCCTTCTTGTCTTTCTTTCCCACATGCCAGTCCACTCCAGCCTTTGTGCACATGCACTTACTGTTCCTGGTGTGCAAATGCTTTTCCCTAGATATCTGCATGACCATCTCTCACCATGTTTAGGTCTTTGCTCAAATGTCCTTTAACTGGAATTTTCAAATTGCAACAAAGCCAAAACCACATGCACCCTATCTACCAGCATTACTCATCCCAATTAATCTGCTCTGTATTTTGCCACAGCACTTAATCAGATTCTCTGATCATGACATTTTAAATTATGTTCAGAGACTTGTTTGCTCCAAGGCCAACAAAGCTTAAACTTTTCTCTTTTGCAAGGACCCTTCCAAGTTTGGTACCTAACTTTGTACTCATAATTTTGTATCCTTCATCTTAACAAGAGACCCTCAAGGGGCACCTGGGTGGTCCAGTTAAGTGTCTGCCTTTGGCTCAGGACATGATTCCAGGGTCCTGGGATCCATCCTGCGTCCAGCTCCCTGCTCAGCAGGGAGTCTGCTTCTCCCTCTCCCTCTGTCTATTGCCCCCCTGCTTCACTCTCTGTGTCAAAGAAAATCTTTTTAAAAAACAAACAAGAGACCCTCAAGTTCCATAAAATTCAGATTCTATAAAACCTGAATCAACGCTTGAATGAATTCTAGCATTTATTAAATTAAAATATATTATATATTTGTTTTCTGTCTTTCTCCATTACAAGTTCCATGAGGGCACAGACTTGTGTCTGTTTTGTTCACTGCCATATTCCAAGACTATGGAACAAATAAATGAGAATTTCCAATGAAAAAGCACATTAAAGTAAGTATCTATTTGTATTTAGATGTTTAATGCTGTCTATAATTGCTAATAAAAATATATACGCACTTTAAATACTGGTCTACTCCAAGTGTAACTCCATTTCTGACAAAGCTCAGGGTAAAGGGTAAAAGACTCTCAACAGAGCAGGGAATTCGGCCTGGCTGTAGGTAGTATCCTGGGGTTTTCTTGGGCATTGTAACTTTGGGAGCATCTAGGAAGAAAAGAACATGGACAACAAGATCACAATGACATTGGTTACTTCTTGTTAATCCATTCAAAAGCTTCATACTTTAATTATTCCAGTAAATCCTCTGCATTCTAATTAATCAAAATCACTAAAACCCACTTTAATTATCTTTCTTTGTTCAAACCTTATTAATTTCTGGATATCTCCATGGACCCTTACTAAAGTATTCATTAAACCTAAGACTCCATTTATTTTTAAGACACGTTATTTTTTGGGCCACCAAGGTAGGAAAAAAAAAAAAAACCTACCAAATTAGTTACAATACTTCATCAATTGTAGAACTTATTTTTATTTCAAAAATGTAAATATATGAAAAGAACCCACATGCCTTAGAATTGAATGCAAAGGGTAATTGTTTTCCCAAAAATAATGGGAAAAGCTGATCTGTAAGAATCCAATAGATACTGTAGTACTCAGTTTAGGGGCTAAGACAACTAACTTTGAATACTGTATATGAGGAAATACTGACGGTTCTATTCTCATCATTTGACAATGATTAATGAATAGCTATACAGTTGTTTCTGAATTTCCCAAATTACAACCTTATGTATAAATGATAAATTGTTGTTCCTCAATCCAATACTACAATATTAGAAACAATACAGATTTGTGTATCCACAGTTCTAGCTACAGTTCTAAATTTTGATCAGAGTTGTCGTTAGTCTTGAGAAATAGCACAAATAGAAAAATTGAAATGCTATCTCATGTCTCTAAATAATCCCTAATCTGTGATCTTATCTCTATATAACAAATATATGAGTAGCTTAACAATTAACTAACTGCCAACTTATTACATAAAGGCAGAATCATCACCAGTTGTTTACAATGAATTACCATTCACGAAGTAGGTTTCTGACAATCATATATAAACATTTAACCCATTTGGCGAATTTAGGTAGCTTGATCAAACATTGCACATTTTGGGGGGGGTAGTAAGAGCACCAGAATTTCCCAGTTCCAGTTATCACACTGAGTGAAGCAATCAAAATTTTCAGATCTGCAATCACGCAATCAGTGAGAGTTAACATGAAGCTTTGAATGTGTTTTTTATGATTAAGAAAAATTGTGTAACCTAAATGTAAATGCCCATCAATTTGATAAGCCAGTAATACTGTGAAGGTATTTTTTTTTACTTTATAGTTCATCCTTAAAGGGCCACATCACTCCCTTAAACTATCAATGTTCCAGTGTTCAATAAAATGATGTCTCACCTGGGATGATACTGGAGAAGGAAACACTTGATACCCTCTGGAAAAGATAATCATCTTTATCATAGCCTGTTACTTTGAGAAAGAAAGCTTCATTTGGTGGTATAAAGTCAGAAATATTCCACAAGCCATAAGGTTTTCGGTCTGGGTAATATTTAACAGGAATAGTCTTAAGAGAACTGCCTGAGATACTCAGAAGTTCAAGACGATCTACTCTGGCTGGGGCAGAAATTCCAGAAGTATTCAACAGCACATAGGTAGGTATTCCTATAGGAGAAAGGCTTTGTTATTGTTTACAAGTAACATGCAATTGAGGTTATATATCAAATAAATCTTTGCATTATAACAGATAAGTATCATAAGTATGAGTACTAAAAACTGTCCTACAAATTGTGGCTTAATTATAGAATCTTTTTTACATAAAAGACAGTTTACTCATGACAAGAAACTTTGGGACTCCTAATACTCATTTTTATGGTATTTTAACAATATTTATACATGGAAAAACTAGAATTGTGAATACTGTGTTACACGATGTTTAATAACATGAATATTTAATTTTTAAAGACTCACTATTTGTATCTTTCTAGTAACTGCAGCAATAAAATAAATGAACCAGAAAAAACAAAATTTGAAGAGTCGCAGTAGGATTAAGCATTTTTTAGCTACAGAAGTATAATATTGCATGAATAAAATAAGAAGAACAAGCTTTAAGGAGCGACAATAATTTTTATCTTTGAATGTGCAATAATACATGATGTCTTTAATTTTTTAGCTATCTAAACACATAAAATCCACATT
The DNA here is from genome assembly GCF_002007445.2 of Ailuropoda melanoleuca. NCBI lineage: Eukaryota > Metazoa > Chordata > Mammalia > Carnivora > Ursidae > Ailuropoda > Ailuropoda melanoleuca. The sequence goes on from NC_048225.1 coordinate 84,079,719, forward strand.
TTTCACCTTGACAACAAAGCAATTTACAGATGTTCGTAAGAAGTCTCAAGATCCAGATCAGTACTTTTAAAAGTTCAGTAAGTTTAGGAATCAACTGGGGTGCTTGTTAGTGCATATTCCTGGGTCCAACCTGATTCAGTTCTAATTCAGGAGATCTGGGATGGGTACTAGGAATCTTAATTTTTAACAAGCTCTCTGAGTAATTTCAATATCACTGATCTTGGGACTATGCTCTGAGAAAAAAATGACTAGGCCAAGAATATAATCATGTTTAAAGTAAAAATGCTATGTTTCCCAATTTTGTTGAAGACTACAAAATTATAAAATCACAGACAGTTTAAGAAATATTTTGCACTTGGATATCTACCATGTCGTTTTTGGTAATATGTACACACAAACCTTGCACCGGTCTGCTGACTGTTTTTTTGAAGTCCAGGGTGGGCTTTCTGGAAAAACCAGCTCGGAAATCAATAGTACTAAGGCCAGTGATGCGAACAGAGTGCCTTCCACTGCTAGAAGTCTGGAAAAATGTTTAAAGAGAAATCCCATCAGTTGATCAAGTTACCAGTCATAATAAACACTAACCAGTATGGGAAACTACAGAGTGTTTCATTAGGACTGTTGTCCAATAATTGAAGCTCTGATCTGGGTGTTCTAAACTTAACTAGGATTCTACATCTTAAATGCAAGTTTTGTAATACATACCCCAGGGGACTGCTCTAAAATAAAATTCGGTAATACACTGCAGGCCAATGTTAAAAGATACAGGTGTTTAGTCACTGGTGAATAGCCCTGAAGTTAAACTGCATAAGCTCCATGATGACACAGATCTTTGTTTTGTTCACGGTGGTTTACATGGGAGATGTTTAGCAAATATTGATGAAATGAATGAATGACTAAATCTTCTCCCCTCAACACTATTCAGGTTTGATTCTGGAAAATATTTCCTTTTTCTTTGAATCTGGGAAGATACAGCGAGGACAAGCACAAAATTTGAAACTATCCAGATTTTAGCCAACCAGCATCCCTAGCTCAGCTGTGTCCTAACCAAGGCACTCGGTGCTCGAGACACAAATGTGAGTAAAATATCGTCCCTATACTCTAAGAGTCATGGCTGGTGAGGGACACAGATGGAGAAATAGAAATCTTTAATATGATGCAGTATTAGAAATACATAAGAGGTACATAGAAATGCATTAAAGGGGGCACCTGGGTGGCACAGCAGTTAAGCGTCTGCCTTCCGCTCAGGGCGTGATCCCGGCGTTATGGGATCGAGCCCCACATCAGGCTCGTCTGCTATGAGCCTGCTTCTTCCTCTCCCACTCCCCCTGCTTGTGTTCCCTCTCTCACTGTCTGTCTCTATCTCTGTCAGATAAATAAATTTTAAAAATCTTAAAAAAAAAAAAAAAAGAAATGCATTAAAGGAACAGAGTAGCCTATAGTTTGGCTAAATCCTACTAAGAGGGTGATGGCTGAACTAAATATTAATGATAGCTCAGCACTGAAGTGACTCACATGTGCATAAATAATAAATGATGTGGATGAGGGCCACAGGATAAAATAGTAACACTAATGTTCATTGGGCACTTCCTCTATGTCCAGTCTCTTTAAATACATTGGCTTATTTAAGTCTCGTTACAATCCTACCAGATATATATCATCATTATCACTATCGCACAGATAAGGAGGTGGGACACCAGTCGTTAAGTAGCTTCCCAAGTTCACAAGGCTTCCTAACTACAGAGGTGGGGTTTTAATGGAAAGGTCAGGCTCCAGGGTCTTCACCACCGTGCTACATTTTCTCCCAAGGGCAAGATAAGTAGGAGTTAGCCTCTGTCTCAGTATCTTTCAAAATATGATCTGAGAAGCCCCTGCAGCTACAGCTACACAACATCACTCAGGTTGTTTCTTGAAAATGCAGACTTCTGAGCTCCAGCCCAGATTCACTGGATCAGAATCTTTGGTGAGTGGAGGCTAGGGATCTACATTTCAAAAACCCACCTGACATCAATGAACAAGAGTTCACCATTATTTTATTACATTGATCACCAAGAATCTCCCTCAAAATAAAATGACCATGTGGTAGCACCATTAATAAAATGTACTAGAAATATATGCGCCCTTATTATACACAATGATACAAAAATCAATTTAAACAATTTATGGAGACCAACGAGAATGAAAACACAATGGTCCAAAACCTATGGGACACTGCAAAGGACATCCTAAGGGGAAAATACATAGCCATCCAAGCCTCACTCAAAAGAACAGAAAAATCTAAAATGCAGTTTTTATATTCTCAACTCAAGAAGTTGGAAAAGCCACAGAGGGACAGGCCTAAACCATGCACGAGGAAGCAGTTGACCAAGATTAAAGAAGAAATCGATGAATTAGAAACCAGGAGTACAGTAGAGCAGATCAACAGAACTAGAAGCTGGTTCTTTGAGAGAATTAACAAAATTGACAGACCACTGACAAAACTTATCCAAAAGAATAGAGAAAGGACCCAAATTAATAAAATTATGAATGAAAAAGGAGAGGTCACAACCAACACCAATGAAATTGGAAGGATTATTAGAAACTTTTATCAACAGCTTTATGCCAATAAATTAAGCAATCTGGAAGAGATGGAGGCCTTCCTGGAAACCTATAAACTACCAAGACTGAAACAGGAAGAAATTGATTTTTTAAACAGGCCAATTAATTATGAAGAGATTGAGTCAGTGATAAACAACCTTCCAAATAACAAAACTCCAGGCCCGGACGGTTTTCCTGGGGAATTCTACCAAACATTCAAAGAAGAAATAATACCTATTCTCCTAAAGCTATTTCAAAAATAGAAACAGAAAGAAAGCTACCAAACTCATTCTATGAGGCCAATATTACCTTGATCCCCAAACCAGGGCAAAGACCCCCTCAAAAAGGAGAATTACAGACCGATTTCTCTAATGAATATGGATGCCAAAATCCTCAACAAGATCCTTGCTAATAGAATCCAACAGTACATTAAAAGGATTATCCATCATGACCAAGTGGGATTCATTCCAGGGATGCAAGCATGGTTCAACATTCGCAAATCGATCAGCATGATACATCATATCAACAAGAAAAGACTAAGGAACCATATGATCCTCTCAATTGATGCAGAAAAAGGATTTGACAAAATACAGCATCTTTCCTGATTAAAACCCTTCAGAGTGTAGGGATAGAGGGTACATTCCTCAAATCTCATAAAAGCCATCTATGAAAAGCCTACTGCAAGCATTATTCTCAATGGGGAAAAGCTGGAAGCCTTTCCCTTAAGATCAGGAACACGACAAGGATGCCCACTCTCGCCACTATTATTCAACATAGTACTAGAAGTCCTTGCAACAGCAATCAGAAGACAAAAAGGGATCAAAGGTATCCAAATCGGCAAAGAAGAAGTCAAACTGTCTCTCTTTGCAGATGACATGATACTCTATATGGAAAACCCAAAAGAATTCAATCCCAAACTATTAGAAGTTATAGAGCAATTCAGTAATGTGGCGGGATACAAAATCAATGCTCAGAAATCAGTTGCATTTCTATACACGAATAACGAGACTGAAGAAAGAGAAATTAGGGAATCCATCCCATTTACAATAACACCAAAAACCATGCGTTACCTTGGAATTAACTTAACCAGAGACGTAAAGGACCTATATCCTAGAAACTATAGATCACTTTTGAAAGATATTGAGGAAGACATAAAAAGATGGAAAAATATTCCATGCTCATGGATTGGAAGAATTAACATAGTTAAAATGTCCATACTACCCAGAGCAATCTACACTTTCAATGCTATCCCGATCAAAATACCGAGGACATTTTTCAAAGAACTGGAACAAATAGTCCTTAAATTTGTATGGAACCAGAAAAGGCCCCGAATCTCCAAGGAACTGTTGAAAAGGAAAAACAAAGCTGGGGGCATCACAATGCCGGATTTCGAGCTGTACTACAAAGCTGTGACCACAAAGACATCATGGTACTGGCACAAAAATAGACACATAGACCAATGGAACAGAATAGAGAACCCAGAAATGGACCCTCGGCTCTTTGGGCAACTAATCTTTGATAAAGCAGGAAAAAACATCCGGTGGAAAAAAGACAGTCTCTTCAATAAATGGTGCTGGGAAAATTGGACAGCTACATGCAAAAGAATGAAACTTGACCACTCTCTCACACCATACACAAAAATAAACTCCAAATGGATGAAAGACCTCAATGTGAGACAGGAATCCATCAAAATTCTAGAGGAGAACATAGGCAACAACTTCTATGACATCGGCCAGAGCAACCTTTTTCACGACACATCGCCAAAGGCAAGAGAAATAAAAGATAAAATGAACTTATGGGACTTTATCAGGATAAAGAGCTTCTGCACAGCCAAGGAAACAGTCAAAAAAACTAAGAGACAGCCCACGGAATGGGAGAATATATTTGCAAAGGACACCACAGATAAAGGACTGGTATCCAAGATCTACAAAGAACTTCTCAAACTCAATACACGAGAAACAAATAAACAAATCATAAAATGGGCAGAAGATATGAACAGACACTTTTCCAATGATGACATCCAAATGGCTAACAGACACATGAAAATATGTTCAAAATCATTAGCCATCAGGGAAATTCAAATCAAAACCACACTGAGATACCACCTTACGCCAGTTAGAATGGCAAAGATAGACAAGGCAAGAAACAACAATTGTTGGAGAGGATGTGGAGAAAGGGGATCCCTCCTACATTGTTGGTGGGAATGCAAGTTGGTACAGCCACTCTGGAAAACAGTGTGGAGGTCCCTTAAAAAGTTAAAAATTGAACTACCCTATGACCCAGCCATTGCACTACTGGGTGTTTACCCCAAAGATACAGACGTAGTAAAGAGAAGGGCCATATGCACCCCAATGTTCANAATTGCTGGAGAGGATGTGGATAAAGAGAATCCCTCCTACATTGTTGGTGGGAATGCAAGTTAGTACAGCCACTCTGGAAAACAATGTGGAGGTCCCTTAAAAAGTTAAAAATTGAGCTACCCTATGACCCAGCCATTGCACTACTGGGTGTTTACCCCAAAGATACAGACGTAGTAAAGAGAAGGGCCATATGCACCCCAATGTTCATAGCTGCATTGTCCACAATAGCCAAATCATGGAAGGAGCCGAGATGCCCTTCAACAGATGACTGGATTAAGAAGCTGTGGTCCATATATACAATGGAATATTACTCAGCTATCAGAAAGAACGAATTCTCAACATTTGCTGCAACATGGACGGCACTGGAGGAGATAATGCTAAGTGAAATAAGTCAAGCAGAGAAAGACAATTATCATATGATTTCTCTCATCTATGGAACATAAGAACTAGGATGATCGGTAGGGGAAGAAAGGGATAAAGAAAANGGGGTAATAGGGAAGGGGGGGGTGATCAGAAGGGGGAATGAAGCATGAGAGACTACGGACTCTGAGAAACAAATTGAGGGCTTCAGAGGGGAAGGGGGTGGGGGAATGGGATAGGCTGGTGATGGATATTAAGGAGGGCACGTATTGCATGGTGCACTGGGTGTTATATGCAACTAATGAATCATCGAACTTTACATCAAAAACCAGGGATGTACTGTATGGTGACTAACATAATATAATTTAAAAAATTTAAAAGAATAATAATAAAAACAAAACAAAACAAAAAACATCACATTAAAATGTCTTGATAAGAAAGTGCTGTAGAGGCACCTGAATGGCTCAGTTGGTTAAGCAGCTGACTCTTGATTTCAGCTCAGGTGGTGATCTCAGAATCTTGGGATCACCCCCACATGGGGCTCTGCTCTTAGCACGGAGTCTGCTTCTCTCCTTCTCTCTCTGCCTCTGCCCCTCTCCCCGACTCACACATTCTCTCCCTCTTTGTCTAAAATAAATAAATCTTAAAATAAAAAAGAAAGTGCCATAGTTTACTTTATAATTTAAGTCTGTTTTCTTAAGGTAAACATATTTTAATTTTTCTTAGCTGAGCTCCCTTTTTCAAATATTAGTGTTTGTAAGAACAAAAAGGTCTTATGTATAATAATGGTAAAATGAACCAGGAAATGGAAATAGGGGAAGAAAGAAATATTAACATTATTATTATTATTATTATTTGAATTTGACTCCAAAAAGGATCTCTCCACCACAGAATATCTTGAAGTATCACTTCTGCACAGTCACCTTAACCTCATGGCTTCTGTAGTTTGAGAGGAGGGAAATCTAGCAGCAGCATGATAGCTCCAACCATAACAGGAAAATTTCTACACACTAGACATCAAAGAGGATTTGTGTGGGCTAGAAACTCTGAGAATTGTATCTCATACAGCATGTTTATTCATACAATTTTTTAAGGTTGATAACAATCTACTATGAACTTTATTCTGAATTACACTGAATTAATCTCTGAATTCAGTGTAATGAATTCAAAATTACTCTGAATTCATTATTGCTCTGAATTGCAAGTGTCACATTGGTTAAGTTGTAGAAGGGTCTGAGTCAGGAATACACAAGCTGCTGCAGTGTGAGCAGAGGGGAGGCAAAGATAAAATTATAATAGATATCTACTGGCATCCTAAAATTATCAACAGGTAACCTTGATCCACAAAGGAGTAAGAGAAAAGAAGGAGCAAAATAGACCAGAGGCTAGGTTTCTGAATGGGAGTGAGTCTACGAGGAGTCAAAGAGGACAGACTAGAGTACTGTGAAACAAGCACCATGGAGAGCTCCAGGAAAAATCAGTTACTTCTCTGGTATCTTCCTGGTCAGCTCTATTGTAGATGGATTTATGTCTTAGTTTAAGCATAAAGGCCTATTAAATACCTCTCCAGATTGAAAGTCCCTTAAGGCAATAACTACATCATATTCATCATCTACAAAATATTAATCAATAAGGTACTTAGTAAGTGTAGGCTTAACAAATTATATTTAAAGCCCTCTAATTGCCTAACGTTGGTACTTTTCCTTAGATTCCTTAAGAACCAGTGAATGCCAGATTCATCAAGAATTTACTGACTTTTTCTAGAAGCATTGTGCTAAGTATGTTCACACATTATTTCATATAATCTTACTGCGTTCAAAGATGATTTTATAGCACCATAAAGAAATTGAGGGTTGCAGAAAGGGAGACGGGTGGGGGGGTGGGGTAACTGGGTGGTGGGCATTAAAGAGGACAGGTGACGTGATGAGCACTGGGTGTTATACGCAACTAATGAATCATTGAACACTACATCAAAAACTATATTTTGGCTAACTGAATTTAAATTATAAAAGAAGAAAAGGAAAAAAAAGAAACTGATGTTCAAATAAATGATTACTTGCCTAGGTTTAGATAGCAAGTTCAATGGCAACAATTCCAAGTTCAGTGTTCTTTCCATAGGACCTAATTCTATGCACAGCATTTTAGGATAACAGTCTCTGGTTGATCTGGACACTATGGCATAGTAGACAATAATACCCTTCAACTAGTCATTTGCCATAGTTACATTTCTAAATATGCTTTCATTTAGGAGAGGTCAGGTTGGTAGAGTATTAGTAAATGCTTTCTGGGGGGTCCTAATTTTTGGCATTTGCTAATTTCTGTGATATAAATACTACCACTGTGGCTGATTTCAAGCTCCCCACATGATGTTACTGAATACAGAGGTGGGAAGAGAAAGTGTGTAATTTCCTCTCTATGAGCCATTACGAGCTAGATCTAGAATACCACTAGGCCATGATAAAAGAAAATAAAGTGTGTCTCTCATTCACAGAGATGTCTGTGTCATCCCAGAATTAACACAAATTCCTTTTTCTAAAAATTCAATGCACATCCTCCAATCTTTTCCCTCACTATAATAACTGAAGAGGCTGAATGTTCTAAATTATGGTGGAGCCTTCATCAGCTTGGGTTCCTGAGTGACTGTGTAAAGAACATCTTGTCAACACCGAAAGGACATGTGAATTAGTAAGGAATGAGCTTTCTTGTATTAAGCCAGTGAGAATTCCTACTACTACTAAATGTGAAACCTGTCCTGTTGTTAGTTGAATTAAAATCTGATTGATAGAGCTGGCTTTGATTTCTCTCTCCTAAAGAGTTTCAATGTTTTATTTAAAAAAATAAACCCAAAGTAGGAAAAAAAAAAAACTTCATGTTTAATTTGCATTCATAGAAAGTATAGAGATATTTTTCGATTTACACATATTCAAGAGTATAAGAAAAACTAATTTTACCACTAATGTGTTAATAAGTAGGTATTATTTTCCCCATTTTTCTCAGACTCATGAAATTAGCTAATTTCTTTAAGGTCAAAAAGATATTAAGTAGTGAATCTTTAATTTAAAAAAAATGCCCAACTCTTTTCAAAGTATTTGTTCCTGAATGGCATACTATTCTTTAGAAATTAAAGAAATATGGTGGTTTCAAATATTTACTGAGCACCTACTATGGGCTAGGTATCATGCCAGGAACAAAGACATAATAATGCTAGCTAGATTTAAATACTATCATTTTATTAGGCATTCTATGTTTAGAGAAATGTGATACAAGGAGAGGAACGTATCCAAAGCACATAATAAATTCTATTTAAATACACATATATAGATATACATATGCATTTATATATAACATAAGTGTATAGATATTTTTCCTTTTTTAAAGGAAACATTCCATTTGGATGATAATCTGATATCAGCACACTAAAATAACTGGGAAATTTTCCAAGAAAAATCTACTATGAAGCATTCCATTGACCCAAAACATCTGAATTAAGGCTGCACTTAATCCATTTAAATAACACACCTGGTATATAGTCTTCAGGCTTATTCAAAAGAGTTACCAGGTGAGAATAATTGGAGGCCAGAATAATAATCTTCCTCTGTGGTCCTTTGTAGACTTGAAGTTTATTTAATTATAATTCCTAAACAAGTTTATGCCACTTGATTATGATTTCTCAAATATTCTTATCTTTAGAAAATCCATTAGTAGTCTCTGGCAACCAGCATAGCTATCTAAAACCAAAATATTTTCTACTAGTCTCAGAATCCTAATATGATCATGTGGCTGCATACACTCCTTTCTCTACTTAGAAGATTATCTAAGGACAGTTTGTCCAAATTTACTTAATGGAAACGTGCCCCAGGGGCTGTGTTAGATTACATGATAACACTGATAATCCTAGACTAATAGAAACAGTTTGTGCCATGTAAAAACCCAAAGGTTGCTGACTATTATTTAATGTCTTTGTAGGAAGTTTCCCTTAAGGAACAGAGGACAGAATTTGCCCTGAGAGTTCCTGTGGTTATATTCAAATATTCTATATATAGATATAGCTGCCTGAATGGAAAATTTGTATTGCTCAGAAATAAGATCCAGGATTTGTAGCTTCCCTACAATGGAAATTTAGGGACATAAAGATCTTCTCTTTTGTTTTTAATAAAACTTTACATTCTTTTTACTTACCTCTTTTTAACACGTTTTTACCTGCACCAGAGGCAGCCTAAAACATGAGTCATTTATATGACCTATATGGGTGAGTTGACTTACTGTCTCTGTTTGGTAAGAGTGCCCTAATAAGTTACAGAAAAGTAATTACCAAGGTTTTAGGAGAAAACCACAGAAGAAAAGAAACTACCACTCTCATAGGATTTTAATCATGGACAAATTAAAGTGTTCCGTGCCAGCACATCAACTATAGGCTAACTAAATCAACTCCCCTGCCTGCTTCCTTGGGTACTATCAGAATAAATGCATTAATTTTTACTCATGAATATTTATACAGTTCTTCCCCAGGCATTGTGGCATATACCAGGGATAAAATGTGGTCTAGAGTAAAATAGAAAGTGAAAATCTGTACAGAAATAAATATAAGGGGGTAAATCATGGGGTGCCTGGGTGACTCAGTCAGTTAAGCGTCTGACTCATGATTTCCACTCAGGTCATGATCTCATGAGTCATGGGGTTGAGCACCTCATTGGGCTCCACACTCAGCGCACAGTCTGCTTGAGATTCTCTCCCTCTGCCCCTCCCCCTGCTGGTGCTCTCTTTGTCTCTCTCTCTCAAATAAATCTTTAAAAAATATATAAGGGGGAAAATCATCAAAGAGGGAGATGCAGAAAAATTACAGTAGAAAGCCAGAGGGAAAAGAGAGCCTTTTAGATGGAAAAAGTCAGAAAAGGCTTGATGAAAGTGTTGTCATTTGCCATGAAAGTTATGAGTCAGATGGAAAGCAAGGGCATTGTAGAAGGAACAACTTAAGAGAAAACATGGAGCAAGAGAACGTGGTAGGAGATGGGGTGAGGGACAATATAAAGTTATATTTGACTAGAGTGTAAAGGCACGTGATGGAGAAGAGCTAGAAGGATTGGTTGAACCTCAGTTGGTGGTTTAAATACCATGCTAAGGTCAAATGATTGATTGGTCTCCATACTTGGGATAAAAACGGCTATGTGAAACACTCAAAAAACCATTATTAATTCTATTGATAGAGCAGACATTTTCCAGATAGCAGAGCACATGGCAGATAGCACCAGGGATATACTATCTAATCTCAGACATTTCTCTTCGGGAGAAAGTGCACATGTAAAACATTATCACTCATTAGCCATCTGAAAGGGAGAGCCAAAGTCAGCACTGATATTTACATCAGTAGGTTCAGCTCAATTTCCTTTGCATCAACCTGACACATTATTTTGGCATTTCATATAGGAGCAAAATAATTTTACTATCTTTAAAATGCATTGTAATGTGTGTCCTTTGTTTAGCTGCCACTAATTATACTCTAAAAATGGTGTAACTTGAACAAGAGGCTTTTTGGGTGAGAACTAGATATAAATTTAAGATAATATGATAATAGATACTGTGTCTTTTTATTGTTTTCTTAATTACAGGAGACTGAGCTTAGAGACTTGTCTAAACAGAGTCCCCATCACCTCATCCCCTTAGCGTCTCCCTCCTCACTCACAGAGTAATCCTCAGTGCTTCTCTGCTCTTAATTATCAATTAAAATGTGCTTAGTGCCCATTAAGTATCAGGGAACATAGCCAAGGGCAGAAACTCCATAAATGTTTATTGAATGGATGACTAACTGGTAGGTGTGTTAGGCACGAGATAAAACAACAGCCATGCAATATTCCTCTTCTTCAAGGCAAGAGTTTTACTAGAGGAAATACCACTGGTACCAATCCAAGTCACCTGTAGAAGTGGTTCAAATACTTCACAATAAGTTGCCAATAATGTGAAAGAAATGTCATCACTTGTACATATTTCACAATCAATAACTAATGTCTTATTCAGAAAGCAAGAACAAATTGCCTCAGTGAACTTGCTAGATCAAGACTCTGCTGGCTTAGGTCATGCTTAAAGTATCTGAGGAAAGAAGAGACTCAGAACCTTCTATACTCCTTCCTACTGTGATCACAGAAAGTCAGGCTCAACACTAGTCATATACTGGGCAAGTTCATTAAAATAACTATAACATCAAATTTGGCTGTATTTATTTAAAATACAGCAGTAAAACTCTTCATCATTATCAATCTACTGACCTAGTAAATACTGAGCAATTCATATGGGCAGGGAAGTGGGTGAATAAAAGAGGCAGACGGGACCGTTATATTTCACATTTCCTTTTCACCTATATCCTTATCCCATTTTAAACACCTTCAAAAAAAAATCCATATTACAGTTTCTACTTTTCCTACAAGCCCAAGAGTTCTGAGAATAAAGAACTTATATTCTAGGGCTTGAATGGAGTTACAATGGAAACTTTCATTCTTTAAGCTGGGAAAGTGAATATAGGTATTCTTCTAAAAAGAAAAAAGCAAACAAAACTGGCATTCAAAAATGGCACCTCAAATTTCTATGGTATAAACACCTCCGTGCACTTCATAGCAGCTCTACCCCCTGTAACCAGGAGCCCATGAATTTTTTTTTTTTTTTTGTTAATGTAGGGAAGCTGAGACAGCAAGAGTAAATGATGCAAGGGGTATCTTCATTTGAGTTATCCCAGAAGGATTCTAGAGCAAGTTGTTTATTGGAGGCACAAAGGATGCTAACAGGAAGAGGGGAAGTGATACAGGAAAGGGAATGCAGCCCCAAAAGTGTGTGTTTTTAATCCTGCTCCCATGAGGACAACTGGAACTTATTCCTGCAGAGGCTGAGCTGCTCCTAAGGGGTTTCATTCTCTGGCAGAACAGCCTTCTTCTGTGCTGGGGAAAAAAAAAACAAAAAAAACCCCTCCTGGGCACAGTAATGCAGATACAGGCGTTGGAAGGCGGCCTGAGCACACTGAAAAGCCTGAGAAAGATGGACAAGTCACTCAGACCATCCACCACAGTGGGTCACACATGTAATCTGCAGCAGAACTGCATTGTAGTGTATGGTATCTTGAATTCTGGGTGTATGTTCTCTCCTCCGTATTCCCACAACACAATGCTTAGAGTGAACATGTACTACTTAATGTAATGCTAGGATCCAAATACCATTTTGTGTTCAAATAAACAAGGAATATAGCTCCACCAAACAGCAATAGCCAACAAAACTTGAGGGCATACTTTGTAACAGGAACTATGCTAAGTGTTTCTTTTGTATCATCTTAATTTTATTCTCAGCACAATTCCATAAATAAAGAAATATTACCACCATCTCTACATTGTGAGGAGGAAAACAAGGCACTGAGAATTTACAGTCTCGAGGAAATACAGCTTTTTAAGTGGCAGCGTTGAGATTCCAACCCATGCACCCCCATATTAGAGCCTATGCCCCTAACCATTATTCCCTACGGGCTCCACCCCTGACTGTTTTGGAGACAGGAGGTGGCTAATAAATCAATCTACAGGTTTGATTACTGGAAAACTATCTGAGAAATTTAAATGTATTCTGTGGTGACATCAATGCCTTTCACGGTCATCAAAACTTAATACTACCAAATTCACATGATCGAGACGCTTTTACAAATGCACTACATATACTGCTTTTTGGTAAAAGTATTCTCCATGATTGCGAAGGAAGATATAGATAAACTATTGTATACGCTTTATAAAACATGCTAACAACAGAATAAAATACACAGACTTTGTAAAATAGTCATACCTTCACTGTCCACATTCCAGCCTCTGGCTCTTTAACATTCACCACCTTGGCAGAGTTAGGGATATTTAATAGCTCATTCAGGCCAAATCCCTTTTTTATCAGCTTCCCTAAAAGACAGACATAAAGGTAACAAGCACAATCTTTATTTCAGTGATGTGTATTAGCTACATACATTTCCAGTATAAATTACCTGATGGACGTCTGTGCCTTTAGCTCAAAACACTACTTTATTTATATCTAAAATGGATATCTAAAATGGGTCTAATTTTATGGTTTCTGGACATTGGAACTGAAGTATTAGATTCCCATTTGCCATACAGATTTGGTCTAAAAATAAGAATCACAATTGGCAGACTGCAATCATATTTCCAAAGCCAAACTAGGTAACAATTATTGTGGCTACTGAGAAGTTATGTGCAGTCACTAGAGACAGACTTAATAGGCGGCAGGAACAGTAAACCAGAATGCATGTCTTTTTGGAGATCACTCAAGGTATTACTGACATGAGGCCTTGAACATTTTGTGCACGAAGCACAAAATGTTAAGCTGTTTTCCGTGAAGCACAGGAGAAGGCTTTTACTGTCATATTTCAAGGAGGCGGTGGAATGAAGTAGCCTGATACCATCTCCAACTGACCCGAGACTTAGCTAAAGTATCTAGTAGTTAGAACCTAGAGAAGAAAAAAAGCCAATGTGGAAGTAAGCCATAGTCTAGTTGTTCACTTCACTCTTGGCTCTCCTATGGACTACTTCTGCAGTTAAAAAACACATCAATTATACGAATCCTGTGTCTGCATCAGAAGTTCTACAATCACTGTAAATAACTTCAAATATCAACATCAATATCAATGACTTTTTAAAGTAATGGAAGCATCATGCAATGGATATGGGTATTTTTAATTATCCAGGTAGTAAAAACTACAAATCTTTCCTGGGTAGCATGGATTTTTAGAATGGAATCCTCCCTCAATGGACAAATCCATTTATTTGGCTAAATCCGTAGGAGTCTTGAAAAATAGGTTTTGCTTGTTTTGTAAATTTCAATTTGATTGGTAGTATGAATGTGGCCTTGGAGTACAATTTTCTATGCTGTATTCTTTTAGGGATTAGCTATTCTCTAAGACTCGAACTGAATAAATAAGAAAGCTAGTTACTCTCTTTTCATTTATAAATCCTCACAAATAGGTTTAAAAAAGTAACACAAATGGAAATAATAATATTTTGCAAACATCAGTAGGTTAAAAAAAGTATTTCTAAATGTATAAGTAGGGAAAATGAGGTTTCTATCTTTACTAGATTACTTTTCAATGTAAGTCGTCTTATAATATTCAACTGGCAATGGAATTAGGCCAATTCTTAGGGTTGTTAACACATGGTTGATGAAACAAAGTAAATTTTTAAAAATATTTTACTTATTTATTTGACAGAGAGAGAGAGAGAGCCCAAACAGAAGGAGCAGCAGGCAGAGGGAGAGGGAGAAGCAGGCTTCCCCCTGAGCAGGAAGCCTGATGTAGGGCTTGATCCCAGGACCCTGGGATCATGACCTGAGTCAAAGGCAGACACTTAACCATCTGAGCCACCCAGATGCCCCCAAACATTATTCTGATATGAAAATGAATGTGGTCTTTAATTGTCTTCTGTAAAATTAAATCTTATCAAGAAGATGATATGGTAAAAAAAAAGAAAAATAAAAAATAAAAAATAAAACTAGACAGTTGGGGTGCCTGGGTGGCTCAGTGGGTCAAGTGTCTGCCTTTGGCTCAGGTCATGATCCCAGGGTCCCCCTGCTTGTGCTATCTCCTGTCAAATAAATAAATAAAATCTTAAAAAAAAATTAGGTAGTTGTATTAAAAGGAGGTTTTTCATGTGATTCATTAAAAATAACACAAATTACTGAATTTTACAGAATCTGTTACTGTGAAATATTTCCTCATGTGTAAATTCGGAAAATATAATTTCAGGCTCAAGTTAAAATTTTTTTCTTTTGAGTAGTTTAGGTATAATTAAGTTACTAAATATCTGTTGAAATTATTAGGAGTTTCAGTTTTTTGAATTGCATGTTAATTCAATTAATATCACTTTTTTTTAAACATCTTTCCTAGTCACTTTTGAATTTACTGAATTATTCATAAAGTTAGCATTAACCTGACATAAGTAAGCGTACAAAAAACTTTTGCCTTTCATGGTTTTTGTATTTTATTATATGATGTTTGATATATCTCACCTAAAGGATTGCGAATTTCAATCCCTGGAGAAGGGCCACTCAGAGACACAGTAACCTCTTTTAGGCTGGGATCGAAAGGAATTTTCCAAGTGTTTACAGCTTGGTCCAAATGATCTGTTGATAAGAGGTGAACTTTAGAGGACTGTACTGCCTCCTCTACCCATTTTAATACCTATAAGAGAAAAGAAGAAGTGTGAGTGGTGTCAGAGCATTTACAGTTTTATACAGCTATGACTTCTAGATGCAGTATTTCACTTTGGTGAATCACACGAATCAGGCACTTCCTGTACTGGTGTGAGGTTTATTTTCATCCCAGTGAAGAGCAACCTTTTCCTACATCCAGTTATTGCAGTAGATTCAGAATAAAATGCTACTTTAAACCATGCTCAAATGTCAAGTTTTCTACTTGAAATAATATATTCAAAATGAGATTATGGTGTCCAAAAGCCAATTAAGTGACATATGCAGAGATATTACAGACAGCTTTATATTTTTCAAAAGAAATGGAAAGAACCTATAAAAAAAACAAACAAACATAGTATTGCCAATATTGTGAGATCCCTTTTCCCTCCATTTTCTCTTTCTGGATTTTTTTCAATATTCAATTTTTAAAAGATAATTAGTAAATTATCTAATCCAATTTCAATATATTGGATCTATGAACTATTGAAATATGGTATATTGTAATTATATATAGAATATTGCAACATATTTTGCATATTAAATATTGAAAAATAATTGCAATGCCAGCAAAATTTTCATTTTTTATGATAAAATAAATAAGTACCAAAGCAATGGAAAAAATGACCACTGCATTTTTTAAATCATAGAAAAATATTTCAGATTAGAACCAATTTAATTAGTGTATTTTGAAAACTAGTCTCTGGGAAAATATTAAGAAATTGGGTTACAAAAATGTGTTAATGTCTCACTGTGAACAAGGAGGACTTCCTGTTCTCAGAAGTGTTCTGCAACAGCAAATGCAATTTCTCATTAAACAAATAATGCATTTCTGGACAGATACTGCTTAGCTGAACTTACTACAATTAATTCTAAATCATGATAATCTTTAATCTACCTCTGATCTTTCTCTGGTTCATACGTCTTTCCAGATTATATCCTATTATGAATAATTGCTCTTGTAATTACTCATAAAACACTAAACAGAGCTGAATATTAAACTATAACCTAACTGTTCAAAATAAACAAAAACATTTTTCAAATTACAATAGTGGTAGTCACAAATCAATTAATCAAACAACAAACACTGTGAAATAACTTCACTCTACATAAAAACTATCCCTTGATGTTTGTCCTCAAGGATGAGGAAAGTGGCTAACACATGTTATC
This sequence comes from Ailuropoda melanoleuca, assembly GCF_002007445.2. Lineage (NCBI taxonomy): Eukaryota > Metazoa > Chordata > Mammalia > Carnivora > Ursidae > Ailuropoda > Ailuropoda melanoleuca. The sequence continues at coordinate 84,096,395 of NC_048225.1, forward strand.
ATATAAATAACAATGGTAAGGCAATTATTTTCATTCATAAAGCAAATATTTATGGTTCAAGGTACTTTCCCAGGTACTGAACAAGTATTTTAATCAATATTTAGTAAACACACTTCTCTGGACTAGTGTTTGCTGTTTTTTGCATGTTTTATACATTATTTTATTTTTATTTTATTTTTTTTTAAGATTTTATTTATTTATTCGACAGAGATAGAGACAGCCAGCGAGAGAGGGAACACAAGCAGGGGGAGTGGGAGAGGAAGAAGCAGGCTCATAGCAGAGGAGCCTGATGTGGGGCTCGATCCCATAACGCCGGGATCACGCCCTGAGCCGAAGGCAGACGCTTAACCGCTGTGCCACCCAGGCGCCCCACATTATTTTATTTTTAATAAATCTTCCTGTCTTTTCTTTAGGGTCAAGAACCATCCACATCTCTTTCATCTTGGTATACCCAATACCAAGTGGCATGCTCTACACATGATATAAGTGGGATATGCACTAACATGCATGAAGTTGGTCATAATGATGATAATAATGATGTCTTCTTAAATAGAAGAATATTATGGGAATTCATGAAACAGGGATTCGTTGCTGAAATAACGTATGTAATGTGCCCATCATATAGTTGCCACATAGTACATTCATGTTTCCTTCCCACTATATCTCCATTCCCTTCTCTTCCCCTAAATGAATATTTCAACAATGGCTTCATAGGCCAAGTGAAAAAAGATCATGCATAAAAGTCATAAATACTTCTGTAAATGAAAAAAGAAAGGAGAAGTCATTCCAGGTAGAAGAGAGGACCTGAAAAAAATACACAAAAACAGAAGTTTTCCAAATATGTTGGGAACATGATTGAAGCCAAGCAGCTACAGTTAAGTATTCAGAAGAAGGAAAAGCAGAAAATGAAGTTGGAAGCTTGTGTCAAGGGCAGACTATGTACTATCACCAAGTCAGGATATGATCTTTGGATTTTACCCTACACACCACAGTGAAAAATTACTGAAGGGGTCTGAGCAGAGGACTAATACACTGAAAGTGGTATTTTACAAAAAAAAGAAAGAAACAAAAACACACCTTGTAGTGGTGTGTTGAATACAAAAGTCAAACTGAATAGAAAATTGACAAATTGAATAGAAAGATCAAATTCATTACAATTAATTACCCTTAAAATGAAATATTTCCTCAGATTTTAACCTTATAAGGCACCTGGAATTTTACATAGGAAATTAAGCATATATCAACATAATCGTGTAAAGAAGCAGATGCCATATTTGAAAAATGGGTTCTCAGTGTTCTTGCTTGAATAGAAATGTATGGATCATCTGTTCATCAAATCTGTCGATATGGCTACAGAAATCAGACTTGTTGTCATATCTGACCACAAATAAAACATTTTAATAATCAGAGTGTTGACATTTTTATTTATTATACATAGAACATGGCTGCCTAACTCAAGGAAGTGGAAAAGATTTGCTTATTGTCTCAGAAAGCAATTGATAAATTTTGACTGATAATAAATAACTTTGAGGATAATGTCTGGCATAGAGACAAAAGAGAGAAGACAAGAAAAAACTGGATAAATGAACAAAACATTTATTTTAAGGGCAAGACATATAATGTGGCTATAAATAATTCTCAACTGAAAAGGAGAAAAAGAATTAGAAAACAAGAATTGCACAGTACCTCAAGTTTAACAAAGAAATGCAACAGAAATGGAAGAAATTTTTAACACATCCTTCTTTAAATGTATATCTCTGGGCGGCTCCTCAAATATATCTTTCCCTCAAACTCAACGCGGAGAGGTTATAATGTATCATTGGATATCTATCCATTATCTCTGAGGTATGTATAGAAATCACTAAGTCTTAGGCATTCTTATAAAAATGGAAGACTTTCTAATTTAGTTGCATTTTCATAAGGCAAGTGTGTTCAAATGTTATGGAATATAAGCACTTTCGGGTTTACTCAATACCATTTCCAATTCATCAACATTTATGAGGCTTTCACAAAGGGATTACTATGTATCATAACATTACTTGTGAAAGATACAGTACAGATTTCTGAAAAGTCACTTTTTATCCTCTTATAAGAAAAAATAAATTGAAAACAGATGCAATCCATTTTGTTAGAAAATATAGATTTTACCAGCATACGAATAAAAGTAGGATCACTGAAAGCTACAGAATCACCATTAGTGAGGATTCTGGCCTCTTATATCGTCACATATAAGAAAAAATTTTTAGTTGTCTAACCATGAGAAATGTCCTCCTGAGATTGGAAATGATCTTCTGTTTTAATGACAAATGGAACAGAACTACAATAATATGAGAATCTTTGGATTGGAGCATTTTTGCTAACATAAAAACAGTTTCAAACCACTAGGGAACCATTAATTATACATTAAAAATTTTAATGCAAAAAATGTTTCTCTAATGATTTGTCCCAGTTTATATCTCAAAGGGGCTTTGAGACCATCTAATACAGCTCCCTTATTTTACAGATGAGGAAATGGATATTTGAAAGAGTTCTTGTACCTTTTAAACATCTAACCAGACTGATTCTAGCTTGATAATTATGTTTTATATAAGTCCCTGTGTTCCTGAAGATACTCTCTTAGTTTAAATATTTTGCATTCCTATGTAATGATCAGTATTTAAAAGTAAGTTCACGTCTATTCCTCTCTGGAAAGAGATGCAAATATTGTTTCAAAGCACAAAACCAGGATACATTGTTCTGTATTAAAAAAATAATAGTATAGGCAGAAATGCAAGTAAAATCATTTTGCATAGCTTCAAGAACAAAATCTGAAGAGCTTTGTTTAGCTGTTTAGCTTAGCATAATGAAATATGGCCCTTAGGGTCTATCCATGTTTTCACAATGGCAAGATTCCCTTCTTTCTATGGCTGAATAATATTCCCAAGTACATATATACCACATCTTCTTTATTCATTCATCTGTCGATAAAAACTCAAGTTGCTTCCATGTATTGGCTACTGAAAATAATATTGCAGTGAACACGGAGGTGCATATATCTTTTCAAGTTATTGTCTTCATTTCTTTGAATTAAAACTCAGAAGTGGAATCAAGAGATCATATGATAGTTCTATTTTTCATTTTTTGAGGAACCTCCATACTATTTTCCATCGGGGTTGCATCATTTTACATTCCCTCCAAGAGTGCACAATGGTTCCCTTTCCTCCACATCTTCACCAACACTTGTCATTTCTTGTCTTTTTGGTAAGAGTCATTCTAACAGGTGTGAGGTAGAATCTCATAGTGGTTTTGATTTCACTTCCCTGTTGATTAGTGATATTGAACATCTTTCTATATACCTGTTGTCCATCTGTATGTCTTCTTTGGAAAAATGTCTATGCAGATCCTGTATACATTTTTAGTAAGTTGTTTGTTTTTTTTCAATTGAACTGCATGAGTTATTTATATATTTTGGATATTAGCCCCTTATCAGATATATGATCTGCAACTATCTTCTCCCATTCCATATGTTTAGCTTTTTAGTTTGATATAGTCCCAGCAGTTTATTGTTTGCTTTTGTTGCCTTTGCTTTTGGTGTCAAATCAAAAAAATCATCACCGAGGCCAATGTCAAGAAGCTTACTATCTATGTTTTCTTCCAGAGGTCGTATGGTTTCATGCCTCACATCTAAGTTTTTACTTCATTTTAAGTTAGTTTTTGTGTATGGTATAAGATAGTGGTCTAGTTTCATTCTTTTAAATGTGATTGCCCAGTTTTCCCAACATGATTTATTGAAGTTCCTGTCTTTTCCCCATTGTATATTCTTGGCTCCTTTGTCATAAATTAATGGAGTGTGTGTGTGTGTGTGTGTGTGTGTGTGTAGATAGATAGATGATAGATAGATAGATAGATAGATAGATAGATAGATAGATGATAGATAGATGATAGATGATAGATAGATATAGATATATTTGGCTCTCTATTCTGTTCCATTGATCTAAGTGTCTGTTTTGTGCCAATACCATACTGCTTTGATTACTATAGTTTTGTAATATAGGTTGAAATGAGGAAGCATGATGTCTTCAGGTTTGTGCTTCTTTCTCAAGATTACTTTGGCTAGATGGGGTCTTTTGTGGTTCTATACACATCTTAGGATTGTTTATTCTATTTCTGTGAAATTACCATTGGAATTTTGACAGGAATTGCTTTTAATCCGCAGATTGCTTTAGGCAGTATGGACATTTTAATAATATTAATTCTTCCGACCTATGAGCAGGGAATATTTTTCCCTTTATTTGTAGTTTCATTCAATTTGGAAGGAAAATTTTAATATAATGAATTACATCCAAATGGATTTCCCCAGAACATCTTTTCTCCGTTCACTGGAAAAATGGAAATATGGTAAGGCGTTAGACACAATTTGTAATTAAATTATGCATATATTTGTATTTTTGTTGTTGTTATCATTTGTCTTCCCTACTAAACTCTAAGTCCCATGAGAAAGAGCACAGACCATGGCAGACATGTTCACCACTTATCTCCCGAAGCTAATATAGTGCATGGGACATAGTAAATTCCGAATAAATATTTGTGAGAAAGAAGGAATAAGGGAAAGAGGGAGGTAGAAAGTGACGGAGAAATTAATTCTATGTCAGATCTTTACCTTTGAGAGTTAAGAGTGTGTGAAAAGGTAGCATTTGGGCTCTGTATTCATTTGTGACAAACACTGTCTCAGCACTGAATTTTCAACACAGAAGCTGAATAGGGTACACGCATGTGTGGTCTTAAAAGTGAGCACCAGGCCCTATTTAGTTTTTATTTCTTTATTTGGGTAGTTAGCTTGGGATTTTAAAATGCAATGGAGAAATCTCTAAAATTAAGTCAGCTTTTTCCTATTTAAATGCCAAGACGTATGCTTCTCAGTAGCACCGGATACAGATTTTAAGGTCAGTAATGGTAGAAAGTTAGTCAGAAAATGAATTCACTGAAGCAAGAGCAACGTAAAAGGCTAAGTGAGGTGTAAACGTGCCCATCTAATAATCAGAACCTATTCTAATAAAGATTTGGGTAACATTACTATTAATAATAGCAAACACTTTCACAGAGCTTATTGGGTGCCAGATGCAACAACTTTGTAACAACTCTTCAACACAGGTATGGTTATCTCCATTCGATAGATGAAAAAAACAAAATGGAGGCATAGATCCCAATGTCTGTAAGTCACACAACTAGAAAGAAGCAGGGCTGGCCTTTTGATCCTAGTAATCTTGTACATTTCTGAAGTATAATAAAGAAAAAATGGCAGCTTTCAAGAATAAATCAGAAATAAAGCTAGTGAAAAACAAAAATCAATGCAGGTGTTTTTAGTGAGAGGTGGCAAGCAAAACAGTGATCTGATTAGCTGTATGTTTTTGTCACCATTGGGCAACAAATTATCAAGAATTAAATTATATAAAAATATTAAAGTCTTTATATTTTATTTGATGTGAGAAAAACTTGCCACATTTTTGTGGCAGACCCTACGTACTAGCAGCGGCAGGCTTCATTCTACTCTTCTCTGGCTAGAAAGAGATGATCTTCTGGATAACCAGGAAAGCCTTCCCCCGCCCCAGGTCCAAGTTCCTTTCTACTCTGCGGTATAGCATGGAGCTCATAATTCAGAATATTCTTAGAGTCACCAAGTAGTTACTGAACATCTACTGAATATAAAGGATTGTACAGGATATTATAAAGAAAACCAAAGAAATAGAAACACATTTCCTGCCTTGTAAGACATGATGATCTAGCTGAAGAAATGGGACAGACATTAAAAACAAATTAACTAGCTCTTACTTTCTAGTAATAAATAAGCAAGATGAGAATACAAATTTTCAGTGTATAGTCCTAAACTGTGATGCACTTTTCCACTCAAAAAAGTTTTAATTATTCCCAGTTACATCCAGGATAAAGCCCAAGCCAAGAGTAGACTATAGGCTGGCGATGTCAGCAGTCACCCTGGATGCAGGCAATAAAGAGATGCACTGTCTGTGGGAAAACAATAATAAAACTTACAAAAAGTTGGTCTGTTTTTTTAATATCTCCATGTCATAGTAAACAATGTCAGTCAAAGATTTCCCCTTGAAAAAAAATCTTGTTTGGTCTGAAATGTAAACAATTGCTCTTATTATTGTTGAGTATTAATAATGCACATAAGCTTCAAGGTAACACATTTTATTACTTTCCCTCTAAGAAATGTTGTATTCTACACAGACATTCAGAGAACTCCCAATTATACAATAGGTATGTGGTTATGTAAACTATGCTACTCACTTTCATTTCAGGAGTAAGTATTTAGTAGTGTGAGCCACATATTCCTGGGTTTGGACCTCAGATTCGAGCTAAGCATTGACAGCTCAGGAGTTACATGATAGGACATGTGTAAAAAGATCTCTCCAGCCTCTGTGTTGAAGTTAGACTCTAGGGGATTCAAGGACAGAAGCAAGGAGATCAGATATGAACATCACCAATAATCTGGGTGGGAGATGACCCAGAGTGACCCAGACCAGGGTTGTGGCAGTGGGGCAAGAAGTGACTGGATATTTACTGCAGACAGGCTTGACAAAGTTTCCTGAAGACTGGACATGGAGGTTGAGGATGATACCTCTCTGTTGGCATAACTGAGACTGAGAAGACTGCAGAGAGAGTTGATTTAATGGGGTGGTGGAATGAGCATGAGACGGAAGCTCTCAGCTTAGGCATGCTAAATGTAAGACATCTATTTATTAGACATCCAGGTGGAAGTACAAAGGAGGTAGTCAGATACATGGAACTTGAGTTCAGTTGAGAGATCCAGATAGGAGATATCATGGAATTTAAAGTCATGACATTTCCCTTGCAGCTCCTTCCCACCAAGAACTTACACAAGGGAGGAAACACATTCTTTGATAAGAAGCTTAGATATCCAGACATAATGGCTTGGAATAGAGCCTTGGAACAAATTTCCCCTTCTTCTGATTCCAGGAAACCTTCAGATGACAATCTGCCCCCCTTGTATATGTGCCTACAGGGAGTGAATTCACTAGCCATGTCAATACAAGTGCTCTAGACTTATGGCAATGAGAATTCTCATCATAGATGAATAAGTTGGCATTCTGATTTTATACAACACTGCTCTGAGTTTGGTGAATCCAAGTCTCTTCCTGAGGATGGGTCACTTACAGAGTGCTGACAAACCCAATTTCACAGTTTGCAAATTTTAGCAAATCACTTTGAGATGTCATACGTTGAGATCTCCTGAAAAGGTCTTTTGCTGATAATACACATTTGTATTACTTTTTGTGTGCCTAATACTTACTTATTTTGGAAAATTGTACAGTGAGCTTTTCTAACAGTACAGGCTCAAAAACAAGTGTGATTGGTGATTCAAAGGGCAGGTCTATACACTGCTTGTGCTAAAGGTATGCAAAATAGGGAATAATTTGTATTTAAGGTTGGGTTTTTTTTTTTTTTTTAAGATTTTCTGGTGGAATGAAAATTTTACCCAAGTCACACAGAGAATATGGGTTGGGGGAAGAGTTCAAAATGGGAACAGCACTAGGGAGTTTGGGTTCAGTGGGGACACTACAGAGGACTGATGACAAAACCGACCCTCAACTTTCAATTACATGAACACCTAAAATGTGTGTAAAATTACCACACCTTCAACACAATGGAAGTTCTCTAATGTGCAACAGCTGAAAAAATAAAAGCACATTTCAGCCATTTTTGAAGGGTGAAATAATTCCTGCTGGCTATTTTAAAGTGTCAAAGTATATTTCATTAATTTATCTTCATAAAATTCTTATATGTCACAACTTCAATGTGTTACAAATGACTGAGGAAATTTAATTTGCCAGAAAATACACTTTAACATAATAAAAATATAAAAGATTGACTTTTATACATTAGATCCACAGACCTTATTCATCTTCTAGCTGAAGGTGTGTATCCATTTACCAACCTCCCCCTATTTCCCACACTCTCCTGCCCTGGCAACCACTGTTCTACTCTCTACCTCTATGGGTGTGACTTTTTTTCTTTTTTAAGATTCCCATTTGAGTGATACCATGCTGATAACACTGTATTATATAACTGAAATTTACTAGAAGAGTAGAACTTAAATGTTCTCACCAAATAATAATATATAATAAAAATTTTTAAAAAGATAAATTTGTGAGTTGATGAATGTCTTTTCAAAATGTTTATGTATATCATGTCACAATTCACACTTTAAATATTCTACAGTTTTATTTCTCAATTATATCCCAATAAAGCTAAAAAAAGATAAAAGATGATTTTTTTTCATTCATGTCTCCCATTGAATCCTTTTATGTTTGCCTGGGTCTTCTGGTTTGTTGGTTTCATTTTTTTCCCTCTACTAAATACCTATCTATTTTAGAATGGAAAAGTCTCAGTGAATTCAATTCTGTCATTAAAACTTTTCCTAGTTATTAAAGCTAAAGAAATACATCAGTACATAAATACATGCCTTTGTGTATAGACATACATGCTGTATCTGTACGTACATACATAAATGCATGTATGCCTATATACATAGACTAGTTGTGATCTCACTCCTGGCTACACCAAAGCAGGAAAAAGTCCAAACTTACTCCAACCTCTTTATGAGTAAAAAAAACACCCTAATTAAAGAGATACTTGAGTACTATTAAAGTTAGCCTTTTATTTGAATAGATATGCAGAATTATATAAGTATGTGGACATAATACACGGGAGGAGGATTCATAGTTTAGCCAGATTCTCAAAGTGAGATAGGAGGAGAGTTTTTAAAAACAACTTTACAGAGGTACGGTCTCTTCTACAGAACAGCCTTTTACATTACTAAACAAAAAAAATTTTTTTTGAAGTGTCTGAACATCTTACTTAAAATAGATAAATTAGTGCATGAAATAATTCACACCACAAAGAAGTTTTGTATTTCATAAATGGGCTACAAGCTCTTTTCAGGTGTTTTTTTTAATAGTCATTAAATAAGTAAGAGAAGAGACTATGAGCTAAGTATTCCCAAGTACTAGAGCAAATTTAATTTATAAGAACTAAGAACAGTAGGTATTTACATGCCCTGATCTACCCCCCCACCCCCAATTTACTGGAAGGAAGCTAAAATACAAGATCGTCTGGTTTCTACTTGACGTAAAAATCCTATTAGTCCCTTACAACAAAAACCTAATGAAAATTAGCAAGATCTTTTCCAAAAACCCACCAAATATAGAATTCATTCCCGAGAAGAATTTACTAACATCTAAGATCTGGTTCTTAAGTCCAGGAACCTAATTTCAACTGAGACTAAATTCGGGGTAGAGAACTTAACTTCTTTGGGGCAGACATACATATATTGAACCCCCAATACTGATAATGCCAACTCACATATTTACAAGGAGGAATAAGAACACTTTATGACCACATGACTCCTCTATTGGCTTCTAGAGACAGACTTACTCTGGGCTCCAAATCATACCTGTATGGTTGTTTTGAGGGCTACAATTTTACGTATGTATGTATGTATGTACTTTATTTATACTATTTAGAAAGCACTTACATGCTAAGCCCTATACTAAGAACTTTACAAATTTTACTTCATTAAATGTTTTCCATAACTTCTAAATATTTACATTTTATTTTATGTAACACATTGCCAGTAAGTGTAAGATATAAGATTCCAAAAAAGGCAAAGAACCCTAAATCTCATGCTACTAACCATTGGAAGATTATAATATAGGGTGAAGTTCTTTAGTTGCCTATCACTCCCCCCAACATATTTCTACCTTTGAAAGAAATCTTGGATTCTAAATGACTAAGGGAAGAAAAGACAGAGGGGAAGGGAGATAGGGGGAGGGAAAGGAAGGTAGGGAGGGAGAGAAGGAAGGAAGAAAGGAGAGAGAAGGGGAGAGAGGAAAACGAATAAATTAGATTTTGAGCTTCTAAGGGCCTATGTCCTAGTAATTGAAGTGACTGAATGGATTTCAAGCATAATTTTGACTCTATGCAATTTTCAAATTATGCCCTAGTTTAAAATGACATCCTCCACACACACTTAAAAGGTAAATCCACCATACTGTCACGTGCTTGTTGAGTTTGGAAAAAACTCAAAAAAACAGGGGAAGTGATTTAGGTATTTTTAACACTTAATAGCCTTTGGGTGATTAATCTCACAATACCAATGCACTTCTCAATGAGATGGGAAAATCTTATTGGCTATAGACTACAGTTCCTTTCTTCCCTAATCAGAACCATCTTGGACCAAATGGACCCTAACTCAGCTGCCTGAAGATCCCTCACTTTTAGACAGAACTTGGGTGGACAATGCAAAGATTTCCCTTAATGACATAACTGTCTCTATGCCGCCACACTGATTAACACCCATCCTGATTTATACATTATTTAGATATTTTAACATTCAGTTAAGTTATAGGCAAGTTTCATTGACCCTGGGCCATAGGCACTAAAAGAGGCCTTTTGCATATCTCTGCTCTAATTATATGTTGATTTTAAAGTTAAGTTCTCAAGATCTCATCATATTTTCCATATTCCCAAACACCCTCCTAAGAATTAATAACAAACTCCAAACAAAGCTTTAGGAAGTATACATTCAAACATATAGTAGAGCTTTACGTACATTCAATGAGGAGATAAACTGGAGGATTTTAAAGGTCTAGTGATTCAAAGGCTCTCTACAAAGCATGAATGCTAGTAACAATGTGGCTTTAAGCAGTCAGGAAGAGGAGCCATCAATGTGGACTAAAATTATTGGGAAATGCTTTATAGACGTAGTAAAACTTCAGCATTATACAGCTTTTAAAATCTGGCACCATGCACAAAAACCTCAGTAACACTAACTCTTTCCAGATTCCCTCTAATCTTTAGCAAGGACCCTTCAATTTATATGACAGCATGGATTTTACTGGTAACGTTAGCAATAATATAGGTGAATATTCAGCACTTGCCAAACATCTTCAGTCTCCCTTTTAAATTACAATAAAACTTTATTAGCTCCTACAACTAAATCATCACTCCAGAGATGGCAGTTGGAAACAACTGTACAAATCTTAGGAGGTCCTAAGGGTAAAAAAGAAAAGTAAAGCAAGAATAGAATTTGGGAAGTAAATGATAGCAATGGATTAAATCAGAGAAAAACTCATCAGGATACCAACAGGTAGTCCAGTCTGAAAAAGAATAGATTGTAAAGTAAAGGTAAAACAAAGGCAGGAGAACAATTTCAGCACTGTGGGGGGAGGAAATAATGGAAAGGGGGGGAAAGGAAAAAAGAAAAAGCATCCCACCCATAGGCTATTAGGGTCTTTGGACTAAATACTATCTCTTGTTTATTTTAAACCTAGTTATTACAGTATATTAACAACTGAAGAAAGAATAAAACTGACTTATAGCCTGAAAAGGGATTTTATATTAAGTCAATAAACATTCAAGTACAGTCATTCTACCAAATAGTAGTTCTATACTAGATACACAAGGGTGAAAGTATGTTTCCTGACTATGTGAGTTTTACAAGGCCAGAGTTTAAGCAACTAGAAAACACACATATTTGGCATTTGCTATCATAAACTAGAGTAACATATCCTCTTCATTTCACCCCTAGTAAATTCATGTTTTTGAACAGGAAGGACAGTTCTGGGTTTCTGACTGAGGAGCAATGGAAAGATGCTTCAGCAAAAGATAACAGAACATTGATGTCTCCCCAAAATCCTCCTACTTAGGGACCGACCCAAATTTGACCTAACGCTGATTCAGTTTGGAGACCCCATCTAAGAAAAAAAAATACAAAGTCACAACCATAAAAGTTGGAACAAAAATAGTTACCTGCAATAAAAAAATAAGACATATACATTTCAAAGTATTAAAACCTGACAAATCTACAAGCAGAGAAAGACAATTATCATATGGTTTCACTCATCTATGGAACATAAGAAGTAGGAAGATCGGTAAGAGAAGAAAGGGATAAAGAAAGGGGGGTAACCAGAAGGCAGAATGAAGCATGAGAGACTACGGACTCTGAGAAACAAACTGAGGGCTTCAGAGGGGAGGGGGGTGGGGGAATGGGATAGACTGGTGATGGGTAGTAAGGAGGGCACATATTGCATGGTGTACTGGGTGTTATACGCAACTAATGAATCATGGAACTTTACATAAAAAACCAGGGATGTACTGTATGGTGATTAACATAATGTAATAAAAAATATTATTATAAAAATAAAAATAAATAAAACATGACAAATCTAGAAATAAATAAAAATTTTGTTATTGTTAATTAACAAGAGTCTATGATACTTTTCCCCCTACATTTTTGACTGATATTCTTTGAATGGCTATTCACACACACACACACACACAATGTGTAATATTTTCTATAAAGAGAACAGAATGATAATTCAATCTTTAATACTGCTTATCAAAAAGCATTTTTAAATTCTTATCTGGGATGCTTTAAAAATTCAACTACATACACTGACACACTTGGTTCTTGTACTATTGCTAGAGCTATGGATCTAAAAAAATAGTCAAGATCACTCCAATGTCACTGGAAATAAGGGCACATGTGTCAAAGGGGAAGTCAGAGTTGAAGGATACAGCAGCCTTAACCAATCACAGTTTAAATATCTTATTTTTGCATCTCTGATCCCCATACCTTTTTAACTCTATGAGTGCATTTTGGCTCATTTCCCAGAGCCTTGGAAGGGGTTCACACACAAAAAAGTCTCTTAGACTTAAATTCTGTTACCTTCATTGTAATCTTGCTTCCACTCCCATTCTTTGAAGGATGCATTAATTGCAATGCCCCTGCCCACTTACTACACCAATCAAATGGCAACTATCAATGTTAGATTTTTTGCTGCTTGAAGACCAGTTAATCGGGTCTGTGACTGAGTGTGGAGTAAATATGAAATAAGAGCAGAAGGCTCTTCTCTCATTTCCCTTTCAGTTTTCCTATAAACAATACTATTCTGATCCTTACTGAACAACAACTGTGTGTTTTTCACACAGTTAATTTACAGAATTAATTACAGAATTAACTGAGGTAGGGTGGGTGAATGAGTACTATCCTGCAATCTTCAACACATATAAAAAGGAAAAGTGAATGCATATACCTTGGAGGAGAGGAAATGAGTTAAATATAAAAATGGGGACCTTATCTTTTAAAAGCCAGGCAGAAAACAGAAGCATGATCCCATGGTATAGAGAGTCACCAGTGGTAAAGAATGAATATACTCTTGGTGGGGAGATTCACAGTCTAGTGGAGAAAACAAATGTAAATACACAACAACAGGACTCCAAGAGGTACAATAATAAAACTGTATGTCAGGTATGATTACACAGAAGATTAACTCTGGGTTTGTCTGGAAAGGCAGCCATCCATACTTGAGATGGTTTTTGAAGGATGAGCAGGAGTCAAATGAACAAGCAGAAGGAGAGCACTTGGGACAGTTTGAAGGCATGGACGTAAGATGCAACATGGCATATCTGAGAGTTGCAAAAGTGTGTGGTGGCTGGTGTTCATACAAAGTGGTAAGAGATAAAGGGGGCGAAGGACCGAGAAGAACACAGAAGTCCTTCCATGCCATGCTAGGTGCCAGGCCTTACCCTGAAGATCTGTGGAAATGACAGAAGGAAGTTAGAAACAGAGTATCACAATTAAGTTTATACATAAGATGGATCTTACTGGAAAAATATGGAGTATGAATGGGAGGGTCAGGGGAGTCTGGAAGCAGAGGGATCAGCAGTGTGGCAGTTAAAAGAGTGGTCAAAAAATAATGAAGAATCAATAGATAGTGGGAAGGAAGAAGAGGAAATAGGTGCCAAAGACAGCTTAGGTTCAACATTACCTAAGTGACAATTTAATGTGAGACATGTAAAAGAAGGAAAGTCTGGAATGACTCAGATTTCTGGCTTCAGAAACAAAATGATGATGCTGTTTAACTATGATCAGAAATTTGAAAGGAAAGTATGGTTCAAGAGGCATCACATCAAAAGGTGAATACTTCAACTAGTAAGAGGAAAAAGGAAAACTAAAACAACATGAAAGTATATTTAAAATTTACGACAAAGACATAATGTTATACCAGTTATAAATGACCACTTTTTATAAAGAATGAGAAAAAAACCTCTTAAGTTATAGTCTACCTATCATTTCGAAGAGTAGGTAAGCTAATTAGTTTTGGATTCCTTCACTAGAACAGAATGACTATAAAACTGTTCTCTTCATGACTATTAAAGTGATTTATGTATTGAAACAATTAGAAGAAACCTGGTCTCTACCAATTGCGTAACACAAAATTCAATTTGACCAAAAGTGTTGAGGGATCAGTTCTAAAATTCCTGCTGCTTCTGTATCTAGCATAAATAATTTTATATTACATTCTTGTTTTCAAGTTTTATATTGAAACTTTTTCTTATCATAACAGTAACAAAAGCTATTGGAAAAGAGTCAATCAAATAAGAAGAAAATAAATAACACCCACTATTGTACTGCCTGCAAATAATGATTCAGTATTTTGGTATTTCTTTCCATATTTGTATGTGCGTGTGTGTGCGTGCACTTACACATAGGCTTATTTATTATTTACATAATTAGGATTATACTCCACATATAGTTTTATACTCTTCTTATTTTAATACATATTATGAGAACTTATTATACACTCACATATCTAATAGATATTTGAAAATACAAAAGAAATTAGACTTCATGTCCTAAAGCAAATTTTTTTATTATTAAATGAGATTATAAGAAGATACTTAAGGTTGGGGTTGGGAGACAAACTAAATGCAGCAATTTATAGGTAATGAACTAATCAGTGTCTAGCCTCCCAGGGAAAGAGGCAAATCCCAAGACTAGATATTTGTTACTCATGGACAATGTAAGAAATGTCTTACATGTGCTCTTTTAGTAAGAGGCTCTTAACATGCAATCTATCATGGACTGGTTGAACTCAGCACTTGGAGTTTCCACACCACAAAAAGAAATACTTGGAAATTCACCATGGTTTCATCAAACTATTGCATTGATTCCTTGGTTATTTTCTAAGGTCTTGGTTTATAAATGGAACATTGTGATAGAGGGAATACACCTTTCTCATTCCTAAGTCATAATTAGCCTTTATGGTAATTAGCCACACAATCTGTACAAACCTCTGGAGTTAAACATACTGAAGTCAGCATCTTTGATTTTAGTGCAATTAAAAAATATGGCTTTATGATTCAGTAAGAAACTGAATATCTTGGCCTGAACATGAACAGGAAAGAAAACTGGCAAGAAAAATGGCCACAGTTGTTCTCTCAGCAATCACGGGGTAGAGAAATGGAATTACGGGCTAATTATCTAATACTTTAAGCACATGAAATACCTTGGAACAGATGAAAAATCAATGAGAAGTATTAATTCATTAGAAATTTAACGCACAGATTTCAAACTCCGTCTTTCACTTGCAACATATATTCATAATAAATAACAGTTACAGCACCAGTGGAGCTCAAACATCTTATTTCAAACTTTATCTACCCAATAAATAATGCTGGTATTAATCAGACACATTTGTAAACAAACAAACAAAAAATAACAGATTATATTAATCCAAGGAGGTAATCAACAAAAAATTAAATTGTCCCCAATGCCCAGGAATTAGAGTAACTAATTCTTGACTCAGAAGTTAGGAGAACCAAAAAGACAATTCTGGAGACTAAATGAAATGGTCAAGATATTTCCACAAAGACAAAAATGATTATAGTTAAATGTCACCAGAAATATATCACCAGAAACAACACCAAATGTTGTTTATTAGTTTTACAGATGTTGAATGATAGGTAAATATCCAAAATGAGTAATGTTTATAGTTTCAGTAAGTTTTCATGTGAATCCTTATATTTCAACCTCACATGCTTATATTCAATAATTGTCACAATATTTCTGAAGGAAACTCCAAAGATTTTGCTGGAAGCATTTTTTTTATTGGTACAAAAAAATAATAATGATACCATACACATCTACCAGAATGCCTAAAATGAAAAAGACAGAAAACACCAAATGTTTTCTTATATACTATTTTTGGGTATAAACTGCATATCTGGTCTTACATTCTGAAATCCAGCATTCTCACTCCTAGATGCTTAACCAAGAGAAATTAATACATATGTACAATAAATGATACATCGTAGAATGTTCAGAGCAGCGCTATGTCTGTTAGATCAAAACTGGAAATTACCCAACTATGTATCAACAATGGAAAGGATAAATAGACTGTGGTATATACATAAAATGGAATTCAATATATGAATGAGAACGAATAATCTACAGACATTGACGTGGCTGAATTTCACAAACACACTTTTGAAAAGAAGTACACCCCAGGTATACTGAGCTTGTGAAAATGCATACTTATGTGTACTTCAGAGTATGTCCATAATACGTCAATGAAAAGTTTAAATTAAAAGAAAAATTATTAGTTATTCATAAAAGCACTTTCCTAACCAAGCATATTCATTATATTTATTAAGTATACCTTAACTGAAATAAAATTTCACTAATTAAATTCAAGAAGCCCAACTATACACCTAGAATTATAGGGTATTCAAAAGACATAAGATGGAAAGAAAGAAATAAAAGATTCCCATGGTAGCAAAATTTATAATAATGCTGGGCAACACACTGGACAAAAAAGGAAACCATTAGAAAACAATAAGATATAATATATATACTGCTTTTTTTTCAGCTCTAAAGATACCATATAAGATTCACTATTATTTCGTGTGCTAATTAGAGGGGGAAAAAACACTTCTTTTTTTTAATTTTAATTTTTTATTATGCTATGTTATTCACCATACAGTACATCCTTAGTTTTTGATGTAGTGTTCTATGATTCATTGTTTGCGTATAACACCCAGTGCTCCTTGCAATATGTGTCCTCCTTAATACCCATCACTGGCCTATCCCAATCCCCCACCCCCCTCCCCTCTGAAGCCCTCAGTTTGTTTCCCAGAGTCCACAGTCTCTCGTGGTTCATTCCCCCTTTTGTTTACCCCCTGTTCATTCTTCCCTTCCTTCTCCTACCGACTGTCTGCTATTTCTTATGTTCCATAAATGAGTAAAGCCATATGATAATTGTCTTTCTCTGCTTGATTTATTTCCCTTAGCATAATCTCCTCCAGTCCTGTCCATGTTGCTGCAAATGTTGGGTAATCGTTCTTTCTGATGGCTGTGTAATATTCCATTGTATATATGGACCACATCTTCTTAATCCATTCATCTGAGCTACCCTATGATCCAGCAATTGCACTACTGGGTATTTACCCCAAAGATACAGATGTAGCGAAAAGAAGGGCCATATGTACCCCAATGTTCATAGCAGCATTGTTCACAATAGCTAAATTGTGGAAGGAGCTGAGATGCCCTTCAACAGATGAATGGATTAAGAAAAAAAGACTTCTAATCAATCTTTGATATGCCACTGATTGCAAAATAAATTCCATATAAAATATATTAAGTTGCTTTTTTTTTTAAAGTGCCTCTTATAATGGATGAGAAATGTGCCAAAACAGACGGTAAGTATTACAGACGGTCAGAACAGGAAAGCATCCACATTGCATGAAATACTCCAGGAAGGATTCACGTATCAGGTGAGATAGAAGAGGGTCCTTGAAAGGTGGAAAGGAAATAAGTTAAAAGCTGGAAGGTCAAGTTATTTCAAATTAAAGAAGCTTTAGAAGCAGAAACGCAGAGGCAGCAAAGTGCTCTATACTGTGTGGAGGGAGAAGGGAGATAGCTTAATTAGAGTTGGGAATGGAGTATTAAGAAATATCTGGAGACATATTTGGATGGCAAGGTGAGACCAGATTATGGAGGGGTTGGGATTCCAATGGAAATAATTTGGATACCATTCAACTGGCAGCAAGAGTTGGGTTTTAGAACATGAGCCAGAAGTGATTGCAGTGATGTTTGAGGAAGCTTATCTTACTGGACTGGATTGGGGAAACTAGAAGTAGAGAAAAAAGAAATTATTGCAGTAATACAGGTGTGAGGTGATGAAGACTTGAGCTGGAGTGCTGACATTGCAAAGTGCATTAAATAAAAATTTCCACAGTGTAACTTTATGATGCATTCCATATGTAAAACTAAATTTGGTGTTACAGTGAGCACAGCTACCTAAAAAGAAACTGCATGCTTTTCTTTTTTTATGAAATATTTGACTTAAGATTGGAAGCTTGAACACATGTCTGATCTATAAATATATTTTGTGCAAATAATAAAGATGAATAAAAAAGAGTTACACTGAGAAATAACTATCCCCAACCTTTTCAAAGGAGAGTAACTTAAGCTTTATCTTTTTAAGACCTAAAGTTTCCAAATGCCTAACTAAAAAATCTGTTGGGTATTTACCTAAGCTATGCATGTTGGATGTTTACTTCATTTAGATCATGAAAGATTATAAGCTACTGAGCACATAACAATTGGGTTAGTTGGTCTATTGGTCTATCTATCATCTATCTATCGATCGATCGATCGATCATCTATTTCTATATCCCTTTTTCTCCGATTGATCATCTATTTCTATATCTCTTTTTCTCCTCCAGCTAGTTTTTTTTCTGACAGAACATGCAGAACACAGAGTCTCAAGTGTTTATAACCTTTATACTAATATTAAGTCTTAGAATGTTTAGTAAAGTGTTTTGCTCAATGAAATGGGGCAAAAATCTGTGTGATCTTCATCACCAATTATGCAAATGACTATGTCTTTAGACAGAATCTTAGGTACACACTAAGCATTTAGGCACAATTTTAACTTAAAAAGGTAGATATTTGATATGGAACAACAGGAAACAACAGATATTGGTGAAGACATAGAGAGAGAGTTACCCTCTTACATTGTTGGTGGGAATACAAAATGGTGCAGCCACTCCGGAAAACAGTATGGAGGTTCCTCAAAAAGTTAAAAATAGAATTACCCTAGGTAATTGCACTACTAGGTATTTACCCAGAGCATATAAAGATAATGAGTCAAAGGGGCACATGCACCCCAATGTTTATAGCAGCAATGTCCACCATACCAAAACATGGAGAGAGCCCCAATGTCCATCAACGGATAAATGGATAAAGAAGATGTGGTATATATATACAATGGACTACTACTCAGCCATCAGAAAGAATGAAATCTTCCCATTTGCAATGACATGGATGGAACTAGAGTGTATTATGTTAAGCGAAATAAGTTAGAGAAAGACAAATACCATATGATCTCACTGATCTGTGGAATTTAAGAAACAAAACAGATGAACATAGGGGAGGGGAAGGCAAAATAAAATAAGATAAAAAAGGAGAGAGAGAGACAAACCATAAGAGACTCTTAACTATAGGGAACAAACTGAAGGTTGCTGGAGGGGAGGTAGGTGGGTAGGGATGGGGTAATTGGGTAATGGATTGGGTAATGGATACTAAGTAGAGCATTTGATGTAATGAGCACTCATTCATGCAACTCATGAGTCACTAAAATCTATCCCAGAACTAAAAAAAAGAAGAAGAAAAAGATAGATTTTCAGTTGGTGAATCCCTTCTTGAATGACAACACAACTGCAGATACTACTTTTGAATCAAATGCGGTATGGCATGCCTGACATAGAATCATTCCCTTGGGGGCACCTGGGTGGCTCAGTTGGTTAGGCATCTGCCTTTGGCTCAGGTCATGATCCCAGGGTCCTGGTATCGAGCCCCACATGGGGCTCCCTGCTCACTGGGGGTCTGCTTCTTCCTCTACCTCTGTGCTCATGATCTCTCTCTCTCTCTCTCCCATAAATAAATAAAAAATCTTAAAAAAAAAAAAGCTAATTCCCTTGAACCACAATGCTATGAAAAGCACAGTATTGCTAGCACAGCAAAAGAGACAACTAGAATCATTTTTTTCTTGCAAGTTTTATGGATTGCAGGGTAGAAGACAAGCTGTGGCCCTTCCTGTACTCAGAGTAGATAAAATTAAAGGGGTTAATGTGTTACTCACTTAAAATCTTCTGACTCATCTAGTTATAGACATATACTTGTGTTTATAAATCTAACAGAGCAATAGAAGCTAAACCTATACCTTAAGAGACTTAATTTTGAGGACTGAATATAGGAACATCATCCTTTAATGTAGTGACATGTAGTATAATCATGTTGATAGTTTAGAGAAAAGAAAAACTTTGGTCACAACTTTAAAGTAAAAAGGTAGTTTTTAACATAGCTAACAATGAAAGACTACTATTTACTTATAGAGCATAACAATTTCAGAAAATGATGGAATCAGATTACCCAGTTTTCTGCTTTGATCATGTCTATAACTCAACAGAGAAGCTGCTAAATGCTGTTATGATTTTCAAAAACTATATAATCATGGTCTTTATGTCTGTATGTCATTATGTAAGCAAATGATAGTAATTCTTGTTCTTCCTTCTATGAGGTTGTTGTCCTTTTCTATATATTATCTCTGTATTTATAAAGTCACTTAGTAATATATCTTCACTCTTAACAATAATGAAAAATCTTTTCTAACAAAAGAATTTGTAATTTCTTTAATAACTTTTGCTCCTCTGCAATTCCTCAAGTTTTTCACAGTTCTTGTGTCAAACAAGGATGACCACCAGACAAAAAATACAAAATAAATGATTGTCCAAGAACAGTATTTTTCCATTGATTATTATAAACCATTTCTAAAGATGTATTAGTATAATATTACTTCTTAATCATTAATGCTCAACTTTATAATATTTTAAGATGCTAGGTTTTCTCTTATTTATAACTAGCCTATTTTACCGCTTTATACATAATGATTTGCATTTGTCTCCCCCAAATCAGTATTTTTTTTTGAAAGATTTTATTTATTTATTCGACAGAGATAGAGACAGCCAGCGAGAGAGGGAACACAAGCAGGGGGAGTGGGAGAGGAAGAAGCAGGCTCATAGCGGAGGAGCCTGATGTGGGGCTCGATCCCATAACGCTGGGATCACGCCCTGAGCCGAAGGCAGACGCTTAACCGCTGTGCCACCCAGGCGCCCCAAGTATTGTTAAATCCTTTAAAATAACAAATGTTGGTCATTGCAGAATGACCATTTTATGACATGATAAAGCTACAGAGCTCTGATTCTGAAGTTATCATGCCCTTGGTCTCCCATGAGTCCTCTATAAAACATTCTCTGCAAAGCACTACCTGCTTTCCATAACAGACACAATATTTAATTGATTGGCTTAGTAACCTGCTTCAGACACTTTCAAATCAATTTTGCTTCATGAGGGAGTACCAAGATAGGACATACCCTCCCCAAAATAATTAAAACACAAAGCAATAGAGAAAATAGCTTCTTAAAAAAACATAATCCAATAATAACAAAAGATTTTGATCTATAAGAGATTACAAACAATAAGAGGAGCCCAGTATTTCTAGCTGGAGGCAATTTTGAGCCTGCACATCAAATTGAGCTGAGGGGACAGATATCTGAATTTGGAGAGGCTAAAGCAACTAGAATTTTAAGGAAAGAATTATAGAGAAGAGAGAGCTATGAAGATAAAAAGATCCAGATATTTGCACAGGAGGCCTCTTAAGTTTCTGTCTGAGTAACAATCTGCACCGTACATAAGGTACACCCCATAAGGATAAGAGAGAACTACTTCCCACCAAAGAAAAATTACTTGGGATAAATAAGATAAAAATCCCTAGAGAACACACAGGTCTGGTAATTACATGAGTTCTTTTTAACTAAAACAGAGAGACCTTGTTGAATTGATGGGGAAATTAGTAGAGACCACAGAACGGCCATCCCTAATAAGTAGGACTAAATCATCCCTAGAATGAATCCATATTTTTACTCACAGTATAAGAGCTTAAAAGCAAGCCTCAAGGATCAACCAAATCCAGAAGTAACTTAACTCCCTGTCATATGAAGTCTAGTAATCTTTAAATGAATACAATATCCAAAAATTAACAATATAAAGTTAAAAACAATGCCTAGACTATAATCCAAAATCACTAGACTTATAAAGAAGTAGGAAAACATGACCCATAACTAGTCAATTGAAACAGACACAGAAATGACAGAAATCATAGAACTAGATGACAACAATGTTAAAACAGCTGCTCTAAATATGCTCCAGATGCTGAGGGACATAAAGGAAAACATGAACATAAAGAGAAGAGAAATAAAAAATGGAACTTATAAAAACAAAAAATACAGGGTGCCTGGGTGGCTCAGTCAGTTAAGTATCTGACTCTTGATTTCAGCTCAGGTCATAACCTCAGGGTTGTGAGACTGAGTCCCCCATCCAGCAACATGCTGGGCATGGCACCTGCTTCAGATTTTCTCTCTCTCCTCTCCTTCTGCCCCTCCCCACTGCCTGCTCAAGTGTGTGTGCTCTCTTGTTCTAAATAAAAAATAAATAAAAACAAAAATAAAAATACAATATTATAAATAAAAAAATACACAACATGGGATTAACAAAAGATTAAACACTATAGAAGTAAAGATTAATGACCTGAAGAAATAGCAATAGAATCCATCCAAAATGATGTACAGAGATAAAAATTATTAAATAATATGAACAAACTTCAATAACCTCTGGGTTAATATCGGATGGTCTATAATGTATGTAACTGATGTCTCGATGGAGAACAAGAACAGAAAAAATATATGAAGATATAATGGTCAAAATTTTTTTCAAATTTGATAAAAACTATAAATCCAGAGATCCAAAAAGTTCAGCAAAACCCAAGCAAGATAAACACAAAAAGAACTCCATAATCAAACTGATAAAATAGGTGATAAAAAGAAAAATCTTAGCAAACAGAGAAAGAAGCACATTACCCACAAAGGAACAAATCTAAGAATAACTGCAAACTTCTCAGGAAAAACTAAGCAAATCTGTGTTAGGAAAAAAGTCAACCTAGAATTCCATATACAGTGAAAATGGCAAAGGCAAAAATAATACTTTAAAAGAAAGGAAGAGAGAAAAGATAAGATAATTTGTCACCAGCAAACCTGCATCACAAGAAATATTAAAGGAAGTACTTCAAACACCAGTGGAAAAAAAATACCAGGTTGAAACTTGGACCTTCTTAAAGTAATAAAGAGAGTCAAAAATGGCATATATAAGGATAATTATAAAATGCTATTTAAAAAATTTATTTAAAAGATAACTGACCACCTAAAACATAATACATGAACAGCAATGTACTGTGAGTTTTATAATATATGCAGATAAAATTGATGATAATAGTTCAATTGATGAAAGGAGGGAAGTGAAAATACACTGTTGTAAAAGTTATTTTTATAATATGTGAAGTCATATTACTGCAGGTATATTGTAATAAGTTAAAATTGATATTAAAGCTTAAATCAACCACTATAAACATATAACACGGAGCTATAGTTGATAAGTGGAAATTAAAGGAGAGACAAAATATGTTCAATTCATGCAAAGATGAACAGAAAAAAATAGGAAAAAATTTTAGCAAAGAACACATGGAACAAAAACACAGTAAGATGATATAGTTAAGCCCATTCATATTGATAATTACATTAACTATTATGGTCTAAATACTCTAATTTTTAAAAAGAGAGTATCACTCAGAATACAAAAGCAAGACTCAATCATATGCTGTCTATAAGAAACACACTTTAAATATAAAGGTGCTGATAGACTATGAGCTAAAGAACAACCAAAAAAGATTTATTATATAAACATTGAACATAAGCAAACTGGAATTGTTTCATTAACATAAGAAAAACTGGTTTCAGAACAAGACATATTAACAGAAATAAAAAAGACAGTTCAAAATGATAAAGCGTCAATTCAACAAAAACATGTAACAATTCTACACATGGATGCACCCAATAATAGAACATCAAAATACATAAAGCAAGATGTAACATAATTAAAAAGACAGTAGGTAAATATACAGTTAAATTTTAGCATTTCTCTTTTGATTAGAACAGACACAAAATAAGGAAGCATATAAATCTGAAAAACACTATGAAACAATTAGACCTACTGACATTTATAGAACACTTCAACCGACAAAAGAAAAACACACTCTCAAGTGCATGTGGATCTATGCTTAGCCATAAAACAAGTCTCAGCAATTTAAAAAGGAAGTCATACAAAGCATGTTCTTTGACTACAATGGAATTATATTAGATATTTAAGAGAAAGGCATTTGGAATATTTCCAAATGTTTGGAAATGAAACAACATGCTACTAAATAACTCATGGATCAAAGAAGAAAGCACAAAAGATATTAGAAAATATTTTAAACCAAATAAAAATGAAAACAAAATAGATTCTAATTCCTGAAGTGTAGCTAAAGCGGTGCTTACAGGAAAATTTATAGCATTAAATGCTTACATCAAAAAGCTTAAAAAGTCTCAGAGCAAAATAATGATCTAGGCTCCTATCTTCAGGAAATTGAAGAGTAAGTTAAACACAAAGTAAGAAAGAAAAACAGAAAACAATAAAACAGACAAAAGAGAAAGGGAGAAAGAGAGACAACGATATCAATAAAAGCTACAACTGTTTCCTTAAAATAAATTTTAAAATTTGATAGCCTTTTGCCAGACTGATCAGACAAAAGAGAAGACAAACATAACCAATATTGGAAATAAAAGAACTGGCATCCTTACTGATTCTCCAGACAAAAGAATATTAAGGAAATATTATTAAAAAAACTTTGTCAATAAATTTATTAACTGAGATGAAATGGACAGTCTTTGAAAGACAATTACCAAAACTTACTCAAGAAAAACTGAAAACTCTGAATCAGCCCTTATATAATAAAGAAACTGAATTCATAATTAAAAATCATGGGATGCCTGGATGGCTCAGTTGGTTAAGCATCTGACTCTTGATTTTGGCTCACGTCATGATCTCAGGGTCATGAGACTGATCCCCACATCAGGCTCCACACTGGGTGTGAAGCCTGCTTAACATTCTCTCTCTCCCTCTGCCCCTCCCGACTCCACTCACATGCACACTCTCTCTCAAAAAAAGAATCTTCCCCCACAAAAATTCCAAGCCTAGTTTGCTTCAGTTATAATGACTATTAAGTAAATTTTTAAAAGCTATATATCAATTTTATACAAACTTTTACAAAATAAGAGTGGAGGGGCACCTGACTGGCTCAGCCTGGGGAGCATGCAACTCCTGATCTCAGGGTTGTAAGTTCAAGCCCCACATTGTGTGTAGAGATTGCTTAAAAATAAAATCTTAAAAAAAAAAGAAGAAGAAGAAGAAGAGGGGCGCCTGGGTGGCGCAGTCGTTAAGCGTCTGCCTTTGGCTCAAGGAGTGATCCCAGCCTTCTGGGATCAAGCCACACATCAGGCTCCCCCAGTGGGCGCTTCTTCCTCTCCCACTACCCCTGCTTGTGTTCTCCCCCTCGCTGGCTGTCTCTCTCTCTCTTTCAAATAAATAAATAAAATCTTTTTTTTTTTAAGATTTTATTTATTTATTCGACAGAGACAGAGACAGCCAGCGAGAGAGGGAACACAAGCAGGGGGAGTGGGAGAGGAAGAAGCAGGCTCATAGCAAAGGAGCCTGATGTGGGGCTCGATCCCATAACACCGGGATCACGCCCTGAGCCGAAGCTTAACCGCTGTGCCACTCAGGCGCCCCAATAAATAAAATCTTTAAAAAAAAAGGAGAAGAAGAAAATAGGAGGGGAAGCACTTCCTAATGCATTTTTTGCAACTCTAATTTCAACATCAGCAAAAAAAATTCCAAGAACAATACCCCTTATGAAGTAGAAAAATCCTTAACAAAATTTTAGAAATTCAATAAGGAAGACCGCCTGATAAATTGTAGGCAACAAATCTGAACAGACACTTCACAAAAGAAGAAATATAAATGGCTAATCTCATGAAAAAAATGTTCAACATCATTAGGGGAATGAAAATTAAACCACAATGAGATAAATATAACTATTAAAATGGCTAAAATGAAAGAGATTGACAATACCAAGTGTTAGCAACAGAGGGGATCAATTGAAACTCATGCATTGTTAGTGTAAATGTGAAATTGTAGCCAAATCATGGAAGGAGCCGAGATGCCCTTCAACAGATGACTGGATTAAGAAGCTGTGGTCCATATATACAATGGAATATTACTCAGCTATCAGAAAGAACGAATTCTCAACATTTGCTGCAACATGGACGGCACTGGAGGAGATAATGCTAAGTGAAATAAGTCAAGCAGAGAAAGACAATTATCATATGATTTCTCTCATCTATGGAACATAAGAACTAGGATGATCGGTAGGGGAAGAAAGGGATAAAGAAAAGGGGGGTAATCAGAAGGGGGAATGAAACATGAGAGACTATGGACTATGAGAAACAAACTGAAGACTTCAGAGGGGAGGGGGTGGGGGAATGGGATAGACTGGTGATGGGTAGTAAGGAGGGCACGTATTGCATGGTGCACTGGGTGTTATACGCAACTAATGAAGCATCAAACTTTACATCGGAATCTGGGGATGTACTGTATGGTGATTAACATAATATAATAAAATAAAAAAAAAATAAATAAATGTGAAATTGTACGATCATTTGGAAAATAGCCTGGTAGTTTTTATAAAGTAAAATATATACTTGCATATGACCCAGCTATATGAAATGAAAACATATGTCTGCACAAAGAACCATAAAGCAAAATTCAAAACAGTGCTAACCAAAGTAAACAAACACTGGAAAATATCCAGTTGCCTGACAACAGGGAAATGGTTAAATAAATGGTGTTATAGCCATAAAATCAAATGCACTAAACAAAAAGGAATGAACTAATGATACACAACATGGATGAATCTCAAAAACATTAAGTGAAAAAAGTTAGACACAAAAGTTTCCATATATGTGAAATTAAACTAATCAAGTCATGGAAAATTGATAGGCTAAAAGGCAAGCAACAGAACTGACTGGGATATGACATAGGGAANTTAGACTAATCAAGTCATGGAAAATTGATAGGCTAAAAGGCAAGCAACAGAACTGACTGGGATATGACATAGGGAAGGCTTAAGAGTGCTGGAAATGTTCTATATCATGATTGAGGAGGTGCATAAATTTGTCAAAACTCATCAAAATATACATTAAATATAGATGCATTTTAGTTCATGCAAACTCCACATCGACAATATTGGTTAAAAAGTATTATGTGAGTGGGGCACCTGGGTGAGTGAGTCGTTTTAAGCGTCTGCCTTCAGCTCAGGCCATGATCCCAGCATTCTGGGACCGAGCCCCACATTGGGCTCCCTGATCAGCTGGAAGCCTGCTTCTCCCTCTCCCACTCCCCCTGCTTGTGCTACCTCTCTCGCTGCCTCTCTCTCTGTGTCAAATAAATAAAATCTTTAAAAAAAAAAGTATGATGTGAGTATATAAAATGTATAGAAATATGGTTGGTATCATAAGAATACAAAAATAAGTATGTCAAAAGCATGCTTTTTTGTGTTCATATGGGGCAAAGTTGTGAATATATATGCATACATATATATAAATGTGTGTATACACATATATATACACATACACTGTGATTCACTCATTCATTCACTGTTCAAAAAGAATCGTAATTGAACATCACAGTAACATAAGACGCTAAAAGTGTTTAAGACAAAATCCTTGCTCTTAAGAGCTCATGGCTAACATTATAATAGGATCAGAGAAGCAAGAAAATATCAAATCAAGGAAAGAATGATTAATTCAAGTGGGCCTAAGGATTCAAGAGTCAGCTACGCAGGAGTACTCAACCTTTTGACATCTTTGTAAATGCTCTCCTTCACCAGCTACAAATAGAGCATACATTTTTTTAGCCCCTGATTTTTGCCAAATATGGGCACAGATTTTCTTCTGATAACCTTTGAAGAGTTGACATTATAAATAATTATTTCTTATGGTTGAAGATTCAAGCTGATGCTAGCATTGGCATCAGAAAAAATAAAACATTCATAAAATAAATGTCAGTTAATATTTCAAAGCCCAAAACTAAATGTTATTTTTATCATTCTTTATGCTCTAATTTCTGAAGTGGGAAAGTAGTGACTTCCAGAGTTGTGGTTTTACATCAATACATCCCAAACACTTTCATTTTTCAGTGGCAATTAACAACATACATCATTAAGTAAGTTCTGGGGACATAATGTACAGCATGTTGATCATAGTTAGAATAATAATAATTGTATATTTGAAAGCTGCTAAGAAAGGGGATCTGGAAAGTTCTCAACATAAGAAAAATAAATTGTGACTCTGTGAGGTGGCAGATGTTAAGTAAACTTATTGTGATCATTTTACAATACAGACTTAGCAAACAATTATGTCATATACCATAAGATAATACGTTATTATGTCAATTACATCTCAATAAAACTAGAAAAAAACCATATCATTGCTCTTCAAATGCCTTTTTTTTTTAAACTGGACATTTTTGTCAAATCAAATCTTAGGCAGAAATATATTTAGAACACAGGAAGAAAGTAGTATAAGTGGAGTCCACCTCTGAGACCCCAAGACCTACCTCAAATGAGCTCCATGAGGCAGTTTAAAGCCACTTAGCTGCATAATCAGAAAACAACATTACAACCAAAAACAACTGATTCACTTCTTTGAATGTGGCACAAGGACAATACATTAGTTTGCTTATTGTTCTTTCAGGTAGGGAATAATAAACTGTAAATATTCCATTAGAGTTTATTCAATGAAGCTAGGCTCATAGGGTCTCTCCAGGTTGGGAGTAAGCTTTGCTTCATTCCACAGTTGTGTAAATCATTTGGAATGTCTTCTATGGTCAATACAGCGAGCCAAGTAAATTTATGTGCCCCTTAAAATAACATTTAAATACTAATCTTCTAAAACAAAAATAAGTTTAAACTTCTCAATAAAAAGTCATAGAGTCTGACAAACCGTCAAATATGTAATAAATGGTTTTCCTTTAGGATCCTTGTCTTTTCTGCTTCTGTTAAGGCGAGAAATTTCTAAAAGAACAGTTCTCTTGTGAAATTCTGAATTTAATTTCCAGGCCTCATTTAAAAGAGGAAGTATAAGGAGTGAGTGAAATGAAAAAATACTAAAAGACTTATCCAAATATTTTTGAAGCTGCAAAAATATTCAGGGTAAGTTTTGGGAAAAAGTACAAATTGGTTTTTATTTTGTAAAACCTGGCTATTCCTGTTGTGTTTACTTTGGAAACCTCATCTGCAAATAAACTTTATTCTGTTTGATACTGTAGGCTGAATTCATAAATGACATTTATCTAAATTCATGTATTGAGCACTATGTCCTAGCCTACATTTCTAATAAAAATGGAGAACATTGTAAAACAAACAAAAACAAAAATAAAAAATCCAAGAACCCAGGATCAAGATACCTATTCATGTGACATTTCTACTACTACAAAATAATTGAAATTCAAGATAAGTTACTTATTTCCTAAAGAAGATATAAAAGTGAATTAAACTTATTAGCAAATAAAATTTGTCCTTTGCATGATTTGATTAAATATATTGTGTAAGACAGTATTATTTCATAAAAGAGTAAAGTGTTAGACATTCCTAGTTGATCCACTGACTTCCTGTACTCCAACAGGCTATGCTAATGTAGATATTACTACAAAAGGTCCATCTTTGTTATATATAAATTACTACATATAAATTAAATCTGTATAACAGATTTCTTTTTTTTTTAATTTTTTTTTTTATTTATTCAACAGAGATAGAGACAGCCAGCGAGAGAGGGAACACAAGCAGGGGGAGTGGGAGAGGAAGAAGCAGGCTCATAGCGGAGGAGCCTGATGTGGGGCTCGATCCCATAACGCCAGGATCACGCCCTGAGCCGAAGGCAGACGCTCAACCGCTGTGCCACCCAGGAGCCCCTGTATAACAGATTTCTAATAGCTTTACAATATTTCTGCATATTTACTTTTTTAAAAGTACCAGTTCCCTTCCCTGTACCAGGAAGCAGATGACTCTAAGTCACAAGAGAATCTTTTTAATGGAGAAGGCTCTGACTTAAATCTGCACAACAAACTTTCCCCTTGGTAACCTTGCTTTTCCTGGTATCCTTCCCAAAACTGGCCTCCCCTCTATATACCTTTCTTTCTTTTTCTTAAACTAAAGATACTATTTAAACCTGAGTTCTAAGCCATCTTGTAAAGTTACTAATTTTTCCTCTGGGTATCTCTCACATATACATAAAGTATACATGTTAATAAACTTCTTTGTTTTTCTCTGTTAGTCTGCCTATTCCCAGCCTAGACTTAGAAGGATAGAGGAAAAATTATTTTTCCTCCCCACACTCCCAAGATTCCATTAAAGAAAGTTCCATGCTCTTGGCAAAAAGAAATATTAGAAGGAATCCTGGACCCTGATTAAGGGTACCTGAATTTTAGGTCATGGTCTGATTTAGAATCAGCATCTCAGGTTACATGGGACATCACTAAATTTTGATATAGGACTTCCCCGTGCATAATAAAACTGTTAGCAAGACAATTCCTTTTTTCTCAATTTTCTATGATTATCATAATACAAATAAAAGCAGACCTGAGATTTTATATGAATGTGGAAATCAATGCTGATTTCTCCAAGTCCAAATCTCAACTTCGTTCTAATATTCAATTTTCATTCATTCATAATTTACTATAAGCTTAGCACTCTGGTAGGTAGCAGAGATATAAAAACAAAAGCAGTTCTTGCTCATGTGAAGTTTACAGTTTATTGTGGTAGATCTTATAATACAACACGACAATACAATGAAAGAAGGACAAAGTGCAGGCACAGATTTGGGGATTCAGAGAGGGTCTGGAGGAAAATCTATCTAACATGAGATTAAAGGATGAGTGGAAATCAGCCAGATAAATGAAGTTGAGGGGTTGGTGGTTGGTTATTGGTGCAGAGTCTGGAACGTTTTCTGGGAGGAAGGAACAGCCAATCCAAAGTCTCAGAGGAGAAAACACCATGCACCAGAGAAACTAAGAAAAGTACATTATAACTGAACTCACCATGACTCACAACTACATTAAACTCTAAGGTGATCCTCTTTCATGAAAGTACCTGCATTCATCAATCTCTTTTTTGCACTTTCTTCTCCATTCTGTTCTGTGCTTTCTCTCCATTAACCTAATTTTTTACTGATATTTCTAGCCCAAAGTTCTTCACTGTGATTTCTAAAAACTTCATTCCATTGTTTGGCTCCCTTACTCCCAGTCTTCACTGAAAATTCAAGGTACTTCCTAGCCTCAAAGGAAATATGTCTCTCAACTGGGCTAGTCCTTTCTCCAACAACTCTCTTTAATGAAAGCTGCCTATTCTCCTGACCCCATATAACTTAGAGATTGGATCTGGGACAGCCCTCTCTTCCTCACTACTGTTTGCCACACCCTGAATAAAACCCTGCTTCACTGAGATTTGTATCATCTGTTGTTTTTGCTATGTTGCTGCAGTTCCTCATTTACTGAAGACTATGTATGGCTCCCAGGCCACTGCCTTTCTCTCCATCCCGAGTTTCATTGTCACCTCAGTGATTTCCACATTCACACAGACAATCAATCCAATTTGCCAACCTCTGAATAACCGGACCTCCTTACCTCCTGTAATCCTAATCATTGCTTCATTTCAGTCACAACCTTCCATGGCCACAGTATGGAACTTGCCATAACTAGGTCTGCTCTCATTTTCTTACCGCAAACTCCAATTCCTCCAGTCCTTACTCAGTTGCTCCCTCTACAACCCTCTGCATCATGAAAACATGCACCTTATCTATTTTTGCTCAATACTGAATCCTTAAAGCCTTATACACAGTAAGTAGGCCTCAACAACATTTGTTGAATGAATAAATGAGTGAATAAAGCAAAAAAAGAAGACACAAATAAATGAGAGAATGGTGGAAAGACAAGTAAAAATGCCATATGGCCGAAGACTAAATGAGACATTAGGTGAGGAAAGGAGGGGTTGACTGAGAAGGCTAGTATGAAAATAGAATGGGAAATATTTTAATAGCCAACTGAATGTGAACATCAAAAGAAGGGAAGGTGTTAAGGATGAATGACTCAGGCCATTTAAGCTGAGGTGACTGCAAGAAAGGTGGTAACATCAAGAGCAAAGGACAACTCTAAAGATGAATATGTCTAGTGGAAAGATTCTGACTTAAAATGGGCCATGTGGTCAGGTTTAAGATAACCAAAGAGAGTTGGAAAGGACAAAAGCTGGGGAGGCAGTCTGGACTGGAAATTTGGATGTTATCTGCACAGAGTAAAAAGAAAATCAGTGAGATTCATTCATTCAAACATTTATTTAATAACTATTAATTGAGTACATATTATGTGTCAAACAGTTTTAGGCATAAACAATAGC
Source organism: Ailuropoda melanoleuca (assembly GCF_002007445.2). Taxonomy (NCBI): domain Eukaryota; kingdom Metazoa; phylum Chordata; class Mammalia; order Carnivora; family Ursidae; genus Ailuropoda; species Ailuropoda melanoleuca. The sequence continues at coordinate 84,128,755 of NC_048225.1, forward strand.
TACATAATATTAGGGAGAGAGAAATGTTAGCAGAAATGAAGTAGGATAATAGAAAATAGAACATAGAATGAGGAATGTTATTTTAAATAATGCAATCAGAAGGAAGAGACATTTAAGTGGGGATCCCAGTGAGCTGATAAAAGGAACCATGCAGAGAAAAGAAGAAAAGACTGAATTACAATATAAAGAGGCTAGCCAACTTTGAGAAACACAAGAACACTTAGAATAAGGGGAGGAAGAAGTATCAGTAAAAGAAGCAGAAAAGGAATGGAGATCTATTGGGAAGAACATCATATTATGGATCCTTGGGGCAAAAGGGTTTCAATAAAGCAGAAATGCTCAACAGTGTCACATTTTCAAAGAAGAATGAGGATGGAGGCAACCGTCATTGGATGACATAAAGAGAACAGTTCTAATTCAGTGGAGATAGGAAAAGTTATTCAGAATAAATAGTATAAGAGAACAAAGGAAGTAATTGCCACCCAAGAAGGTGAAGAAGAAAAGGCCTACACTTGAGTAAGAAGCAAAATTTAGAAAGAGGAATTTGGTTCTTGATCTTGCTTTTGGATAGAGAAGACTTGATCTCTCTCCTTCTAGATTCAAGGTCTATGGGCAATTCATCCCTGCATCCCCAGAGCACACAGCATAAAGCCTTGCTTATAAACTTGTTCTGTAAGTATGTGGAGTGTATATGAAATTTTCTTATTTTTTAAAGTTTTTATTTAACTTCCAGTTAGTTAACATACAGTGTAATATTAGTTTCGGGTGTGCAATATAGTGATTCAACACTTCCATACAACACCCAGTGCTCATCACAAGTGCACTCCCTAATCCCCATAACCTATTTCACCCATCCCTCCCCCAGTTCCCCTTTGGTAACCATCAATTGTTGTCTAAATTTAAGAGTCTGTTTCTTGGTTTGCCTTTCTCTCTCTCTTTTCCCACTTTGCTCATTTGTTTATAACGGCATGATCTACAATAGCCAAATTATGGAAACAGCCCAAGTGACCATCAACTGATGAATGGATAAAGAAGACGTGATACATATATACAATGGAATGTCACTCAGCTATAAAAAAACAATGAAATCTTGCCATTTGGAATGACATGGATGGAACTAGAGAGGATAACACTAAGCAAAATAAGTCAGTCAGAGAAAGAAAAATACCATATGATTTCACTCATATGTGGAATTTAAGAAACAAAACAAATGAAATTTTCTTTTCTTAGTGAAAATGCCTTCATTCTTTTCCTTTATTTTAATACATACTCATTATTTTAAAAATAAAGCACATAAAAGAAAAAATATTAAAATTACCTAAAATTATACTATCCAGTGATTGCCATCAACATATTTGGGTATGACCTTTCATTTTTTTCTAGAAATATGCATATATATGTAAACAAATATTTTGTCAGATACATAATTTTAATAAACATCATTTGCAATAATAATTGTATTTGCTTTTGTTAATTATTTAAATTTTATTATATTATTGAGTTAATTTATTAATTTAATAAATATTATTAGAATGAACAATGGCCAAATTTTTGTAAACAGGTTTACTAATTCCTGAACTTTCTTCCTATTCACAGAAACTAATATCCAAATTTTAAATAATTTAACCCTACTGTGTGTCTTTTTTTTTAAGTTTGTAATTTTAAAAGGTGATAAAATAACCCAACAATGATGTTTTTAAAGACATTATTTATGCCTTTTTAAAACTATAATTAAGAATTTTGAAAGACTTTTTTTCCATTTTATTCATTCACTTACACCGAAGCTGTTTAAATTTTATAGTAAATGACCTCAAGGCACTTTTTTCCCCCTGAGGCCTTTAGCAAGAAAGAGAAAAGCCATTTGTAATTTTTGTCACAAAGCCAAATCACGACCAAAATGTTACAAGGGAGCTCTCAAAAGTAGCTCATACCATCTCTCAAAAGATTTTGCATTTATCACCCTATTACAGTTGGTTCATTCTAGGAATGCATAAGGAAACCTGGAAAATATATGAAGCATGGCCTCTTATTTCCATGTATTCACCCTAGGTCATAAATTTCTTAAATAAAACTTCCCTTATTTTGACTCTTAACTCTTCCATCTCCTCTTTGCTACTGCAGAATAAAAAGCCAAAGTTAGGCTGTCCCTGATGAATGTTTTTATTTATATTGAACCAAGTACAAATAAGGATAAACCATGACATGTATTTGGCATTTACAACCTAATATCTTCATGGATACTGCTTACCACTTCATTAGATATGCCTACTGTTTTTCAAAGTTGTCTGCTGATTGCTATTATACAGAAATACTGAAAATAAGGTCTTGAGTTTTCTTCATTCCTTGCATATGAAATCCCTTAAGGTGCTTTTGAAAAATAAATTCATGTGTGTTCTCCAAAGGTATTAAGCCACTTTTAATTTACATAAGTATTTCTGTCAAAGGTATTAACCAAATATATTCTTGCAAGATTAAAATAATATTAATCTACTGTGTTTATACAAAAATTATGACTTATTCTTTCAGAAGAATAGTAATCATACAGTAGAATTCCTGGATAGACAATTGAGAAAAGAAAATTTAAAAATTATATTAAGCCTTCTATGTCTAGAAATTAACAACAGCCAATTAATCTTGAACCAGATTATTTAATTATCATAATTAAAGGAAAATACTAGCAGTAGGGACCTCTTGATCTGGAGAAAAGATGTAGTTAGACTTTTTTATATTTCCCTCTTCTGTGATAGACAAAAGACTACCTTTGGTCTTCTGGGCACGCAAATCTCTTGGTCACCTAAACCAATTAGCCTAGATATTCAGGAATCTTTGGGGAAAGAAGAAACTATGATTCTAAAATTCTTCTTTCCAAGATTCAAAATTAGGTCCCTTTCAAAATGCTTTGGACACATGATATCACTTGATTTTTACACACCAAAAATTATTGTTCTATATGTCTTTAGTAATTTCTAGATTAGATACTGAAATATAATTGCTTTCTTAATGATCTAAAATCTTTACAAAATACAATATTGTTTGAAATAACAGGTATATAACCTTTTAAAGGTGTTAGTTCTCTTGTTCTTTCTGAATTCCTAGATCAGATATACTCTAGGGTGTGTGTGTGTGTGTGTGTGTGTGTGTGTGTGTGTAGAAAAAGAGAGAGAGAGAGGAAGGCATGCTTATTATTTCACCATAGATACATGCCTTCTCTAAGCAAAAAGTTTTGAAAGAAACCTTTAAAATTTAAATTGATAAAATATGAAAGGAAATATCCAAATTGTTGAGGCTCTGTAAAAATGAAAATTCAATAGAATTTTATTTGCTTCAACACTGCAGATGTTCTTCGTTCCTTTGTGTTCCTTTGCGGATCCCAACAGGTGAACTCTTAAAGAGAATGACTTCAGTGACTCTCAATTGTTTCAGCTTTAAATATCAAACACCTGGGACATTTTCCTCTCAATTCAAACCTTTAATTTCTACCATAACTCCAACAAAAATAAAGACTAAGCCCTCGAAATGGCTCAAATAGATCACCTTTTTCAAGCCAGTGTGGATTTGAATGAATTTTTCAAAGACTTTGAGATTGACACTATAATGTTTTTATAGTTAAGACTTTTGTAATTGACTGGCTCTGTTAAACCTGACATCTCATAGTCAAAATCAATATTTTGTTTCAGCTTCTAATCAAAAATAGAGTCAGCTAAGAAAACAGGTTTATTTCTTTTTCTATTGTTCTGGTTATATTGAAAGCATGAAACCTAATGGCTACCATTTGCCCTTACATAACATTTCTTTCTTTACTTTTCAGAAATATTCTTTCAGGCATTTATATAAGCCTCTTTCTCCTTTTTGGTATTTTATGACGAAGGTTTAAGTAAGTGATATCCATTCTGTTTCCTAAATTTTATAGACAAGTAATACAAGGGATCAAATATCACAATTGTCTTGTGAAGGAACATGGGACAACACTCTCACATTGAAACCTACATAGACAATGAGTTTTGTTTTGTGGATATTACTCCCACTGCCCTCATAGAATACACTGCCACAGTTCGTAATTAGTCCTTCAAATAGTTCCTGAAGACAGCATGAAACCATAAAATGGAAGATGGCCATTCTCATTCTTTACAGGCTTATCCTTTTAAACAATGCATCCCCACTTCCCATTCCCCATTGTTTCCAGGACAGAAGGGCTCTGCTTGACTCTTGGTAACTTTTGCCTAGATAAGACACTATTAAGAAGAGTGATCTTTTTTCCCCCTCCACTTGCAAAGAATATTACATAGTATCTACAGTGTACATGACATTTTAAAATATTGTTCAATGCTCAGAGGTCTATGAGCGATAAATAATTTTTTAAACAACAAATTAAGTATGTTACGTTTTATTTATTCTAAACAAAAAGTACACACGGTTCCATTTCACCATTTCGGTGATCTAATTAGTGACTCCCAGGTGTGAGTGATACGGTAACTATGTGAGTGGAGTACTAGAGTGGCCAGCACACATTCATGAGGAGAACATGTCAATTTTGGCATAATAAAGAAAGCAAGCGTTCTACTGGAACTAAGATAAATAATCCTTTTTTCATGTGTTTGTGTATGTAAAGACTTCATATTTTTTAAAGTTTGAGCTCTGAGTTCTCCACTTCATTTTAGACATTTAATTAAGGTGAATTCAAAGAATAAATACATGGCAAGATTTATTCATTGTTTTCAAACATTTCCTGTAGCTTTCTAGAATGTTATATTTGTCTTTGATACATTTTTCAAATTTCAGAGGAAACACCCATTTCTACTTATTTTCAAAGTCAGCGGTAAGGTTATGTTTTTGAAATAATGTCTGGAGTGAAACTCAGAAGACGGAGAAACAAAATGGCAGATACTTCATTCCAGAGTATTAATTGTTCAAAACTCTGGGTTTCAGAATCCCATCATTGAGCTTGTATACACAAAGCTCTCGGTCTGAATTCTAGTCACAAGGGGTCTTTGGCCAAAGCAGCAGAAAAGGGCTTTGCTGAATTCACGCTCCAGCAAAGTTTATAATCTTTCTAATATCAGTATTAACCAGTGAAAATGAGTATAAAACTAGCAAGAGAAATATATCCAGTAATCTCCCATCTATGAGGCTCTTTGTTGCCAAGATGTAAGAATTTTTTATGGATTGGGTGTAAGACTGTTACTTCACGTACTATCATCTGATCCAGTCATTCCCCTTTGATATTTATACAAAAGAAATGAAAGCATATGTCCGTGCAAAGACTTGTACATGAACATTTACAGCAACTTTATTTGTAATAGCCAAATGCTAGAAACAAAATAAATGTCCAGTACCAGGTGAATGAATAAACAAACTTTGGTATATCCATACAGTAGAGTACTACCCAGCAATAACAAGAATGAATTGTTAAACACTAAAATACAGATATATCTTGGGCGCCTGGGTGGCTCAGTCAGTTGGGCATCTGACTTCAGCTCAAGTCATGATCCTGGGGTCCTGGGATCAAGCCCTGTTGGGCTCCCCGCTCAGCGGGGAGTCTGCTTGTCTCTCTTCCTATGCCCCTCCCCCCAACTCATGTGCACATACTCTTTCTCTCTCAAATAAATAAAATTCTTAAAAATAAATAAAAAACAAAATAAAATATAGACAGACCTTAAAATAATTCTATGAGTGCAGTGAGCCAGACCAAAAGGGGTACCTACCACATGATTTCATTTATATAATATTTTTTAAAATGCAAACTAATCTATAGTGATAAAAAGATCATTGGTTGCCTAGGGATGGGTGGTGCAGATAGGGGCAGGAAGGAGTGACAAGAGATACAAGAAACCTTTGAGGGTGACAGATCTGTTCCTTACCTTGACTGTGGTGATGATTACAGATGTCATAACTTATCAAATGGGTATGCTTTTAAACATGTTCAGTGTATTATATGCCAATTATGCCTCAACAAAACTTGAATAAACTGTCACTTCATTTTCCTGGGCTTTACCTACTTCTACTGAAGTATCTAGTGAGTTCAACTCGTACTTCTCACTGAAAATTCCTTAGGGGAAAAAAATAAAGGTGTTTTCTATCTTAGAGTCTTAATTACTGTTACAGACAGAAGAGAGGATCGTGTGTTCTGTTTTCTTCCAGAAGAACTTCCAGGACTTGACTATTTCTCAGCTCTAGGATGCTTCTCAGACCCAAATCACCTCCCTTCTCTTTCCCTGCAGGGGCACCCAGGGACACTGCCTGCCTTTGTCTCCTCTCTGTAGCCACAATTACACAATCTTACTCCAGGATGACTGGCAAGGGAATGGAATTTGTTCTCTTTGGGGCTTTGCATAGAGTGCTTATTATAGTACTAGCAGTTAGTGCTTTATCGGTCACTAATATGGTTAAATGAAGCCATGTATACTTTATGTTTCCATTTGTTTAGTTAAACCAAAAAATACAGGCACCTGGGTGGCTGAGTCGGTTAAGCATCTGCCTTCGGCTCAGGTCATAATCCCAGAATCCTGGGATCGAGTCCCACATCAGGCTCCTTGCTCAGCAGGGAGTCTGCTTGTCCCTCTACCCTTCCCTCCTGCTCGTGATCTCTCTTTCTTTCTCACTCTCTCTCTCTCTCTCAAATAAATAACTAAAATCTTTAAAGAAAATACATACTTAACGTTTAAAAAATTATCTCTTGCCCATAGGCCTGTGAGGCTTAGCACCTGGAACATAATAAGCATTCTGTAAGGGTAATCTATATAATTAAGATTAGTATTGCTGTTGTTATATTCACAAAATAAGCAGTTAAAACCTTTACCTTTTAACATTTTATTGTGATGTGAAAATAAGAAAAATGACAAATATAAAGAAATTGTAAAAGTTTGAGAATCGTACAAAAGTCTACAGTAGTCCTGAGTCCATTCTACTCCAGACATTTATTTGTAAAGTTGGGGCTCACCAAAATACCTATGTCCTTCTGAGTACTCTGCAGGGTAAGGGTACCCCCAGGACCTACAATCAAAGGAAAACTACAGCTACCCTCTTTGGCAAAGGAGCCATTCCTTTCCTAAGAACTCCCAGGCTGGGTGATTTCCATTCTCCTGGGTCTCCATTCAGCATACTACAGGTATCCCTTGTTTTATTTAAACCTCATGACAGTCCTGTGAAGTAATTAATATGTCTATTTTCACATAAAGAAACAGTCTCAGAGAAGTTTTACAAAGCTACATAAAGCTAAAGACAGAGAGGTCATTCAAACCCTGGTCTCTCTATGCTAAAGCCCCAGAATTTCCCATTATCTTTGGCCATCTTGTCACAGACAGACACTAAATATATATTTCTTTATTTTAGGGAAAATTCTAAAATAGGCTGATGGAATATTTTGACTAACATGTATCAGTAAATGAAAATATTAGCAGTTAATATTTATTGATATGTTCTAAACACATATCAATAAACACATATCACACTCTATAGTATGAGGTACATACTATAACTCTTTCTATTTCATGGCTGAGGAAACAGAGACAGAAAAACCAGGTAACTTGTCTGAGGTCGCATGGGTAGGATATGAGCCATGTTCCTAGAGCCTAGAGCCTTAAATACCACACAATACTGCCTGAGCTGGATATTTTCATTTTGCCCCTCCAGATCCATTCTCTACCCTTGTCCATTAGGCTCTGTGCCCTGGGACACTGACCTTTATGAACTATTTCAGTAGGTCTCCTTGGTCTCCCAGCTTCCAGTTAGATACAGGAAAATGAAAAGATACTGGGAAGTGAAAGCCAACAGGAATTGAAAAGGATGAAGAAAGTAGGGCTGGATATTTGTTCCTCTGGCTCCATCCCTCCAGGGCTGCTATTTGCCTATCACATGCCATCACCTCTCATGCTATTTGCCTATCACATGCCATCACCTTTGGTCTCCCTGGGTACTGGCCCAAGCTTCCTCTTCCATTTGTTGTTGGACTCTTGGTGGTTCAGCATACTCTGTTAGCTGCCCTTAGCCCTGCCCACACCTTGCTAAACTGTTCTTCATTAAACTCTCTCTTGCCGCTGTTGAGTGAGCTATCCAATTTCTGTCCAGATGACTGCTGACACCCTGCCTCTGCAACAGATGGGATCACTCTTGTATCATTCCTAGAGTAAAAATTCTGGGAAGACCTCCCCTCTCCCCTTGATGTTTTAAGAAAATTGATAATAAGATCCCAGAGCATGCAGACTCAAGCAGCTGTTGGGACAGTTTTCCCCAGGAGGGAGGAGGGTTTGGACCCGAGGTTCCTAATGTCCTGGACTTTTACCTCTCTGCCACTTATTCAAAGAAAGAAAAACATTTCAGAGCCTTTTCAGCCCCTGATAAAGTAGAGGGTAGTAAATTTTTTTTTACGATTTATGTATTTATTTTAAAGAGTGAGAAAGAGAAGAGGGGCAGAGGGAGAGGGAGAGAGAGAATCCCAAACAGGCTCCACACAAAGTGTGAAGCCCAACACAGGGCTCAATCTCACGACCCTGAGATCATGACTTTAGCAAAACCAAGAGTCAGAGGCCTAACCGAGGTGCCACCCAGGCACTCTGAAGATAGTAAATTTACATCAGATGCCCAAATCTATTGTTAAGAGATAGAAAGGACAGGGGGAAATGGGGTTTGCAGGTTTGTTACTTGAAAAAATATACATTAAAAAAACAAACACGTAATATTTTTTCAAAGTCTTATTATGTGCTGGTAGTAATACTGAAACTTCCCAATTTGCTTAGTCTTCTGTGGTTTGTGCTATTATTTATCCTGTCTTATCAATGAAGAAACTGAATCACAGAGGAGGTAAATAACTTACCCATGAATCTAGTGAGTGGTAGAACTGCCTTCAAACTCAGAGTCTGGCAGTAGACGCCCCCTGTCTCCTCTCACCAGCTATGGCAGCAGTTATATTCTAAGGAACAAAGGATGTACTCTGGTCTTCAATGAGCCCCATGATCCTCCGTGAGTGGTCTCTGGCTGCTTGAGTTGCTGGGGTTGCCTTCATCAGCTATTATCACCTTATACTGTCATTATATCCCCATCTCCTACCTCTAGGCTCCATGAAGACAGGGATAGCATCTTGTTGGCCTTTGCTGTCCCCACTGGTTAGAGCGGTGACTAGCATCAAATACTACAAACGTTCATTGAACAACTGAAGGAGGCTGAAATTTCTAACTTTACTGATAAAATTACAACCTCTTAAGGCGCTAATATCCAAAATATATAAAGAACTTATATGACTTAACACTAAAATAACAAATAATCTAATTAAAGAATGGGCAGAGGACCAGAAAATAAAATTTTCCAAAGAAGATACACAGATGGCCAACAGGTACGGAAAAAAGTCTCAACATCACTAATCATCAGGGAAATGAATGCAAATCAAAACCACAGTGAGTTATCACTTCACACCGGTCAGAATGGCTAGTACCCAAAAGACAAGAAGTAACAAGTGTTGGCAAGGATGTGGAGAATAAAGAACCCTCATGCACCATTGGTGGGAATGTAAATTGGTGCAGCCACTGCGAAGAGTATGGAGGGTCCTCAAAAAATTAAAAATAGAAATACCATATGATCTAGTAATCCTACTACTGGACCCAAAGAAAATAAAAACACTAACTCAAAAAAATATATGCACCCCTACATTTATTGCAGCATTATTTACAATAGCCAAGATAAAGAAAGCACCTAGGTGTCTATCATATACATATTATATATGATAAATACATACACACGTATATCTATATTATATAGACATATTATATAATATGCATATATTACATATATTATATATACATATTTTATATATAATATACATTATATATGTATACATATATTATATATATGAATATTTTTTTTCTGAGCCATAAAAAAAGAATGAGATCTTGTCATTTCCAACAACATGGATCTTGATGGTATAATGCTAGGTAAAATAAGTCAGACAGAGAAAAACAAATACCATATGATTTCACTTGTATGTACAATCTAGAAAAAAAAATTAACAAACAAATAAAACCAGACTCTTAAACCCAGAAAACAAACTGGTAGTTGCCAGATGAGACGTAGGTAGGAGAATGGGTAAAATAGATAAAGGTAATTAAGAGGTTCAAACTTCCAGGTATAAAATAAATAAGTCACAGAGATGAAAAGTATAGCATAGAGAATATGGTCAATGATACTGCAATAATATTGTATGGTTATAGATGATAACTACACTTATCGTGGTGAGCATTGAATAATGCATAGAACTGGCAAATCACTATGCTGTACACCTGAAACTAATATAACATTGTATGCTAATTTTACTTAAATTTTTAAAAAATGCGTCCTCTGATGAAAACAAAAGTGGAAATCACAGGCAGGGACTTAGGGTGACTAAGAGTACTATCTCAGGACAAAGACTGAATATGTTCCCTAAGTTCAAACACTCAGCAGCAATTTAACCTTGAGCAAGATGTTCTGCCTCCCTATGCTTCAGTTTCCTCATCTGTGAAATGGGATTTATGATCATGCTGTCTTCCCTACAGGGTATGGTAAGGAGTAAATGAAATAAAATTAAAGTCTCATTGAATGGCCATATCAAGCACTCGATCATTCTAAGTTGATACTATTATTATTGTCTTAATCACAGGGTGATTGCTGAGAAGGAAAGAATTGTGGGAGCCTTCCACGTTTAATACAGAATGAAGGCAGAATAGAATATGCCTGTGCCAAACAGAGCAACACAGGGACCCTTCCAAAGAAACCACTAAGTGCTCAGAAGGAACACTGGCATTAAAACATCCTACATCAAAGCCTTGAAAGTTACATAATAAGAAGGTCATTAAGATTTGAGAGACTTCTAAATATCATCATTTACCTCTTTTAAAAAACAGAAATTATTTGACAATTATTCCTTTATTTTATAAAACTTCCTTCTGATATAATACAGCCCACTATGCAGCTTTACTTACAAGTGGGGAATAACACCAATCCATATGGCTAGGATGTCCAGGTAGAAAGGGGAGATGGAAGGGGAATGTTTGAAGATATGAGTTGCGAGCGGTAGGGAGAAAGAATGGGGAAACTCAGAACAAGTAAATTATCCAATTAACTATGGATCTTTTGTGTTAACTTCTTTGATGCAAAAATATAACATCTGTGGGTAACTTTGTGATTTCAAAGTTGGACTTTTCTTATACTTAAGGAAGCATTGACTAGGTCCACTGACAGTAACAGTTTACAAAGAAATGGAGGAGTAAGGCTTTCAGTTACTTTTCCAACTTCAAAGGTGAGTACATCCTTGAGATGTGTCTTAACTTGTGTTTCCAGAATGTTAATACCATACGATGATTTATAGACCAATGATGCCCAGCCAAATAATTTTTTCACTTTGGTTTCTTTTATGTTAAATAAAGATGAAAGATACTCTACTTAATTATTATTTTTTTAAAAAAAACAGGAAGAAAGAGGAAACCTGAAGTTATCTCAAGAGGAAGTTGATACAAAATATACCCCACTAGGAAGCTGATAAACTAGGTTAAGGGATAAGGCATAAAATCCACAGTTACCTTTAGAAACAGACGAAAAATCACTATGGGTAAAATGAGAGGACTCAGCCCATGTGTGGCTTCCCTGTAGTTCTCATGTCGGTTAAGTGTGTAGCTCTCACTATAGCATCTATTTTCCCTAGAGTTTATAATGTTTATGTAATAGAAGAATTTTGAGCAATGAGAAAATAAAAATGGCTAAACTATATGCTAAAAATTTTGCAAATCCAATTTTAACACCGTCATTCTGGTTTTTGTTAATAAAATCTTCCATCATCATGGCTTTTTTTAAGGGAAACATGGCTTATACAGTTTAGAGTAACCCCTTAACAGTATCTTTTCTCACACAGGAAACAAGAAAACCACCTCTCCATCCTTTTTCCATTTGAGTACATTTATTTCCTAGCAACAGCTAGCCATCTGGTTTCTAACAAACATAGTGGCACAATTTCTCCACTTTGAGAGCAAAATAACATTACGAGGATTATAAAAAATACTAGTTAACATTTATTGGGCACTTACCCTGTCCCAGAGCTTGTTTGAAACATTTTACATGCATTATCTCATTTAATCTAACGACTTTCCAAAATGGATAATTCTATTATCCCCATTTTACAAATTAGGAAACTGGAGCTAACAGAAACCATGTCACAAAGGAATTCTTATCAGATTGGATGCATGTATCTTTAGGTAACTAAATACTCAACTCTAATTGGCATAAGCAAAAATATCATTTCCTTAATTCTGGAGGCTTAGCAGTAGGATGGGATTTAAGTGTTGACTTAATCCAAATCTCCCTTATATTTGTTTAATCCTCAGAACTGTATGAAGATAGCTGCATCAGGTCTGGGATTCACATCAATACAGCATAATACCTAGAAGAGAACTCTTCCAAGATGTCCCTAGCTAAATTCCTCTTAAGTCTCAGTGGCCCAAAGTAGATGAGATGACCTTTCTTGAACCAACTGGTGAAGGGGTTGGAATTTCCATGATTGACAGCTAAATTACAGTTCATTCCTGTTGGCACTGAACTCCAATTTATAAAAATGGATAATTTTAGGAATGCTTCTCTCTAGTCCTATTCTGCTTAAGCGAAATATCAAGGTTAAAACATCAGTGGGTTAAATTTGTTTGAATTTTTGTAAATTGTTCTTGTAAATTATTTGGTAATTGTCAGAATTGTTAAAAATTATTAGGACTGTGGGGGCATCTGGGTGGCACAGCCAGTTAACCTTCCAACTCTTGGTTTCAGGTCAGGTCACAATCTCAGGGTTGTGAGACCCAGCCCTGTGTGGGGCTCCGTATGGAGTCTGCTTGACACTCTCTCTGCCCCCCACACCCCTCATACTTTCTCTCTCTAAAATAAATAAAATCTTTTAAAAAAATTATTAGGGGGTGCCTGGGTGGCTCAGTGGTTAAGCATCTGCCTTCAGCTCAGGGTGTGATCCCGGCGTTCTGGGATCGAGACCCACATCAGGCTCCTCCGGTGGAAGCCTGCTTCTTCCTCTCCCACTCCCCCTGCTTGTGTTCCCTCTCTCGCTGGCTGTCTCTGTCTCTGTCAAATGAATAAATAAAAATCTTTAAAAAAAATTATTAGGACTACAAAAATTGTACATCATACCGTTTATTCAAAAACTAAAGTGTGTACCTCTGTAGAGCTAACTTTCTCCATTTAAAACAACAATATTTTCAATTTTGTCTATTTTTCCTGGGTATTGTGGATATAAATGGGGTTACATTTATGAGATTCACCACGTTATTTTCTAGCTTTAGGGCCCAACTCCCTATAAAGTCCTATGGTTCTCCCTAAAAGTTCATCCAATTTGTTTTGGGAAGCTCCAAGTTGTGACTGACCGCTTACAGGTTTGAACAACTGTTCTTTCAAATGCCCTAGTGCAGGCCATGTCTCTTCTCACCTCTTCTCTTCTCTAGTACTTTCTGCCAGGAACCACCATGTCCACAGGGTACGGCATCTTCTGCCCCATCTCTCTGCACCCAACACGACTGTCACTTTTAATCCAGAACCTCACAACACCTTAAGCAGGTGGTGTCCTCACTGAAGCAAGAGAAAATGGTGCTTTTCCTCACTTATGCCCTACTTTGTGTGGATGATATTGACCGTACCCCACAGTCTTACACAATTCCAGGTTAAAAACAACTACAGGAGGAAAGCCTTTCCTTCATTAGGGTCAAACACAGCCCTATGGGATGGGACAAGAAATCCAGTTCCTGAGAAAGTTTTGCACACTTCCCCAACTCTTTTCATCCCAGGTTCCCAAATTCTCATGCAAATTTTTATGAAAATAACCTCTAAATGATTCCCTCTGTAGTTGTCAGACCCTGCCCAGGCATTTCTGAATCTCTATAATGGACACAATATGAACTCAAGCCATAACCCTCTTAAGGCTATTTCTTCCAACAAAAACATTTTTACACTAAAGTGACCTTCCAAGTTTGTATATCATAGGTTAATAAAAATATTTTTGCTGGATATTATTCTAGAAATTTGCAACATCCTATGAGTTCCACCATGATGTAACAGAACTCTTTAAGTAGAAGAAGACTTACTGAACCATTTCAGTCAAGACACAAAGGAATCTGTCATGAAATTAACAGAACTTGTACAGATACAGTAACTACATCAATCAAATGTGAATTTATGCCCACAGAAGACCTTATCTTTGTATTGGGGCATTCGTAGAAACTTAAGTGGAAGCCAGGTTGATTGATTAATTAATTAATTAAATGTTATTATCACAGTGAGGCCCCAAGAAAGTACCAAAAAGGAGAAAGAATTGTGAGAGATGTGTCCCAAACACTGATTTAGAAAATATCAAGATTTTCTCAGTATATGTTATTCATTTTATTACCATAAAAGTTTTTGGTTAGCTATATAGTTACTTACAATTATTTACTTTTAATCTTGGATATCAAACGTCATTAGAATTTCGCTCAATAACGTTTTCACAGTCTACTTCAGTGAACCGTCACACCTTATGTTACCAGTTATCCAAAAGTTGTGCATCAGAAACACAAATGAACTTTCATAAACAACAAGAACTACAAAAATTTCCAATTCCCACTGAATGAATTTTAAGTACATTTATGCTTAAATCTAAATAGCATGTCAGTATAGAATAATATAATCTAGAAACTAATACTATATAAATCTATGCTTCCCCACATTGGTTTCATGTCCTTATTGACCTGTGGACTAGAAAAAAAAAGAAAAAAGAAAAAAAAACCTCTTTGCAAACTGCTTTTGAAATCAAATCTGTCACAACTAGGTTGGCCTAACTAATACCTTGGTAAAGTAGTTAGTAATAAAGTAGACCCACTTTATTAAACTGACCTCATTAACTTGTTTTTTGTCCAGATGGAACACTTGACCAGAACTTGTAGAGGCAATTTCTTCATAGACTTTATATCCAATATGGCCCCTGTCGTCACAATCTCCAGTGAGCACAAATACCACCTAAGATTTTTTTAAAAAAGAAGAAATTTTAAAGGGTTTTCAGAAATCAATATGTATTTACTGAGTACCTATTATGTGTCAATATGCTACTAGTAAAGTGGAATATATACATTACATATATACATATGTAAATGTATGTAATACCACACACATATTATACATATATTTCTTTTTCTCCCTATATCCATGCACTTCGCAAAAGTTTTTGAAGTCCTTCTTATTTAAGAGGTGGAGCTTAATCTGTCACCTTCAAATTAAAGCTTGGACATGTGATTAGCTTTGGCCAGCAGCCCAAGGCAAAAGGGGCATTCTATTAGTTCTGAGCTTACATTCAAGAGGCCTTGTGCATTTCCACTTGATCTCTAGTGCTTCTGCCTTGGCCATGAAAAGAACATGTCTAAACTAGCCTACTGGTCTCAAAAAAGGGTGAGAAACCTATGAGGCAGAGCCAAGTCACCCTAGAGATTAGCCTAGATAAGTCACACCCAAACTCTCCCCAGACACACAAGTGAGCAGGCCTCACCTGGATCAACAGACCCCTGCAAATATGTGAGAAATAAATGCTTATTGTTTTAAGCCATTGAGAGGTAGAAATGTTTGTTATACAGCAATAGCTTACTGATACAATAAGTAATTCTGACTCAGGCAAGGTTCCACATAGGAGGTGATATTTGAGACATAGGTCTATGTTTTTGTTAGTTAAAAAGATAAGATGGTAAGAAGAACTTTCATTAATCCCTAATCATATCCTCTCTGTATTAAAAAACAAGATATTAATATGTACAAATATTACATATTGATTTAATATGCTTAAATTAAATGACACATACATATTGGAGTACATATATAGAGATCAATAGTTGTAATTACTGACATTTGCCATACAAAGTACAGTCAAAGAAGAGAGGCAACCTCTCACATGCCACATAGGTATACCTTCTTTTATTGCACTTTGCTTTATTGTGCTTCACAGATACCGTGTTTTTTACAAATTAGAGGTTTGTGGCAATCCTGTATCAAGCAAATCTATCAGCACCATTTTCCAATAGCATTTGCTCACTTCTTGTCTCAGTGTCACATTCTAGTAATTTTTGCAATATTTCAAACTTTTTCATTATTCGTATATTTGCTATGGTGATTTGTGATCAGTGAAAATGATTTGCTGAAAGCTCGGATGATGGTTAGCATTGTTTAGCAATAAAGTATTTTTTATTTAAGGTATATATATTGGTTTTTAAGACATGATAATACTTCACACTTAAGAGAGTACAATATAGTGTAAACATAACTTATATGTACACAAAAAAATTCATTTGACTTTATTGTGATATCTGCTTTATCATGGTGGTCAGAACTGCACCCACAGTATCTCCAGTGTATGCCTGAATTCCTTCCAGCTGTATTCAGATAGAAAATCTGCAGGCTGATTCCTACTCACTTGTGATTGTTTCTGTTGGATAAGCTGGAGCACCTCATGAGTGAGCCGATAATCCTTAGACCGTGCATCGGTGAAAACATAGATGAAAGAGCCAGGAAGAGAAATTTCCAAGGCAATTTTTATAGCTCCAATACTCATTTCTGGACAATCACCACCACCCTGTTGAGAAGCAGAGAAAAAAATGCAATTATTTCATCAACAAAAAAGAAAGGAAAACTTTAGTTACAACAAGTTGCTTTAGAAGCTCTAGAACTAAACAAGTTCTCTTCACATTTACTTTCCATCAGTTTGCTACTGGATTAATCACTTTGCTTACCAGGAAATAGAAAAGATATAAAATGATGTGGAGATAGAAAAACATATATTTTTGGATAAATTATAAATTCACCCCAAATACACAAAGTAATAGAAATTGTTAAATACTTTTCACCTAATTAGATGTTGATTCACTCTCCCATTCCCTACATGACTATTAATGCCTATTCCCGCTTTTCTTATCTCTTATTTGATGACCTTGTTTTTATTGTAGTGAGACAAACAGAAGAGAACTTCCATGAACTCCCACCACGATATCTATTAACCTAGCCACATGCTCTGCCTGTACAGTGAAGGATCATTTGGGCATAGTTAAGACTGACTACTCACATGTGCCTAATCAAAAACACAGCTCCTGTGGCTGTTCCCTCTCTACTCCATTGCCAAACATTCCTCTTTACTGAATCATTCCCACTGGCAAACAAACATACTGTTATATCTCCCATACCTCAAGTTTTTGCTCAAATGTTACCTATCAGAGAAGCCTCCCATGACAACCTTACATAAAATACATACTCTTTGTCACTCTTCTCATTCTGCTTCATTCTTCCTACTAACACACGATCTCTGTGTTTTATTTCCTACTTGAATAGGCCCAATGTATTTTCCTAGACAATAACAGTCCGCATCCTAGGAAGAATTCTTCTCACATTTATTTCATTCAAAATTATATGGATTTATAAATAAAACTGTAAGTATGCTGTATTTACAGTTTTATACATTTTAAATTTAGGATTACATTCTTCCTATGCTCCCTGCCACCAGTGTTCTTCAAAATCATAGGTTCTAATGATTGCAAAAATATTCTGCCTATGTCCCATAATTTAGTTAACCATTTCTCTACTGTTGATTAATGTTCTTTCCAATTTCCCTCTATTATAAATATACAAATACAAATCTATTTTATATATATAACATAAAATTTATAAGTATAAATTATATATATACACACATACATATACATATATATAAATGTCTGATTATTTCCTTAGCATAGAGGAAGGGAATGGACTTTCAACCAACATGTTTGAGCAATCAATAACTGCTACACCCTGCTAGGATTTAGACATACAAAGATGAATAAGAAGCTAAAGTATCTTGTCCTTAGGAACTCATGGTCTAGAAAAGACAATCAAATAAAAAGCAAGAGAGCTTGGGGTTATGGGGGGCCTTATAGTTCTATACTTCACCAGAATTCAGTAAGTAAGAGCTCTTTCTCAAAAAGAAAATAATTACTTGACAAAAGGGATACGGTTTTTTCTTTAAACTCTGGAAGTTCCTACTTGATTCTCCTACTGTGGCTTTTCCTAGACTTCAAACAGTCTCAGATTGTGATACAATATTCTGAACACCATAGATCTAATCAGGGTCAAAAGAGCCAGGCATTTGAACTGTTTACACTGCAGTTTGGATAAACTGGAGAAACTTTTCTTGCTTTGGATCTCACTCAAAACTTACAGGCTGGGAGTACCATTTATTAAATGAGTTGGAACAGAGCCCCAATTATTATAAAATGCTTCTAAAATTGAGACACCCATGAAATATTATGTCACTTTCTTAATGGTTTGGGTCTGAACGCTGCAGTAACCTGATCTTCACTTCTGAGAAGATGTCAGCTGAAGACTCCCAGAAATTTTACTCCGTTAATAGTCCTATTTTTGCAGAACTTATCATCTACCCATTATTACTTATGTGTATGTTCATGACATTTAGTTTAGCAGGTAATACTGTTCTCAAAAACTTGTATACTTGTATCTTCAGACTGTACTTACCTCCCAAATTCCAATTTTACATTTTTGTATAGATTTATTTATTTGAGAGATAAAAAGAGAAAGAGAGAGAGAGAGAGAGAGTGGGGGAAGGGGCAGAGGGAGAGAATCAAGCAGACTCCCTGACAAGTGCAGAGCCCCATTTGGAGCTTCAGCCCACAATCCATGAGATCACGACCTGAGCCAAAACCAAGAGCCAGACGCTCAACTGACTGAGCCACCCAGGCACCCCCAATTTTACATTTTTAATTGCTTGTTAAACATCCACTGCTAGGGTGCCTGGGTGGCTCAGTCAGTTAAGCATCTGCCTTTGACTCAGGTCATGATCCCAGGGTCCTGGGATCGAGCCCCATGTCTGCTTCTCCCTTTGCCTCTGCCCCTTCCCCCTACTCATGCTCTCTCTATCTCTCTCAAATAAATTAATAAAATCTTAAAAAAAAAATCTCCTAGATGTTCTATGGGTCTCCACAATTCCATAGGTCTAAAACAGAACTCATTATATATTCCCCAACCATGTCTTCCTATTTTTGTTAATCAAACTACCTGCCTCAATACTCAGGTTCAAATCTAAGTCATCTTGACACCTCCCACTTCCTTCACCTAATCAGTGGTCAAACCATATTCCTCTACTTCCATCATGAATCAGTCCCCTCCCTTCCTCCTTACTTCCTACAATTCACTCTTCTTATCATTGATTTTGTTACAAGTATAGCCTCCAATCTAACCTTCCGCTCTGCCTACACCAAACTTTATTTTTCCTTCAGTAAAGAGCTGTCTGTATCATGTTCCTACTTAAAATCTTCCACTACTTGTGTTGGATCAAATTCTCTTTCTAGTTTCCTATCTCCTATTGCTCCCTCTTCATAAATTGCTTCCTTTAAACTAAGACTACTTCCTGTTCTTTAAATATGCCCCTTTCTTTACACTGTAATGCCTTTAGTACTTTCATTCATCTTTCTACTGCTCCATTTCCACCATCAACACTCCTCATCAATATATGCATGGCTAGGGTTGCCTGGGTGTCTCAGTCAGGTAAGCCTCTGCCTTCAGCTCAGGTCATGATCCTGGGATGGAGCCCACACTGGGCTCCCTGCTCTGCAGGGAGTCTGCTTCTCCCTCTCCCCCTCCCACTGTTCATGCTCTTTCTCTCTCTCTTTCAAATTAATAAATAAAATCTTAAATATATATATATATTATATATATATATATATATATATCTAAATTCTCCCATTTTCTATAAGCTCATTGGTGGCAGTAACTGTGCTTTGTCACATCCTTAAGTCCTGAGTTCATAACATTTGCTGGCACATAGTAATCACTGAGTAAATATTTGATAAATTGAACTATTTTTCCTTCTAAGGTTGAGATGATATGCCTTCCCTCTTTAAAACTTTCCCTTTTCTTCCAGTCAAATATACTTCTTCACTCTTCAGATTTACTTTAATATGCTTTACATTTCAATGACATAGCATGTTTTCCTCTGCATAATAGTTATTTACGGGGATTGTCGTGTGCTAAAAATGTCCTTAAATAAGCATTTGTGTGCTAGGAAGGTGGGAAATAGCTACTAGGCACATTAAGAACTTTAATATATTGCATAGGAATAATTCTTACTTGAAGCCAACTTTGCATATCTGTAATGAATATTCTGGACTGCTCAAAAAACTAGATTTCTATTGTATTTTCAGAAGCTTAAACGAAAACGTTCCTCAACTGTGCTTGACATCATGAACCTGAATGTGAATCACAATATAAAATTTACCCGTTCCACAAGCATTTGTTGAATAGCCAAGTACACAATATAGCTAGCTCTGTGGTAGAATAATTCTAAGGAGAGATTAATTATCTCTTGCTAATTGTCACCTAATATCAAGAGGCTGGGAGAAGTCTTCTGTCTATGGGCCAAAAATCAGAACAGCTAAGAAATCTCCAGGGATATACCCAAGGAATGACAAGAACGATAAACCTTGTCCAGTTAGTAAAGGACAGTTTTCCAGCCACTTAACTTGTGTTCAAATTTACCCTAAGAGGACCTAGGGATGCCTTAGTTCATCTCAAAACATTACCTAGGAGTAGACTCTCGAAACCACTAGAATCCTTGGAAGTTACTCCAAATGAACTCATGCTATTGAGATCCCTCCATATCTTCAGACTCATACTAAAACTTGAAGGTAGCCCCCCCCAAAAAAACCCATGTGTTGAAATGGAACCTCTAAGCCTTAATTAAGTACTTTTTCACCCTATAAGTTTGAATAGATAAGTTTATAACCACATTTTAATAAAGCCTAGAGGGTCAACATTTTCTTTTCTTTTTTTAAGATTTTATTTATTTATTCATGAGAGACAGAGAGAGAGAGAGGCAGAGGGAGAAGCAGACTCCCCACTGAGCAAGGAGCCCGATGTGGGACTCGATCCCAGGACCCTGGGATCATGACCTGAGCAGAAGGCAGACACCTAACCAACTGAGCCACCCAGGCACCCGGTCAACAACATTTTCTATAAATATTGGAACCACCTTATTCTCCTGAAAACATCACCTCTGTGAAACAATGAACCTCATATATAGTAAGCTTAACACTGGTTAATAGCCAAAGGAAAGAGTGTGATGAGCTGACATAGCTATAACTCCAGAGGATTTCACAAATATAATTGCAAATAAAAGGCATTCCTTTTATTTCTTGAACTCTTTTATATCATACTCTCAAAACAAAGTCGTTGACTTTTATGGAGAAATTAACATTAAGTCTCAAAGCAGCCAGAAAATTGGGGAATGTCAAGTCAAAAGGAAATATTTTGATCCATGTATGTCAGAAACTCGTACTGGATGTACTTATACCTCCCTTAAGAGTGATTTGTGTAGCTTAATTTTTTTTCCTGCTGTGGAAATCAATGTATTCTTTACAATAAAAATGATTATGCTGCCCTGAATTTCACATTTGCAGATACACATTATATTATAATCATATTGACTACATAGTGATTAGAAGTTGTTCTCAGGAACAACTCTTCTCTCTCCAAAGTAGTACAGTATCGCTAAATGATTACCTTTTTGCTTAGCTAGGTTAGTGGATAACTGAAAATTAAAAATAAACGTTAACCAGTAATTTATATCTTAGTAAAACTATTTGTCTATCTCACTGCAGATGTATGTTCTGGAAAAGAAAAATTTTTTTCCAAAAGAAGTTAACATATAATGTTATATCCTTATAAAAGCTCCCTATGTTATACTTGAGTTTGAATTTCTAATCATTTTAAATCATAAATAATCACGAAAATTATCTAGAAAAGGAATACTTTAGATATGAGCTGTCTAAGACAATGGCCACTAACAGGCCTCGAGCAGTTATCGAGCATTCGAAATATGGCTAGTGAAACTAAGGAACCAGATATTTTATTTTACTTTAATGAATTACAATTTAAATTGAAAAACTAAAGAAGTACTCATTTATCACACTGATGACATGTTGATATGCTAATACTTTGGATATAACTGAATTAAATATTAAAATTAATTTAAACTGTTTTTAAAAATTACATATGTGGCTCACATCAGAGTTTTGTTGGACATCCCTGCTTTAGAATGATACTTGGTTTAGTTATGCAGGCTTCATTCTAGACTGTTATTTGTAAGATTGCTGCTTTGCTCTAAAAGTCTTCCATGAACTTTGCTTCCTGGCAGAAGTTATTAAAAACAAAATTCAAGTTGCTTTAATTTACTAAGGATCAGGAATCAAATGAAAATCTACTCCAAAAATCTATAAATTATTGACTTTGTTTAAATACACATACACACACACACAAAGTTTATAAATAAAGTTTTTGCACATCTGTATAAATATATTGAGATATATATATTAGAAACTTATCCCACAGGTTTGCTAATAGTCTTTCTCAAATCACTAACTGATCATCTGATTCTTAAACTAGTTTTGGCAGAAGAGGACTAAAAAGAATCATCATCAAATGTCCATATTTATAAATAAACCTCACAAAATCAGATCCCTAAGGTTGATTTGTATCAAACTCAAGCACAGATTTTTAAACTGGGGGCAATGCGGTTGTGACTGAAATACTAAAAACAAACTATTTTACATAGTTGCAAACTTTAAAAAAGTAGTCCTTTCAAAAAAGTCTTAACATTTTATGTTTTGACTTGAATACCAAAAAGAAAAAAAAAGTAAAATAATATTCCATAAAACGTCTATAATGGAGAAATTTAGAATTGATGAACTTGAATCTATGAAAAGCCTCATTAGTTTAATTGACACTTTCATTGGTAATAGGACACCTTACTGTATTAACTCAGCGGATATCTCCTCTAAGCCAAGCACTAAGACAGTATTGTCACATACACTATGTTATCTACTCTTTACATCAGTTGATGAGGTAGTTATCATTTTTAGCACATTACATTGCCAGAACTAAATCTTGAAAACCCCTTTCCTAGGGTCACACAACTACTAAGTGAAAGAGCACAGACTGGGACTCAGTTCTGCCTGGCCTGAGAGTTCATGCAAGTGAGGCATTTTATTACCTTCATCAACTTCTGTGACTGCAAGCAAGTAGCTTGTCAGGAAAAAAAAGGTTCTCATTCTTCAAGATGCCTACCAAATACTGTTCATTCTTCCATTGCAACAGCTGTTGAGTTGTGTTATAATTTATCTGTCTCCTCCCACTACATCTTTGTTCCTTGAGGAACTCAGTAAGTGTTCCATTGTGGTTTGATTTATGAAGGGATAAATGAATGAATAGCGAGTGAATGGGCAAATGACATTGTGCAAATCAATCTTAACAACAATCTAGGCACACTTTCTGTGTTCAACCTGAGCTTTATTCAAGCCTAGCCCATCTCCTTTCAAGTAATATAATTCCAGAGCTAAGTCTCCTAAAAGTACAAGTGCCTGTATATATATATTCTTAGTGGTATAGAAAACTAACTCCCTCCAGCTCTCATATCTCTGTATCTCTCTCTGTCTCTTTGTCTCTCCGTCTCCCTCTCTCTCTCAATCCTGGCATGTTGTCATTTTAATATTTAACAAAAGGAAAGAAACATGGCTATGGAAATGTGTCTCCTAAAACCACATAAACATGCACATATAAATGAAAATGTAAAGTGAGAAGGACCTGACTTAGTTAACTTTGTGTTTTTACTTGAGCTCTAAAATAGAACGTATCTATATCAGAAGGCATATTCTTGCTCAGTATTTTGATATTCACTTTATCTTTATAATTCGACTGATGGCTACAATTTACTAAGCTGCCAAAGGCACTTTAGATAGAAAAAAAATGTGTGCTGGAAAAACAGAAGCATGTGAACTTTTACAGTAAATGTCGCTCCTGGAATTAAAGAAAGAAAAAAAAAAACAACAAAAACTGTAACCTCAGAGTTACAGTAATAATTGTGTTAAAAAAAATAAATTCCTGAAAAGCAAGATAAAATAAGAATGAACAGAAATCTTATCAGTCAAGGGAGTAATAAAACAGAGATTATCATGCTGTATTTTCTAAACATAAGACAATGTGGGAGTGGCACTGAAATAAACTGAACCTTTAAACCCTGAGAGGAGTTGGAGAAAAATGAGGTGCCTATCCAAGACCCAATGGGAAAATGCTCATCAAACTAGGGTTCAGAGTACTAGGAAGGCTAATCTCAGAGCAGGCCCTCACCCATGCCTTATTATTTCTCTTCTAGTCAACTCATATCAATTCTTCTAGCCTCATTATCCATTTGCACTGAACTACTGTTTATACCAGTTGTTTCCAAGATAAGCCTAACTCCAAGCAATGAAAAAATGAAACTTTTTTGGTACGCTCATGCCTAAGTCCAAAATAAGTATTAGTGGCCTTATAATACCCTTATTCTAACATAACTATAACCTACTAAGCCTTGTTTCAAAGTCAAACTGTATTTTTCCTTCATGTGAACACCCACTGATCAAAATGTCTTGTGTCATTTGCCCTTTACCTATAAAATTTAGGAATGACACTCAGTCTTAAGCTGAACAAAAGTTTGTAACTCTCAGTTCTCTTTCTTAAAACACAGTTGTGTGATTCTATGACGAAGAAAACAGAAGGTACATGTGGAAACCATTACATTGCATTGAACCTAAAATAAAGTTGCATCCAAGCAAGTATAAAATAAATCAGAATGACTGTAGAATCCTAATGCATTAGTGACATTTGGTCTTCATCACTTGGAGAAAATATGGCAGGGATATACTGAGAGATAATCAGAGTATTTCATTTTTTAAAAAAGATTTTATTTATTTATTTGAGAGAGAGAAAGAGAGTAAGCATGGGCAGGAGGAAAGAGCAGAGGGAGAGGGAGAAGCAGACTCCCCAATGAGCAGGAAGCCCAATGTGGGACTGGATCCCAGGACGCCGGGATCATCACCTGAGCTGAACGAAGACGCTTAACCGACTGAGCCACCCAGGTGCCCAGAGTATTTCAGAGCCCAAACTTCAAATCTCTATAATCAAAATAAAAGATGTTACATTCCAGGCAGTCCACCATGCTGCCCTTTACTAGTTTGGAGAAGGTGGAATCCAAATCAAGGCATCAAAAAACAGTTGACTTTGCTTTCAGATGCATTGAAGCTTAACAATTACAACCCTTTCCAGGCTTTCAGATTACCACCTGTCAGTAGTAAGGGTCTAACTCTTCAACAATTGATCTTTCAATTTGTTGGAACTTCTTTCACGTTTGGTCTTAGGAGGAGATTAGTTCACTTCAATTTAAATAATCATAAAAGATACACTATGTACCAGCCATTCAATATCTTGATTAATAAATCAGAAAATAATATACCTCCATACTACTTAGAGAATTCCTTCCTTTGTCCTCCAAGGATTCTCTACCTTTTTATTGTGACCTTTACTTTTCCCACCAAATTAAGACATTGCCCTAGTCCCTGGATGGGATTCCTGATCTCTCCTAACATATGGCTCCCTTGTTTGCTCAGAGAGAATGAGCCAGAAGAAGGCAGGATTGTGTGCCTAAGGAGACCCTTACAGCCACTCATCATCTGCTTATTCAAGGATTAGCCCGGCTTTCTTTCTCCTTGTTTTCCTTGGGCTATGACCCTTCTCTGTGTTACCTTAGTACTCCTCAGATTCAGCTTGCCCACTAAAACCTCTGCCTTCCTTTCCACTCTAACACTCACATATGGATTTTATATCCTCCCCAGCGCATTTGGTATTATCTTTATTATTGGGTAGTTGAAGGAAATTATAATGTTGTGATTGTGTAACGTGTGTTTTATGTGTTAAAAATATATTTATACTGCTTATGTAATTTTAGGCCTTCCCCCCCAAAAAAATCAACATAATGCAGTTTTTGCTAATAAAATCATTATAATTTAAGAACATTATAATTTACAGGGAAGTTTGAGATACATGAACTGTATGGGTTGTTTTAGAGCTAGTAATCATTAAACAAAACTAGTGAACTAAGATCTAGATCATCTCACAGAAGGAGACTCGTATATATCAACAGACTAGATAAATGAGGATTTTCAAAAATCAACATGAATATAGAAGGATGGAGACCTGGTTTAAAGTCTAGATGAGGAAATCTGACAGATTGAGCTGGTGGCTGCATCTGAATTCACTAATATGATATGACTCTCAAAGTCCGGTATTAGCCTCAAACACCAAGACAGGCTCCAGGACACCACTCTGGAGCAGGGCCTCTCATATCATCTGGTGATGAAGACCTTGCTATCAAATCCCTAACTGGGGTTAGTTCATTTCTGAGGTATTGATAGGTTTCTGGAAGAGATTCAGACATCTGACGGAATAACTGGACAAATAACAAAGGGAATACCAATACCAAGACTCCACAATTCTCCCTGACACTTTTTCAAAGCCTACAAATAAAGACAGCTTCTTAAGAACTGCTCCTGATCAATTTGGATTGAGAAGAAACTCTTAATTTCCCGTACATTCATTTTGCTCAACATGAGGTTGATAGTTTTCTCTAGGAGTCCTGACCTTAGATCAAGAAACATTCTCCTAAGGAAAACATTTTGACCTCCGTCCTTACCATCACCTAAAAAATGACAAAATCAAATGCAGTACTTATTATGGGAAATAGAGTTATCCTTTGGTTGGGTAAGGAGCATGTATGGGATGAATCCAGGCATCATGGATCAGTGAATTCCTCTTCTTAAATGTTATTTTGTCACATTTAATTGCAATATTTACTCTGCCATGACTCATGTGTCTACCCTTTGGAACATTCCCATACATGCACATTTTGAAAAGAAAATCAAAACTTTTATCATCACAATCCATATTAACCTCATTCTGTCTATATTCTGCTTTGAAAAAGTAATCCAATAATCAGAATACTCTTCTATACTCTCTGTCCTTTGAAGTGTACATATAAAAGATTAAGAAATCATCTAGTTTTTTGCTTCTGGATAGGGTATCAGGGTAGATAGCTAGAAAAGAGCCAAACATTTCTACTCAGGGCCCTCCATTCTCTTTACTTCCTGAGGATTTAAGATTATTTGTCCCTCAGAGAATTCATATGGTCTAGCAAAAAACTCCAGCAGCAAATGAAAGTTTTAAAAGGTGTTTCGTTCAAGATCCAGGAAGTTTCAACTCTAACAACAAAAATAATCAAAACATTACCTACAAATACAACTACAGTATGAATATTACCTTTCAATCTCTTAAAGGGCTTCTTGTCCTTGTTCTCCAAGGCATTTGTGAGGTCATACTTAAATAAGCTTACCAGAGTAAGTCATGAGAACATATGCTGAGCAGTAAGAACAATTTTTATTTATAATTAACTTTGTCATTTGCTACTCAGTAAATTTAGGTGAGCCAATTACTCAAAGTGATCAGGGGTAGCAGTGAAAGCCAAAATCTTCCAGGAATAAATTCATGTCATTGAGGGTGAGACCAGAGACATCTGTCTTTAATTCTCTACACCCCTACTTTGAAATAAAATATGAAGACAAATTCTATAAATAAATGTCAATTTGATTAGATTAATTGGGTTACTTAAATCAATATTTAGAAGGAAGGTAGCAGAGTGATAAAGAACACTGGCTTTGACATTAAAAACCTCCAGGTTTGAGACTAGCTTTGCTACTTGCCAGTTTGATGACCTGAAGAAGAGTTGTTACCTAATATTCCAAAGCTTGAGTATCCTCATTTATAAAAAGGAATATTAATATTTGTGTGGGTGTGAATTGAGAAAATGACTTTAAAATACGTGCAAAATCACAAGGCACATTTTTACAATTTCTGGTCATTTATAGCAGGATTATTTGGTGATTTTTTCCCTTAAAAAAACTTTGGGGGTACTACAGGTAGTAACAATAATAATAATAATAGTAATAATAGTAATAATCATTATAATGATTAATATGTATATAATAATCCCCTTACTTTGGGCCAGACACTGATTCTACTGTTCTTGAAGCTTTTACATGTATTATGAGTTACATGTATTGGACTCTGTATTAAATACATGCCATTCCTCCTGTAACAGTGAATTTATACACTTCCATATATATGAATTTGTAAGAAAGAAAACTTAAAATAGAAATAAAAGCTGCTGTCTTCGGTTGAAACATGTCCAATACCAAAAACGGAAATCACATCTCTCATAGTTTTACAGTGTGTCTATATCTGCACTTACATATAATCCCTTCCCTTTTCTTTTCTAGTCATTTTTTTTTTGCTTTTTCTTAATTTCTTTTTGTTATACATCAGTTTGGTTTTTAAAATTCATATAGAAGATTTTCCTATAAATCTAGAAATAAAAGGCATACTTTTACATAGTAACATGATTTAGAACAACAGAAATTAGATAAAATGTATAAGAAATTTGTCATCATAAATTGCTCTTCCAAAATCAGCACTATTTTATTCTCTTCTTTTTAACCATCTTGGCCTATCTGGCCCCGGTTTCTCATGCTCTACTTTGGCAGTTAGTCCTAACATCAATTGTTCCTACACTACAGCAAAACATTTTCCCCCCTAACCTCAGCCTGCTGCAGTTTGCCTATTTACCCTTCTATCTCTGTTAAAGAACTGAAATAATTGGGCCTCACCCTCATCTTCTTCATAACTATCTCGTTGCTATTGTTGCTATGTAATGATGCTGTTCTACATATTTTTACTCTTATTCCTGCTTTTTTAAGGTCAATTTTCCTAATAGACTTTGCAAAGGGAAATTAAATTATGTGTGAAGCTTTTCAGTTTTAGGGACCAACTATCTATATGAAAAAAAAATTTTTTTTTACAATAATTCTATTATTGTAAAACTTCCTTTTTCTTTACATTCAAATGTTTGACTAATTGCTTTTTGTTATTTAAAACAAAAACAGGGGTACCTGGGTGGCTCAGATGGTTAAGCCTCTGCCTTGGGCTCAGGTCATGATCTCCAGGTCCTGGAATGGAGTCCCACCTCTGAGTCCCAGCTCAGCGGGGAATCTGCTTCTCCCTTTCTCTCTGCCTCTGCCTCTCCCCCTGCTTGTGCTCTGTCTCTCTCAAATGAATAAACAAAATCTTAAAAAAAAAATAAAAATAAAAGCTCCAGGGTCAGGCTTCTTGCTCCAAAGGGAGTCTGCTTCTCCTTCTCCCTCTCCCCCCCCACCCCGCATATGTGCATGCCCTCTCTCTCATAAATAAATAAAATCTTTTTAAAAAGAACATGCAGATAAAAGGCTTAAAAGCATACCACTGCCACACCATTTTCTAAAAAGGTTTATAGTTTCCTATAAAGAATGTGACCTGAGACAGGACTTTGCACTGCACCTTTACAAGGATACTAATTCCCAAAGCTCTGTGATTTGAATACCATTTGTTGAAATTTGTCTTCCCTTCTTTTCCCCAGAAAGAAAGTTCAGATGCTTTTCAAGTTACTCCCTTGCATTCCAGATAAAAGGTGATAAAGGAAAATGAAATTAATGTTATAAATTTAATGATTTAAGTTTAGTGATTTTTTTTCTAAGTTTTTCTTGGAAAATTTTAAATTGTTTCTCAAGTTACCTATATCTCTGTAAGAAAAATAGCTAAGCTTAGTGTAATGTTAATGGTTAATTATTTAATTTACTTAAAACTAAATTTACTTTTCTTGTTTTCAAAGCCATTACAAATGCAAAATTAACTTAAAAAAAATTTTTTAAAGCTAAGTTAGTTTTAATAGGACAGCAATTCTTGTTCCTCATGATACCAGTGATTAGCAGGGAGTCACTAAAAATCATAGAAGGAAAACTTAACTTAAAAAAATTTTTTTAAAGCTAAGTTAGTTTTAATAGGACAGCAATTCTTGTTCCTCATGATACCAGTGATTAGCAGGGAGTCACTAAAAATCATAGAAGGAAAACTTAACTTAAAAAAATTTTTTTAAAGCTAAGTTAGTTTTAATAGGACAGCAATTCTTGTTCCTCATGATACCAGTGATTAGCAGGGAGTCACTAAAAATCATAGAAGGAAAACTTAACTTAAAAAAATTTTTTTAAAGCTAAGTTAGTTTTAATAGGACAGCAATTCTTGTTCCTCATGATACCAGTGATTAGCAGGGAGTCACTAAAAATCATAGAAGGAAAACTTAACTTAAAAAAATTTTTTTAAAGCTAAGTTAGTTTTAATAGGACAGCAATTCTTGTTCCTCATGATACCAGTGATTAGCAGGGAGTCACTAAAAATCATAGAAGGAAATTAACTTAAAAAAATTTTTTTAAAGCTAAGTTAGTTTTAATAGGACAGCAATTCTTGTTCCTCATGATACCAGTGATTAGCAGGGAGTCACTAAAAATCATAGAAGGAAAACTAAAGAGTGGTCTGGAAATTATAAACAAAACAAAATTTAGCATGTCATGCTAAAATTTTGTGAAATTTGTGAAGTTTAGTTTCCAGACTGATTCATGAAATAATAAAATATTCTCTAAGCAAACACCAAGGAGAAAACAAAGTATATTTTTTAGATTAGGTGTTAAGTGATGATATAGCATAGAGTCTTTTCATATTTGACCCTTACTTACTGAAACTTTTTGCGATTCATTTAAAAAGGAAAAATTCACTAGAAACTTCAAATCTTTGTAAGTGAGGAAGAAAAAAAAAAAAACCCATGGTATCCCCAGTGCCTATAACAATGCCCAATGTTGAATAAAGGGCAAAAGTAAATACTTGTTTTCTTTCCAAACTGGTTTTTCTACTTAAGCATACACTGGGATCCCAAGACAATGCAAAAATAAACCCTGTAAGATGTAGTCCATTCCAGAGAAAACCTCCAGAGAAATGTACACCAGCTTTCATTCCAGGAGAAAAGAAAAGAAATTATTTTCTTAAACAGAGATATGCTATCACCCTATGGAGTGCCTGTATCAGGCTCAATTCCAGAAGGTGATGCACCAGGGCTCTGGGGAAGAAATCAATGGAGTATGAGTTAGGAATCATGATCCTTCACCCTGGAGACAAATGGAGAATGGAGGATAAGCACACTCCTTGAAGATCCATCAGAACAAAAGAAAGGGAGAGGCAGGAAATCAGGAAGTGTCAGTGCCAGGCCTCATTGAGAATGTAGGGATTTTCACTCTAGTCAGATATTAAAGAATACAGCTCAGCTGCATTTCTGCATAGAAAAAAAAATGAATACAGTAAATCCTTTCTTAATATTCTATCAGCTGGAAATCTCCATTACTTGGCCCTTCTGAGTCTCTATGTAATGAAAACTGATAGTTAGGTTTTTTTAAGTTATCCTTTGTACCGTCAAGTAAAGTTTAAATTATATTTGATAAAGTTTTTAACTGTTAAATATATATTTTTAAAAGAGGTTACCCTCATATAACACCCATTTATTCAACAGCTATTTAAGTCCACTCTAGTGCATACACCAGCTCATCCCACAAGTGGATCAGAGGCTCAATGAGAGCTACAAAAGCTCTTGCTCACAGGAGTTCATGGCAGGATAAAGCAACATAAAAATTTTAACAACCAGGGCAATACAATTTCTAATTCCCATGATCTATGTAAAGGATATAAACTTTTATAGAAAGATTTTTTTTCAGAGGATATGGACATCTAAAGTGGCAAAGAATTTGTTATATTGAGGGACAGAAAAGTAAATTCTAAGTAAGTGTCAAGAAATGACTGAAAAAGAATGACATGGTATAAGAGAAAGGAAATGGAGGATTATTAGTGGAAAAAATCATCAGAATAAATTTAGTAAAAGAGAAAAATAGCTAAGGGATAACTATATAAATCTCTTAGAATTCTTTGAAATATAATTTATTTTAGTGTATAATTTAAAAATTATAGAGATAGGCATAATAAAAGAATCATGACTGAATACATATTTGGAATGACAAGCTTTGGCTTTTTCATCCTATTCCCCAATTATGCTCATACCATGCACAGTGACAAATCAAGTCATTCACCCAATAGTGAAACCAAAGTATTAAACTTCAACTCTAATTTGGACTCTGTTGATTTGTATTTAGTGGTATATTCAATCTTTCTTTCACTCATCAAAGAGTGAGCATGTTCTATATGCCATGCATTTTACTAAGGTAATGATGAGCTAAATCAGACATGATTCTTCAATGTGAAATCCCAACTACTTTGTGATGGAGAGACATATTGAGATACGATCAAGCCTGGAGGAAAGGCAGGATCACTGAGGAAGTGGTACTCAAGATGAGACTTTGAATACAGGATTTTAAACTAGGTTAAGGGAACATGGAAGTGAAGGCAGGATAAAGGACAGGAACTTCCTATCCTAGAAGAAGAGCAGGTGCAAAAATGCCCAAAAGATGGGTCAGGATACACATACAGGGAGGCTCTATGCAAGGCCCCTAAGACAGAACCCAAGCTCAGAGGAGAAAGTAGCTCTATACAGGGCTGAAACAGACAGATCTGAGGTCACTCAAAATCTTGGGTTGAATTTGATGAGGTGGAGATAACTGCAGAGGATGTTAGGGGGAAATGTTCAGAGACGTATTTTGAGATCATTTTGTTTGCAGAATAGAGAATAGCCTGGAAAATAAAAGCAAGAGCAAATGAGGGAAAATCACTTAGAAGCTTTTTTGATTTGTTTAGACTAAAGATATAGTAATCGGGACTAGGGTAGTACCAAAAGAAATAGAGAAAAGTCAACTGATATGAAAAATATTTAGAAAGTTAAAAACCAAGACTTGATGGTTTGGATGTTGGGGGAAAGGGGAGAGGTATATTAAGGTTGATTCAGACTTTTTGGTAGTATAACCAGAATACTGTAGGTATCATTCACAAAGATGACAAATAGAGGACAAAGAGCAAGGATTTAGTACCAAGTATGGAGCAATGGAAAGGGTACATTTGTGAGTTTCATTGTAGAAGGCCATTGTGACATCCAGGAGACTGACACAGGGTCTGTATTTCAGAGGAAAAGTCTAAGCTAGAAATATTTATGTGGGTATGGATGATTTTGTTTAAAGGGAGGATATAAAAAATATTTAGAAAGTTAAAAACCAAGACTTGATGGTTCCGATGTTGGGGGAAAAGGGAGGAGTATATTAAGGATGATTCAGATTTTTTCATAGTATAACCAGAATATTGTAGGCATCACTCACAAAGATAACAAATAGAGGACAAACAGCAAGGATTTAGGACCAAGGATGGAGCAATGGAAAGGGCATGTAGAGAGAAATGAGCTCCTTAGGAAGCTGAGGCAAAGTGTGAAGAAAAATGAGAGTGTAGGGAAGGGTGTATTTGTCAAAGACAAGAAAGATGTCCATCTAACATGCTGATGACTGAAATGTTTCCATTGCATTTAACAAGACAGAGATCACATGTCACCAGCTAGAGCTACTTTGCTGTGTGGGGCTGTGGGGACTAGAGTGACATAGACAGAGGAGCGAATGGGGGAGGCAGGTGTGAGGAAATGATGGTGGTGAATACAGACAACTTTCTTGACACTGAAGGAACTAAGAAGGATAAAAGTTGTTATTTGTTAAGAGGATTTGAGAAAAATAAAAATTTCTTGTTGTTTATTTTGTTTTGCTTTTTATGGTTTGGTTTGTTGGGATTTGTTTGTTTTTTGGAGAGACTAGGACACATTTAAGAATAAATGGGAACTTCTAAGCAGCTGAGAGAAACAACTTGAAATGCTAGGATCCTGAGAAAGCCAAAGAGCTGAGATCAGTAAAGAATGAGAATAGGATGGGTACTGGGTGTCAGTGGATCTGAGGTATGAGGAAGAGAGGGCTGACATTTGTATATGCCTGTGTTTGAAACAGTAAGTGAGGTCACTTGCTCAGAGTAAATAACTCACTGAAATAACCAATAGTAAAAGGGTGAGGTGATGGAGGTTTAAAAAGAGTAGACAAGATATGTAATTGCCATTGGGAGTAATATAAGATTTATTTATTTATTTTTAAAGATTTTATTTATTTATTTTGACAGAGAGAGAGAGAGAGAGAGCACGCACATGAGCAGAGGGAGGGGCAGAGGCAGAGGGAGAAGCAGGCTTCCCGCTGAGCAAGGAGCCCGATGAGGGGATGAGGGACTCGATCCCAGGACCCTGGAATCATGACCTGAGCTGAAGGCAGACACTTAACCAACTGAGCCACCCAGGTGTCCCAAAATGGGAGATATAATTCACCAAAGAAACTTAGTAAGATCATGGGAGTTTTGAGAGTCCCGTGGAGATAGGTAGGTTTGTATTTACAGTGGAATCAACCTGCCCTGTTGTGAGACTTCAACAGCACTTGACCACTGGTGGACAGGCATGAATAATGCAGATAATTGGGGTCAGAGAGGAATGAGGTTTTGTCTTTTAAACAAAAAAGCAATGGACAAGAAAGAAAAAGATGTGTTTTTGAAATGACAGGACTCTGAGCTAGATTGGAGGAAAGTAAAAAAAGGAAAGATCTGATGGCCTGGGAGACAGGATAGGGGTCAGTGAAGGTGAAGGAGCAGTTGTAAACAATTGCACCAACAGGCTTGGTAGACAGATGGTTGCTGTTGGAGGTTGATGCTTGAATTCGTGATCTGAGTGGTAGAATGGATTAGTGATGGTCCAGAGGGTGTGTGTGAGAATGGAAGACTGAGATAAAGTAAAGAACAGGCTATTGAAGATGACTAGCAGGTCAAGGAACTGAGGGGAGAAGGTTCTGAATGAGGGAATCAGATCATTCCCATAAATGCTGAAGTCCCTAGAATAGTGGCAGACCTGAAGGGGAAAGGCAGCCAAAGATCCAGGTACCAATAGCTTACATGAATGATGGGGAGTGGTCAAAAGGTCTGCAAGACTACAGCAGAGACCATCCATGGAGGATACCATAGTGAAGCAGCCTCAAAGAGCAAGTTTTTTGTTGTTATTGTTTTAATGAATGGATTAAGCAATAATGATCTCAAAGCAGCACTCAGGAGAAAGTACATACTAATCCTATCTCCAAGTCCTGTTTTCAGAATAACAGTTAAATATTCTTCTTCTCTAATAACCAAATTATACTTATGGTCAAAAATTTTATAGTTGCTTTACAGCACAGAGTATCAAAATTATTTTAATTATACCATTTCTGTTATGGGGAAAGAATTAACTGTTCCTTATGATTCTCAATGAAGGGACTCCTCGAGAGCAGGGTTCAGTAAACTTTTCCTATAGAGGTTCATATAGTAAATATCTTAGGCTATGAGGGCCAGTCTGTCAAAACTACTTTTATCTGCTATTGTTGCATGCAAGCAGCCAGAGATGATATATAAATGAAGGTGAACTCAATCTGCCCCACTCCCAGAGCTATTGTTCAATTTATTCAGCACTCAAGAGAAGTGGTAGTGAGAAATGGAGAAGAGAGAAAAAGAAGCAGTATTGGAACTTAAAACCCAACAATTAATTCTATCAGATTTTAAAATGAGGAAAATCAGACAGAAGTTCATGATTTTCCTTTCCCCTAAAACAAACTGAAAAATTGAAAGCAAGCACTTACCTGAACATACAGTTCTCTGAGTTCATATTGAAATTTCTTGGGATCTGTGGTAATTGTCACTGGGCCAATTTCTATGAAGATAAAAATGAGACAGGTGAATAAATTGTAATCAACAGCATTAAAGACTCTATTGTGCTTGCAATTGTCTTTTCATTCTGCACTACATGGCTATTTATTAATAAGAAATATATAGCCAGCAAAACAATCTACTGTTTCTCAGTTTATAGCTACCAAAGAAAAACTTAAAATTTGCTGGAAATCATGCTTATGCAGAGTGAATTTTTAGCCTTGGGAAATGCAACGGCCAGTCAAAAAGTCATAAGACAAAGAGTCAGGAGACCCCACTGGTCAGTGAATATTTATTGAATACCTTCTTTGTTGCTGGGCTCTAAATTAATCCCTTACCCAGCCTATAATTCTGTTTTCTCCACTATACATTGTAAATTTGTTTGCAACTTTTCTGCAAGTCCAAATTAGTTGAAAATAAAAAGTTTAACATTAAACAACCTAAAACAAATGAATGAATGTCAATGCCACATGGTTTTTAATAACTTGCAGAAGCACTGAAATGAGGACATTAAAAGTTCAGGAAATAGCTCCTATCACTCCCTCCCCCTGGGCTGGGGTTGCTGTCCATCACTATCACCATTCTCCTGAGCTGACTTTGACCACCGTAATTACCTGACTACCCTGATGTACTCCCCAACGACCACTCCAAATAGGAACAAGTGGGGCCACTGCCTTCCTTGGAAAATCAGGACCTCAATAAGTCAGGTGAAGAGAAAGAGCCCAGAAACCAGGGTGGGTGAAGTTGGCAATATTATTTTTATAGGGTACCGTACGTCTTTAAAAAAAAAAAACCCAACATTTAAAATAGACAAGTGGAAGGGGCCTTTACAGGAATCAATTACTTCCTTAAGAAGCATTCATATACTTAAGGAATATAGTATTAAAATTCATCAGAGTATCACATGCACAGACATATCATCTTAAATTCCCAGGGTGGATGAAAAGTTTTTTGTTTTATCTAATGAAGATACAGGCTGCATTCAAAATGATAATATGCAACTACAATATAAAATTATAAAAATATTTAACATTGAGTTTTTAGAAGACATTTTTCTAGCTTCAAAGGCACACTGCTAGACAAAAGACTTTATGACTTCAAAGGATAATAATTAATGAGTGAGGCCTTCTATAATGTGCTAAATATAATACAAAAACAGACTGTAGGATTTTAGAAATAAATGAGGTAAATTGGAAAGGAAGCACAATTTTTCCGCCATTACCCATGTAATTTTTCTTAGAAATCACATGAAAACTATGTCTGCATCCTTCATCACAGATTAGACACCTTGCAGTATGCAAAAGGAATGGAGAGGCAATTGGAGAAACTGTGAAAATGCAAACATCTGCATTCCATACCAAGCAGAACAGTTATTAGTTATGTGAAAGTCTTGTCCCAAGTATATGGAAAATCAGAGAAGCCTACTCCCTCAAGACTAAACAAAGGCATACTTTGCAAAGGAATGCAAAATAGCAAAGAATATGCCAGACAGTTACACCCTGACATATAAATTGTCAGCAGCATTGTCAAGCCAAACTTCTATATTTCTACATGGCATAATACTGAAATAATTCTAGAATTCAAAGCTCAAGAATTAGAAAGAAATACAAAGAATACTGGAGGAAAGCAATTACATAAGAATAAAAAGGGCACACATACAAGAATATTGCCTACAATAAGAATTTAAAAAATAGCCCTGGATATATGCCTATTCTTCAAGGGTGGAGATCAAGGACTGCTATTAAAATAAGAGGACTGATTAGCCCTCATTTATATCCATAGACTCAAATACCCATTTGTTTTCAACAAAGATAGGAAATCCCTCCTGAAGCTCATTAATAAGCATTTTTGCAAACTACACTGGACAGCTGAGATAAATCTTTTATCAGTTATGAGAAATACTCAGGAGAGGTGAGGGCTTGCTGAACTGCCATATCCCTCCAGCTGTAAGCATCCTTTCCAATTCTTTTCAATTGAATGATATGACTATTTGGCAAAATCAGCCCTCCTCCCTTTCAGGACTTGCTTCCATTCCAGTCTTTCTCTTCACTTAATACAGCCCTGTGGCACTTGTGTTAGGAGCAACTTCCTCTTCTCTTCCTTTTTGCTCATGTTGGTTTCATCCCCTGCCAAGCCTTTGATGACATCCATCAGGTACAACTTTGTCCTCTCTTCCTGCCTGAACATGGTCCTCTATTGCTTACAGAATTAAATGGGAACTCTCCAAGGCGTTCCAAGTCTCTCTTCTATTACTCCAATTTTCTAACTTTGTCAACATCCCTTAGCATGAGGCTACAGTGCTTCCTCACTACCCCCACGGCCATCCCCACGGTCTTTCATCTGCCCATATGCCATGCATTCTAAAAAGCCTGATTTAAATCCTACTCCTTGAATGTTTTGTCTTTTCTCCAATTTGCTTTAATGTTGTTTTGATGATACTTGTACAGTAAAGACATGGGGAAAATGAAAGTGCATAGCATTTAACAGAATGTGGAGATCATCTCCACTTTATTCAGTTAATTTTATCTTATTTCTTACAAAGAAAACCCACTAAAAAAATCAATCAATCCATTAACCATCAATCTCCAAATAGAAGCACTGAGCTAGAAGGATATTAAGATTCGATCTCTTTATCTATAGACAAGAAAACTTGAGGTCCGGTGAAGATGAAATCCAAAACTTTGATGGTGGAAAAAAAAAGTTAAGATATCTGAAAACATTTTCTACACAGAGCAACATGTGCAGCTCTCTAATAATTCTTCTTTTCCAAGATCTCCATTCTGTTGATGATTATATTACTATTAACTTTCTCCTCCTTTCCGCTGGACCACAGACAAGATAGACCATGTGACATGGTCAATATGACATTGATTAGCCAACCAAGAAAGTTTTCAGTTTTCCCTATTAACCACATGATTTATTCTTTACTTCAACCAAGTTGTTAATGCATAATCAATAATTTCCCACATATAGCTTGTCTTAAAAAAACAAGCAAAAAAAAAAAAAAAAAAACAGGGGGGTCTAGGTGTCTCACTTAGTTGAGCATTGGACTCTTGGTTTCAGCTCAGGACATGGTCTCAGGGTCCTGAGATCCAGCCCTGTACAGGGCTCCGTGCTCAGCATGGAGACTGCTTGAGATTCTCTCTCTCCCTCTCCCTCTGCCCCTCCCACTGCCCACACATGCATTCTCTCTCTCTCAATAAATAAATAAATAAAATCTTGAGGAAAAAAAAAACATTAGGGCAACGTTTATTGTTACAAATATAAAAAGACCACTTCTGATTTTTTTTTTAAAAGTGTCCAAAACTCCAAGGCAGTCTCCTCTTTTCATTTTGTTATTTCTCGTTTCCTAGGGACTTATCAGATGGGTTGGATTTATTTCCAGCATCTCAGCCATTGTTCTCTTAATCTCAGTTGTTGGATTGTATTTGAGAAAATAATGGAAAGAAGTTCACAATGTAATATTTTCTTTCACTGCTTCATTTGGCAAGATCGATATCCAGTTTCTCACTTCCTTTTTCCTTTCCACTAACAGATTTCTGCTCCTTACAGCTTTTCTTTACTCAAAGGGCTTCTTGATAATAAGAGGAATAGAAAGTGCTGCTTGCTGGGGTTTAAAGACTACCCATGCATGATTTGATAACGATGTTTGCAATTTTTTTGGCTTTAAAAAATATATAGTTCTTGGCTTTATATTTACAGTTACACATAAATATGTGGAAAGTTAAAATGAGAATCCCTAGCTGCATTATAAACTAAACAATATTTGCAGAGCATCATAGAAAAATCAAACATGGATGGATATATATATATATATATATCACAGGGCTTGTCACAATGGAAATTGTTGAAAACTATAGCAAGCTATGAAAAATTAGAAAGTTTTATTTAGTGCCTGAAAAGAGCCAAATAATACAGAAAGGGACAGCAAACTTTCTCAGTGTCCAGAGAGAATAGAGACCCCTGAACTCTAGGGAAATACAGAGTGAAGGCACCAAGAAGGAGATGAGGATGGAGCTGGGCCCTGAAGAGAACACCAGATTAACGGAGGCTGGCATTAAAGCAGAGAAATTCCAGAGACTGGGACGTGGGCTGCTCAAAATCCCTCCCATGAACTGAATCTCACCATGTTCCACACTCTAAAAATTCTACTCGTCGTCAATTAAACACAAATTAATTATAATGTCTTCTATGTGCAAAGTTGCTAGTAAATAGACATATTCAAAGCATTAAAGTTGTCTAAATGAAAATTAATAAATTTCGTTTCCTGCTTTGGGATGCTACAGAAAAGCAGATTAGTAACTATATTTACAACTATATTTACTTTTACTGTGTTCATTTTAATCCACAATACACTCTTTCCAGATTTCCCTATCCTCATTCAATTATAATGTTGCTGTCCAGCACCATTTTTAAATGATCTGCATCTAATCCATGAAAACAGAACTGTTTCCTGACTTTGAACTAAGCCAATGCCAAGTATATTTCAGGACTCATTTAATTGAGTACATTCCTACGCACACGAGAATAGGTAATTTTCAAGACCACTTAAAGGCCCTTAATGATTGTTTTGACATGAGGTGATGTATTTGGTGTGTTTTATAAAATCCAGGCCAATGGTGAATTCATGCCTAGCATGTTATCTTAAATTGATTAAATAGCATTCTGCTCCACTATCCAAAGAGATTATTCCTTTAACAATGAGTTGTATGATAACCTTAAATATATGTACTTAATGAAACTGCAGCTAATATTTGTAAAATGCAAGGGTCATTTCACTTGGCCTGCTAAACAGGATACAGAAAAAATTGTGAACATGAATTCAGCAATGTGACACAGCTGTTTAGAACAGGAAGCAAAGAAGAATGCCATAATAATCGACACAGGACTTTGAGGTATATTAAGTAGGAAGGATGTCATTGCTTATGCTGGACCTTAGCCCGAGCTGCAGCAAGCACTCTTGCAAAAACAGCCGTGGGAATTTTAATGGCCAACAAGGTTCAAACTTAGTTTTACCTGAAATCCTAAATAAAAAATGGCATTTTAACACCAAAATATATCCATGCATTGATAAGGTATACTCAAATAAGAAAACATATAATGTTTTGTCATGCTATTTAATAAAATTTAATTAACATAATGATAAAATTTATTTAACAAGCTTTCCGGTGTGCTCACGGTACTCTGAAAGCAAAAGAGAAGAGAATGAATATTATGTACAAGAACATTTTAAAATTTAAATAACAATATTCTTATAAGGAAATGTGTTTTTAAATTTAAGATAAAATTAGAATTCATTTCAAAGTTTTAATTGTTCTTTTAGACAATTCTTTAGCATTAATGGTCTTTCAAATAAATCTAGACATCAGTGAGGGATAAAGAAAGATTATAAAAGGAGTAAAATGTTGTTGAAGAAAAAAATACACTTATTAGTCCTTAGGAATGAATCACTAATATTGTGAAAATTTCCACGTTAAGAGAATAGACTTAACTGCAACCCTGATTGTTTCCACAACTAAACAAATATATGCAGTCTTTTGATCATGCTTTCAGGGAAAATATAATTCAGAGATCCAAAATCATATTTATGAAGCAACATTATATTGGCAAAAATATGGAAATCAGAGACATTGATAAAAATATGATAGATGCATTTATGTGTCTGTATATATGTGATATTATGTATACGGCTTCCCCTAAATACTTGCATTCATTCATTCAACAAATAGTTCAAATTGTCAGGAAAAAGCACAAGCAAGCAAATACACTTAAAGAGATACAGCAGAGGGGCGCCTGGGTGGCTCAGTCGGTTAAGTGTCTGCCTTCAGCTCAGGTCATGATCCCAGGGTCCTGGGATCGAGCCCCACATCAGGCTCCTTACTCAGTGGGGAGTCTGCTTCTCCCTCTGCCTCTGCTGCTCCCCCTGCTTGTGTTCTCATGCACTACCCCACCCCAAGAAATAAATAAAATCTTTTAAATTTTTTTTTAAAAAAAGAGAGACATAAGCAGAATCAGAAACATCTGGGTGTGTCTTTCAAATTAAAGGGCTGACTGCATGGACTTAAGATCAGTGCAGTTATACATGGCCTTGCTCTCAGAGGCCCCTGCTCTGTTGAGAATGCTTTGCAGTCAACTGTCCTGAAATAATTTTATCTTTGAATTTGTGTTTTGTAAGTGAAGTTCAATGGGATAATGGAACATGCAATGTGAGCTTGGAGCCTTGGATCATGTGTGGTCCTGCCTGCCATTACTTCTGAGGATAGGTTCTCAGCCACCTCCCACCCCTGCATGCCCAGGCCCTACCCTGTTCCTGCTGCTACAGCTGTCACCATCCACCATCCACCCCAGCAGGGACCTGAATGTGAGGATGGAGGGGGCTGGGAGCTCTGGCTACTGGAAACCTCAGCAGGAGCAAACCTTCTATACACGCCCCACCCAGGTACCAAGCATGTCTCAGCACCAAGGTTTAAAGAACCCTGGGGGTCAGCTGTCTGCCAAAGACTGGGGCCATTGGAAGAAATGTCTGGCTCAGCTGACCAGACCCTGCCCCAGGCTGAAGCACAGTGCTTGTCCCACATCTGGCAGGAAGGGCAATCCCACAGCCCATCTGGCCA
Organism: Ailuropoda melanoleuca; assembly: GCF_002007445.2. Taxonomy (NCBI): domain Eukaryota; kingdom Metazoa; phylum Chordata; class Mammalia; order Carnivora; family Ursidae; genus Ailuropoda; species Ailuropoda melanoleuca. The sequence goes on from NC_048225.1 coordinate 84,170,886, forward strand.
GATGCTGAGCTCAGCCCACAGCCCCAGGCAGGACCTCAAGGACCAACGTGGGTCTGCACTTGGCCCATGGGTATCCTGGTGCCTGGGGATGCTCCCTCCTGACGGCACACCTAAAGGATCTTCTCCTCCTCCCTGCGACTCTCTGAAGTCTGTTAGCATGGATTTTACCATCCATCATTATTTTGTACAATACCAGTTTTAAATACAAATATCAGAGCATTTAACTCCTTCATGGACTCAACCAAATTATACAATTCGTATAATTGTGCCTCCAACTGACTAGAAGAGACACACACAAGCTAGACTTAGGAAGGTTAAATGAGGAGCTATTCGTTTATATTCCCAGCAACAGTATAAGTGTTCCAGGTTTATCAAGACATTAAATTAAGTAGTACTCCTTATTGAAGAGTATAAAAGATTTTTTATGAAAAAAACCTTTGTTATATAAAAGAAAGCTAAATATTAAAATATATGCATTCTGACAATTTATGGATTTAATACACTAAAAATCTTAAAATTTTTTTGCTTGTATGTGTTTTAGAATACTTAGCAACAATATTCTTAAATTTATTTTGAACAGCACATGGGCAATTATACTGATGAAAATTGATAAGACAATAAAGAACATCACAAGCATCAATAACTAAGAAGACAACTGCTGGTATATAAATGTATATATAATAACTGGAAAAGAATAGATAATCTACATGCAAACTAGTATCTGAAGACAAATACATTAAATAGGATTATTTTTTAAAAATATTTAACTTTAATTCATATTTTATAGTATATAGTAAAATAAACTCCAATAGGCTTAAATGGTTCCATATAACCATTATAATTATTTTAACTGAATCCAAATTAGAATATAAATCTGATATACAGAAGAATAATATTCTCCTTTTCAAAGCAATTGAAGAAATCATAAGGGGAAATACTGACAGATATAAATATACAGAAATCAAATGAAAACTGATTACACTTGCGGTAAGCACAGCATAACATACAGAGTGGTCGAATAACTATGTACACCCAAAACTAACATACACTGTGTGTCCACTACACTTCAGCATAAAAAAAAAAAAAATCAAATGAATACTAAAATCTAAAAAAGTCAGATTTGGCAACATTTCTGTCATCAATTAAAATAGATTAAAATCTACACTATCAGAAGAGATCATTCAAATGTGTACCAAAAAAAAAGTATCAATCACTACATAAAAAGAAAATTCATTGAGATGGAAAACAAAGAAATTAGATCAGAAGCAAATGTTCATATTTATTATAGTGAAAGAGATATAAACTTCAGCCAATTTTAAGCACCTTTCAAGAAAGAAAAGGATTTTTTTTAAGATTATCCCTCAAATCGTAACACAACCTGGAATATGTGTACTGTTGGTAAGATCATAAGTGGTTGCCACTTTAGTGAAATTTACTATAGTTATATGTATTTTAGGTATGGTAAGTCTTAAAAGTATCTTCTGATAAAATCACTTCCCTCTTCCTTGTAATTCCCTGAGAATAAAAAGACACGACATAAATAAGATATAAACAAATAATGTCAAAATAGAAAAATGTTTAGAAACATATAAATCTCTAAATAATATTGGGTAGCAATTAAACTATTGTTCTGTGTATAAACATAAGTAACAGCTTATCATGTAACCGAATAAAGAGGCAAAACATAAATTTTATATACACTTTGATTGCAACTATAGAGACAGATATGCATGAAGACAAATTCTGAAAGGTCACACCAGAGTAAAAATTGACATTTGGAATAGGTAGAATAATGAGGACTTTTTCCTTTCATCAAAAAATTTTCAAATTAGTGTATTCATAATTTAAGGACAGAAAAATTTCACTCCCGCATATACAAGCTTGAGGTCGGACTCATGAATTTTGGTTGTGTTCATGAATTTGTGGCTCTTAATTGGTTTATAATGGTCTCTGGAAAAAGGCACAAAAATATCTCTCAGTGTTAGGCAAGGTAACAAGGAAAGCACTGATTTAGGACATTACCTGTTACTGCTGTAAGGCGAAATATTTGAATAAGGTGAAATATTTAGAATTTAATCAAAACAGTCATTGTCTGGATCCAGTATTGTTTTTCAATCCTCTCACTTCAAACTTTCATCTTTCTTTTAAATGCACAACTCTTGGCAATGTCATCTTTCTACTGTTAGTCTTTACTGAATATACAAAGAATTTCTTTTGACTGAATGAAATAAGACACTCTACAAACTTGTAACACTGAAAATCAACCACAGTCATATTTTGGTTCCATTATTATCATTATCATTATCATTATTATTGGTTTTTATTTTCTCTACACACTCTTGCAATGATGTGTGTCTATTCACACACACATGTGTATCTGTCTTGCTTTTTCTGGTTCAGAGAAATATCAAAAATACAAAATATTCAGTATAATTATAAATGTTGAGTGTGAAACTGAATCATCAATGTCAATGTGAGTATCCATTTTAAATTTAAATACTTCTCCTAATATGAAGTTCAAAGTATTTATCTTAGTTGGTGGCTAAAAGTTTCCCCTATTTGAACACTATCACAGTCTCATTAAGGTTAATTACTTTGTTCCAGTGTGAATCTTCTCCAAACTTATTTTCTACCCAAGACAAACCTGCACCTGGTGCCCATTCTTGGTATTTGGAAGGCATCTGCATAGCAGCCATCCCACTCCCTCTCTTCCCAGGTCACCAACACACTGCTGCAATTGCAAGGCCAGGCATACGCGTCCCCACAGATACCAATGGGCTGTGTCACATGTCCGGTACTTTCCAAAAACTATAGACAAGGAACAAGAGACATTCTGTTGCATTCTTCTGGTATCAAGGTGATCAGTCCTTTCTTATCACCACAGGGTTTCAATACCCGTGCTCCAAGTTCCCATGCTTCTCTACTTCACTTTGAAGAGCGTTCCTATTAACTGATTATATCAAACCTTCTTTTAAAACCTGAACTCCAAAAGGCAGGGGTTGTTTCTTTGTTGTACAGTCTGTACTCAAACCAAAATGCAATAATTAACATGTGTTTTACAGGCATCCATTAATAACAATTAGCGGAGACACTGAAAGGGAGATTTGTCCAACTAAAGTTCCCAACCACACTGATTAATAGTGCTTAGATTGGTGCTGATCCAGATCCCACCAGAAAATCCACATAGACAAGGTGAAAGTGTCATATGATTTGGAATTGTTCATTTACATGGCCCATGTTTACTAAATGTTGTACTTAAGAGGCAGTCTATTGCTTTGGTTAAGAGTTCTAGCACTAGAATCAAAACTAGTTGGGTTAGAATCAAGGCTCTGCCATGTATTTGTTTTATGTTTGGTTTGGTTTGGTTTTTAATTTTTGTCAAGTTGCTTAATCTCAGTGGCTTTCAGTTTCCTCATCTATAAAATGAGAATAATAATCATACTTACAACCAGAGCTGTCGTGAGAATTTAATGAGGACAGCATGCATGGTGCAATGGCTGGAATAGATTAAACACACTAACTCTGCTGTTGCTACTGCTACTACTGCCAGCAGCTTTTGTGACAACGTCAAAGACATTACTCTGGGTACCATGACTGGTTAAGTAAATATCTACTATAAAAAAAGAGCAACTTCAGTTTGGGAGTTTAGGGGAAAAAACGATACTTTTCTTGTGCCTTATCACTACTTAAGATGATTTAAAGAATTTGCATTTGCATCTCAAGAAAAGATTAGTAGGGGCACCTGGGTGGCTCTGTCATTAAGCGTCTACCTTCAGCTCAGGGCATGATCCCAGAGTTCTGAGATCCAGCCCCACATCAGGCTCCTCTGCTGGGAGCCTGCTTCTTCCTCTCCCACTCTCACTGCCTGTGTTCCCTCTCTTATTGGCTGTTTCTCTCTCTGTCAAATAAATAAATAAAATCTTAAAAAAAAAAAAGATTAGTAAGTAAAGTATGTTCTTTTTAAGATTTTTGTTTTAGTAAGGTACATTCATATTAGAAGCCATATCTCCTACAAAAACTTTATATTTTTACTTCTCATATGATGAAAAAGTCAAACTTTTATTGTGTCTATTTATATGGGCTTTTAGATAACTACACCTGTGCTTTCTTTCCTTTGGAGACAGTAGAGCATCATTTCCCACATCAGTCATTAAATAGATTTCAGAATTTAAAATTACATGATAAAAAGTATTTCAGAAATATGCTTGATCTTTCATTTCTACTTCTCTGATAATTAAAGCCATTAATACCCCAAACAAAATTGAGGTTAAAGCAGCATCTACCAAAAAGAGAAAACAGTTTTCTGATTTGGGATCACTAATTAATATTTTACATAAAAATACTACTGTCAAGTTATACTATCAATTATTCTCTGTTCCCAAAGTAATCTAGAAAAATGTCCACCTCTATATCTTAGTTTTATATTTTTTTTCTATATAGAAGGCTGTTTTCCCCCTTGTCAAACTTTTCTTCAAGATTTAACTCAAGTCTCAACTTTTTTTAGGAACACCTTCCTGAATGTCTCAACCCTTAGAGATCATTCCTCTGAATTCTTTTAATGACATGTCTTAACTGCTTATTTACCAGATGTGGTAGGCGTTTTCTAAAATGGCCTCCAATCATCCCCACCAGCTGATATTCACACCCTTGTGTAATTAATCCCCTCTCTTTGAGTATGGGCAGAACCTAATGACTTTCTTCTAATGAAGAGAATAGTACAAAAGTGATGGGCTATCATTACCAAAATTAAGTTACAAAGAGACTATGACTTTTGTCTTGCATGCCATCTCTTGCTCTTTAATGGAAATTACCCATGTGAGCTACCCTGTTTTCCCACAGAGAGGCCCACATGGCAAGGAACTGAGGGCAACCTCTGGCCAACAGCCATCAAGGACCTGAGGCCTTCTTTGTCCAACAGCTCATGAGGAACTCAATCCTGCCAAAAACCATGTCCGTAACTAGGTGGACCCTTCTCCATTTAAGCCATGCAATGACTACAGAACAAACCAGTACCTTGATGGCAGACTTGCAAGAGACCCTGAGTCAGAGGACCTAGTTAAAGCATGCTGGGATTCCAAATGAACAAAGTGTGATATAAAAAATGTTGGTTCTGTTACAACACTAAGTTTTGGAATAAATTTCTGTGCAGCAGTAGATAACTACATTAATTTAACTGCATATCATCTCCTGAGCTAGATTATAACTTTTCTCATGATGGTAACTGTGAAATTTTGAATCTCCATCCCTTGGACAGTGACCCTCACTGTTTGATAATGGTGATACTACAGAAATACATAGACAACAATTTTGAACAATATATAAAAATCATTACCTTAAAATAGTCGTTATAGCAAATACAGAGAAATTACAGTCTACCTTCAAGGATCCATAGTTTAATGTGCAAGAGAGAGAAAATATAAACATTTGTATATATACGTGTGTTTATAATAAATGTCCAAACAGAAACACCAGACATTGTAGAAATGACCAATTTTAGAAAGGGTGAATATTTAAGTAATTATTATTTAAGTAATTAAGTAATAAAAGCAAATGAAAATAAAGTATGATTTCTAGAGAAATCAGAAATTAGTATGGACTATCTGAAAAATATGTAAGAAAAAGAAAATACTAAATATTACAAAATCTCTTAAAATAAAACAATTGTGGCACTTAATCCTAAAGAAAAAACCCACTAGGGATATAATGAATATTAATAAAACTCTGAAGTCATACATACATTATCTCTAATGATGCCCATGAATCTCATGATAATTAAATCAATAACGTCAAAAGGATGAATTAATTGAAGAACATTCAAAGCAACTGAAGTTGAATTAATATTCTAAAGAAGTTATTAATGAAATATACACTCTGCCAAAGAATAACCTGACAAATATTTAAGATATCTTCTGGCAAATACTCTTGTAACATTTTTTCATTGAACAAATAATTTTTAAGTCCCTACTAGGCAACCATGCCCTGTGCTTAAAGCTAACCATTGAAAGCCTAATATGTAGCTAGCTGTATTAGGTGAATTTATGTGACTTCTTTTCAATTCTGTAAATTTCAACCCATTCTTTTCAATTCTGTAAATTTCAACCCATCTACTGAGTTTACTATAAAAAAAAAAAAGCTGAATATGTTTGGCACAGGTCATAAGGAAGAATGTGTAGAAGGCATTTTTCTGAAGAAGAAATAGAACGGACTGAAATCAAACAGAACCGATATTAAGCACCTCATATCTGACAGCACTGTGCTTGGCACAGGGGAACCAACTGTGGAGGAGACAGACATGATTCCTTTCCCCATGGAATTCACAGTCTTAGAAAAGGGAGAATAAAACAAACAAGCAAACAGAAAAAACAGCAATAGGTTGGAATAAGAGCAAAGGTGGAAATAAGCAAGCTATCGAGAAAAATAATGGGGAAGAGTAGCTGCTTAATATTACATTACCAAGGGAAGAACTCTCTCACTTTCTTTGTATAAAACAAATGTCCATGATCTCCATCCATTTTTATATTGAGCTGTTGGCATTTTTGTGTCAATTTGTAGAACTCTTTATATGTTAAGTAAATTATGTTTTGTCTGTGATATGAGTTGCACAAATATTCTCTAGTTTGATGTTTCTTATAAGCAATTTTGACCATGCAGAAAGTTTTCTTTTATGTAGTAAGTAAAATTTATTACTCTTTTCTTATGATTCCTGGTTTTTATCATAGTTGGGAAAGCTTTTTCATGTTGAAATTATATAGAATTCTCCCATGATGTCTTCTATTAATTTTATGGTTTATGTTTTACAATTACATCCACGATTCATTTGAAGTTTCTTCTGGTATAAGCTATGAGGTATGGACCCATTTTTTTCCAGATGGCTACCCGGTTGGCTCATCATTATTTATTGAAAATCCATTTTTCCCCCAATGATATTATATGTACTGCAATTCACATATGTATTCTATATTTTTTCCACTGATTTTCCCTCCATGCCCAGAACCAAACTGTCTTATTAATAATTGAGGTCTAATAAGTTTTCATCTCTGGTGGGGCTAATTCCACATCATTGCTCTCCTTTTGCTGAATTTTCCTGGCTATTTGTGCTTGTATGTTTTTCCATTATCAACTCTAGATCAGTCTATCTCGGTCCAAAAATATCTTGTGTTTTTGTGATTGTCACATAAATTTATAAAATGAATCAGTAGAAACTGACAAGATGCTGAGGCTTTCCATGGTGTATTATTCTAAATATTAAAGTATGCTTCAGGGAACATTAGAAGCCTTTAAAAAGATTTTTTGCTTTTTTCTATATAGAATGTTGCACATTTCTTGTTAAGCTTAATGCTATTTTATATATTTTTTTATGGTGAACGCTGGGGATCTTTCTTCCACTGGGTCTCTTAATGCCTGTAACTTTGTATATATAGAACCATTGATTTTGTGTATTAATTTTTTCTTTCACTGCTGTTTGGAATTGTTTAACTCTTTGTAAGAAGTTTCAGCTGATTCTTTTGGTTTTGCAGGTACACAAACATATAAGCTGCAAATGTTTTCTTATTTTTATATCTCTAATTTATTTCTCTTATCTAATTGTACTCTAGAACAATGTTAAATAATAGTGGTGATAATGGACATCATTGTCTGTTTCTGAGATTATCGAGAATGCTTATAATGTTTCCCCATTAAGGATGATACTGGATTTGGGATTGAAATAGATACATTTTATCAGGTAAAGAAAAATATCTATTTCCAATTGTACTAGAGGTTTTCCTTTTTAAGTCTGAACATTAAATTTTGTTGCCTTTTCACAAGTATGAATATAAACATGTGCTTTGCTCCTTAAATGTAATGTTAATAGATCTGATGTGAAATGTTGGGGCTCAGGAGCAAATGGTCAAGACAGAAGTCTTAAGACATTTATTGGTGCAAAAAGGTGTTTTTATTACAGCATGGTGACAGGACCTGCGGGCAGAAAAGAGCTGCCCTGGGGTTGGGAGGGGCTGATTATATACTTTTCAGGTTGGGAGGGTGTTAGGGATAGTGAGAGTCTCTAAGGAATTTGGAGGCAAGATTTCCAGGACCTTGAGGGGCTAGCTGTTATTAGGAAAAGGTCATTTACTATCGTCTAGTAAAACCTGAGTCATGAAACCTCAGATGTATATCAGTGGGCATATGCTTGGAGAATGACTGCTAACATATATGCTGGAGAAATAGAGATAAAGGAAGTTTCCAAAAAGATTTTTACAGGATCCTGGAGGTTGGGATAATATCAAGCTAAGGTTGCCTTGGGCCTCCAGCAAAGTACTAACATTGAGGCAGCTAAGCTCCTTTAAGAAGGTCACTCTACCTGTCTCAAGCACTTGTCAATGGGCTTTAAGTTGTAAGAAGGGTTTTTTTTTCTTTTGCCTTTGTTCTCCTCATCAGATTTCCTTTTATTTACTGAATCATTATCTCCCTGAAATAAACCTCTTTAATCAGGATTTTTTTTAAGATTTTATTCATTTTAGAGACAGAAAGAGCAGAGAGAAGCAGAGGAGAAAGAAGAGAGAAAAGGAGAGAATCTGAAGCAGACTCCACCATAAGCACCAAGGAACAGGCAGGACTCCATCTCACGACCCTGAGATCATGACCTGAACTAAAACCATGAGTCGGACATGTAACCAACTGAGTCAACCAGACGCCCCTAATCAGGAGGTTTTATTCTTTTAATGTCTGCTACATTCTGTTCACCAACATTTTATTTAGGATTTTCACATAGTTATTTGCATGAACATAAATATGAATGATCTAAAGTTTTAAATACAATCTGTATTAAATTTTGATGTCAATATCATGCTAGCACCATTTTAAATACTGTTAAATTTTCTTTTTCTGCTCTTTGGAACACTTTAAATACCATTAACATTATCGGGTTTTTAAAGGTCTGGCAGAATTCTTTTTGTGAAACCATCAGAGCCAGTTGATGATGCGCGTGGGGTGTAGATTTCTCTGCCCTGGCCTCCCCATTCCCAGTTAATTTGTCTGTTTTTGTTTTCTATATATTTAAGAGTCTTTGAGATAATTATCTCTCTCTAGAAATTTACCCATTTCTTTCATTTTTTAAAAAATATTCACCTAGGGGCGCCTGGGTGGCTCAGTCGTTAAGTGTCTGCCTTTGGCTCAGATCATGATCCCAGGATCCTCGCATCGAGCCCCGTGTCGGGCTCCCTGCTCAGCAGGAAGCCTGCTTCTCCCTCTCCCTCTCCCTCTGCTTGTGTTCCCTCTCTCGCTGTGTCTCTCTCTGTCAAATAAATAAAATCTTTAAAAAAATTTTTTTAAATAAATATAAAATAAAATTATTCACCTAGAGTTTGGAAAAAATCTCTCATGGCTTCAATTTCCAGCATATTGAAGTGATTTTCCCTATTATTCTTTCTTATGTTTTATATTTGTACACTCGACATTTTTTATTTCATTAGCTGACATTTTACTTTTCCCAAATAAGTACTTCTAGTCATCTCTTACCTAATTCATTTATTTCTGCTTTCATGCATATTGATTATTATTTTGCTTTCCATGGATTGATTTTCCTGTTGTTGCTATTGTTTTCTAACTTCCTAACCTAGTACTCAAAGTAGTAAATCTATACTTTTTCTTCTGGGATTTGTTTTATCTGCATACTACAGATTCTAGTATGCTGTGTTTCCATTATATTTATTTTCTAAATTTTAACCATTTTACTTTAGATTTTCTCTCAGACATGACTTGAAGAAAGAGATTTTTAAATCTGATGAACTGTGGTTTTAAATTTTCCTCTCTTTTTATTTTTATTGCATTAGTTTTGTTGCATTACGATTAGTGCAGTTTTCTTTGTGGTACTGTACATGTTTGGTCTCTGTTAACATTCCATAGTCACATGTATTCTCTGTTTTCAGTTTTAAATATCAATTAGATCCACTTATTAATTATGTTGTCTAGGTCTTACAGATTTACATATTTTTGTCCACTTGATCTGTCAAGAACTATGGAAGAAAATTAAGATTCCTCACTCTAAATGGCTTCTGTTTCTACTGCTAATACTGTTTTATTCTCTCAGTGGTATGGAGATATATTTCTCCATTACACTTTCACTGTGAATGTTTCAATCCTTTACAAAGTATTTGTTTGTCTCAATTAACATTATAAAGTGTTCTTTTTGACTCGTTTAATTTGACCTATAACAAATCTTCCCTTATATTAAGACCACGACCTTACCTTGTTCTTTAAAAATTTTATTTATTTATTTATTTATTTATTTATTTATTTATTAATATTTTTAGGAGGGGGAGAAGAGGGGCAGAGGGACAGGAAGAGAGAGAATCTTAAGCAGGCTCCATGCTCAGCACAGAGCCTGACATGGGTCTTGATCTCATGACCCCGAGGTCATGACCTGAGCTGAAACCAAGAGCGGAAACTTAACCAACTGAGCCACCCAGGTGTGACTTTAGCTTGCTTTTAATTTGCATTTGAAATAAAGGTACTTATTTTAACTGCCATTTTCTTGCCTTCTATTGTCCCAGTTTTGTAAATTTTATTTATTTCTACTGTCATCACAACTAACATTATAGTCTCCTCTGTTACCCTCATGCCCACATTTGTTTTACTCTTAGCCAAAGAGTTACAAGGGTCCGGTGCTCAGGGCTACTACTCTTGCTGTAGTGTTTCCAGACATCTCTTGGTGGACTGCAGTTCATCTTCTAAAAAATTCCTGAAGATGTTTCAGCGGAACAATATTCCCTGAGTTATCCACGTTCAAAACTGTTTACTACTGCTTTGTACTTTAACATTTTTGCTCGTTATAAAATTCTTAAGTCATACTCTTCCTCAAGATTTTGTAGATCTTGTTCCACTATCTTCTAGCATTGAATATGTTACAGAGCAGTTTAAGGTCACATTAATCTTTTTCTTCTACACATGACTTTTTTCTTGCTCACCCAAAGGATTCTTTCTCTACCTCTGATGTTAAGTCATTTAACTTAGGTATGTTTCCATGTTGGCTTTGGGGCAATTTCCACTGGGCTTGATATGCTGTTTCAACATGTAAACTCAAGCCTTCTTTATAGGAATGCACTTCATTTGTATCTTTCAGTATTTACTTCATCACATAATTTCCATGTTTTTTTTTAGTGACTCCAGTAATATGCATGCTTGATTTTCTTTTCATTCTTCTATAGCTACCATTTTCTCTCTAATCCTTTTAAACTTTTAAAATCTATTTCATTTTTCTCAATTTTTTCACACCCATCCTCTAGATCTTTGCTGTTTTCAGCAATGTTTATTTTTTCTTATTTTCCTTCCAAGTTATTATTTACTTCTGTGACGGTTTAATTTCTCTCTTCCATTTCTTTCTCGAGCCCCTCCGTTGTTACCTACCATCTCTTTTCTGAGTTCTTGTATTTCTGATTTGCACTAACCCTTCAGAGACATTTATTTCTTTAAGGTTTTGTTTTATTTTTAAATTTACGGCACGAAGTTCAATAATAATTTGTGTCTCTTTTACACCACCTTGTTTTATTTTTCTCATAAATTTTTCTTACCTAGCTTTTGGGTTTCTCCTCATTTCCTCATTTTTTTCCTGTAATTTTTTTTTTAAGAGATCTTGGGCTGGTTCTGCTTTTATATTGCAGTACTGAAACAGGTATGTTTTTTTCTATGCCACAGTTTGCTGGAGGTTCATGTGGGGATGGGAGGGGTCCAGGGACATGTTCCAGAATAACAGCACTTCTTCTCATGATAAAGGATTTAGTTTGTATATTTATTTGCCTTTTGCATTTCCTCAGCCAATGAACATAGCAGCTGTGGCAGTTTTCTTAAACATCCTCTTCTCTGCTGCAATAGAGAAGAGCTGTTTGCTGAAACAATGGCTATGTTTTCATATGCTTATTAGCCCATTTACTTGAGTGCTGAGAACCAAACTGGGTCTGAGAAAGCCCCTACCCTCTGCTGATGCACCCAGTGCACCAATGTATCCTGGTACAAAAATGGAGTTCAGACATTGAACCTCAGGTATGTCCCTCGTCTTCAAAAATATCCCTCTTTAATGCAGCAGCTGCATTCTGTCTCCACTCTTGCCCATTTCTCCAGCCTACTACACAGTGTCCACAGCTTTGGGCAGAAATTCCTTTTCGCAGGTGGGGGGAATCTGGGGTTTTAGCAGTCTCCTAGTTTCACCAAAAAAGGTTACATGTTTGTTTCTCATTCACCTTGTTGTTTTGGATGCTTTCCATGAAGACAATAAGATAATGTGACTTTAAACCACCACATTCAAATCAGAAGTCCTATCCTAAATTCTCTAGTTTTTAGTCTTAAATATTGAATATTCTCAAAATCCACATGTTTTATATGTTTAGGAACTGAGTTGGAAGCACTCAGAAATAATGATAGCCATCTGCTTTATGTCTGGCACTGTTCATACACATACATTTATTTTCTTGTATATTCCTCCAAATAGCCCTGCATCTAGGTATTATTATCTCTATTTTACAAATGAAGAACAGAGCCCAGATTTCAACCTGGATCTATCTGATGTAAAAGCCCACGTTCTTTACTCCAAACCACACTCAAACTAGTTCTATTCTCCAAAGATAATTTTAAAATGTTTAATTGTTGTGGAAACCAAATAATTCCTGCTTGATTAGATTGTGGCATTATTTCTTTGTTTTGGAATCTAAATTGCTTTAGTCTCCTCCAAATGTTTTTTTTAAACCACTGGTTACATATAGGAGGAAAATTTTTAAGACAGAAATGGTTCCATGTTGTCGAATAAGGACTTGACTTCCTAAACTGTAAAACCACAAAGCCCAACATAACACAACCAATATGCTGTTTGGTTTTGTCCCCTAAGCAACTGACCAAACAGTACTATACATGGGCCTGCCAATGGATTTGACAAAGATTAAGAATGTTGATACACCTCCTACCTAAAAAATAAACTTTGAATAAACATAACATAAATAACAAACAGAGGAACGTTCAAATGACAAACAATTTGAGAGTAAGATTACAAATGTTTCACTTTGGACAGAATTGACGTAATTATTTCATTAATGTTTTAAAAACTTGCTACATGCATAAAAATTCCTGCTCCAATATTCCAAACACAGTTACAGACAGAAATTAACAATTGCTACCATATCTTTCTTGCCATTCAAAACAAGGCACTGTACAAATCTTCTGTTCTTTCAAAATAAAGTTTTATTAAAAATTTTCAATGGATATCCTCTAAAGATAGCATTAAAGAGAAACACAATAATAGAAGAGCACAGTACTTTGCATGAAGACCTGTGCTTCTGTACAGTTCTTACAGTATTAGTGGTGTAAATTTGGATAAGTTACTCAATTCTCTAGCTTCAGTGACTGTGCAGAAAATACACTTGGAAATAACTTTCCTCAGTGTTTCTGTGTGGTTAGCACCTGTGTAAACACCTAGCATAGTTCACAACACATAGTAGATGCTTGGTAAGTATTTATTGAATTCAAATAACATTAAGAACAAGTTCTCGTTTCTCTTTTCTATTGCATTTAGAGCTAATATAATCACAGTAATTAAACTCTACTCAGTTTTTCTCAAGGATATATTAGCTGTTATAATTAGCTTTAAATAGGGGCACCTGAATGGCTCATTCAGTTAAGCCTCAGACTCTTGATTTTGGCTCAGGTCATGATCTCAGTGTTGTGAGATCCAGCCCTGCCTCAAGTTATGCACTGGGCATGGAGCCTGCTTAAGATTCTCTCTCTTCCTCTGCCCCTCACCCGCCACCAGCTCCCCCTCCACTCACAGGCATGTGCACACTCTCTCTCTCTAAAAAAATAATAAAGTAAAATAAAATAAAAAAATAAAATAATAATTATCTTTAAATAGATATTAATGTTCCACTTATTTCTTCCTCTATTTTTGGCCACGACGGAGAAGCAAGACTTAACTTCGGCACGGACTCAGAAAGTCTTCTATACTTTTTTTTAAAAAAATAGATCTATTACTCTGATCAATTAAAAGGTTTGAAAAAAATGTAGGCTGTGGAATAAAACAAACATGAATACCAATTCTGGATTTGCTGCTTACTAGTTATAACAAGCTAATTAATATCTCAGAGTCTCAGTTTCCTTATCTGTAAGATCCTGACAGATTGGTTAGAACCAAATGGGATAAGGCATATAAAACAATGTAGGAAATAGGCATTCAGTAAAGGTGAGATCTTCCCCTATGAAAAATTCTAGAAGTCTTTACAGTTTCAACTGTGCTTACACCCAATGTATGTGTCCATATACCCCTGGGATCTAGCCAGAGCTCAGCCCACAATGTGTTAATACATAAGTGTTTATTACTTTGCTATTAGAAGACATTGCATAGCTTGCAGACAGGGTGTATTTTATTGGTTACAAATTTGAGACTGCCTAGTTTTTTTCAACCCCTAATACCAAAAAGCATACAATTTAGCAGGAAGATAAAAACGAACCAAATAAGTGCGAACAAGACTGTGTGTGGTAAGTGTGGCGCAAACAAAGCCACTGAAGAGGAAGACACAAGATCTCTTTCATCTGGGACAATATGTCTAGTGGTTACACACATGGAGTTCGAAAGTGACTGCCTGTGCTCCAGTCCTGCCCGACCACGTACCGCATTTCTTTGGGCAACCTACTTAACAATTCTTTTAGCCTCAGATTCCTCATCTTTAGAACAGACCTTCCCAGAGTTGTTAGCAGAATTAAAGTGTAAAGCCCAGCACCCAGGATATGTGAGTTAATGATAATATTGCTACTATCTAAGTCTCACAGTGAGTATATTTCTACATCTCTCCCCATTTCTATCAAAGACATGCTGTCAGTCCCACCACAGAATGTTGATGATGGTGATCAAACAAACAAGTAGCTACTTGCTATTAGTTCCTAAGTGCCCAGATATGTTTGGAAGAAAAAAAAATGGAAAGAGTAGCATTTTAGGAAAGCAATAAAAATATAATAACACACCGGACTGCACTAGGAATCTAGGAAATTTCAGTACTTGTTTCTATAAGTCTGGATTGTTTTAATTCGAAGTTGAAAATGCTTCTTGCTTAAATTTTGGTTCTTAATTTAGAAATAAAAAGAAATAAGGAAAGACAAGCAGGTCCTTTGGGTGGTTTATTTTTCCAGAATAGGGTATTTTACTTCAGTCCTGTTTTCTGGCACTCAGTCACGCGAACTGCTCAATGGACCTGACTTGGATTTTGTTGAAACCACAAAGCCAAGAGATGGCGCCTGGGAAGCCCATGACTAACTTCCATCCTAAAAATAAGCATCTTTGCCAGAAATCTGTAGTTATTTCAGGTAACATGAAACTCATAATCAATTGAGGCAACAAGAAAAACAAAAAATACCCATCAATACCTAAAGCTATGAAATTGCCATTAAATATCATTTGTACTTTAAATTCCTAAGAGCAATTGTTTTATATGTTGCCCACCATTTCATACTTGTTCTCCATGTGCCCTGGATATGACAGGAAGCCTGTGAAAATGTCAGTATAAAGATTTAAAATTTTGTTGTAAGGGGAAAAAAAATGAACTACCTTTTCCCATAAAATAATATGCCTCAAGACAAGAACACGTTATTCTGAAGAAATGATCACATCTACTCAAATATTCTCTTCTGGAGGGGGAAAAAAAGTCCTTTAATGTCCAACAGGTGATAATGAAATAAAAGGTGGTCCATATGTAATATCTGAAATAATGTTTCAGAACAATGTTAATTCCTTGTGCAAATACTCACAATATAATGCTAGGCAGGGGGAATGAAATATAAAATAAAATATCCCATACAACTTTCATTTGAAACGGAAAGAAAAGAGTGAAAGGAGGGCGAGAGAGAGAGTTGACAAATGAAATATACCAAATTTTACCAGTGACTCTGTTAGAATCTACTGATTTTGTTGTTGTTTATATTTATTTTCCAAGTTTTCTACAAGAAACATGAGTTGCTTTCAAAAGCAAACAAAAAATCTGAATCTGAAATATTCTCTGTCAAATGGGATACTTCCTGCCCACTACACGGATGTTTTCCATCAAGAAAAACATGACCAATTTTTAAAACTATGAAATCATAAATGAGGAAGCCCATATCTTCAGTTAAAATATTATTTATTTTGGATGCATTAACTCCTGTCAAGCAACCAATGGGCTGCTGAAACAGATTCAACAACAGAATAATCCCTAATGGCTAGCCTAAAGTAAATTTCCTTTTTAATTTGACCCTTTAGTTAAAACTCTATTAGCAGTCAAGAATACACTCTTGGATATTCTAACGGAAACTAAGTACCTTAATGTAGCTGTGCGAGGAAGGGCTTGATTTAATTTACACTGAACATTTTTTCCAGTCCTCCAGGTTAATGAGAATGTTGATCAGGCAGGCAGGAGCTAGAACACCCAGTTTTAATATGGTTGGGCTCCTGGCAAAATGGAGAACATAAAGCTTAAAATTCAGCAAAGCAATTAACGGGTAATAACTACACATCCCAGAGCAGGGCACACTCTCATCCCTACAGAATCCACTCTGCCTGCCTAGCACTTCCCCAGGGCCCAGCCTTCTCCTTGGCTTTCCTGAGCCCTCAAGCTGGCCAGGCAGAAGGGGACCACAGACAGGCCCTTCTGTTAAGCATCTTCCTCAGCTCAAAAAGTCAGATATAATCAGGGGCACCTTGGTGGCTCAGTCAGTCGGGCATCCAACTCTTGGTTTTGGCTAGGTTATGATCTCAGGGACGGGAGGGAGGTAAGAGAGAGCCCAGTGTCCAGCTCCCTGCTCAGTGCAGAGTCTGCCCAAGACTCCCTCTGTCCCTCCCCTGAGCACTCAGGCCTGCGTGTGCACGTTCTCTCTCTCTCTTTCTCTCTTTCTTTCTCTTTCAAATAAATAAATAAATCTTTAAAAAGATAAAAAGTAAGATATAATCAGATTGGCCCCACAACCTCAGCAAGGCTGAAAATTCTGAGCCAAACCAGGGCTGTTATCTAGTCGACACATGCATACACACACACCACAGAGTGTAACTGTCATCAAGCTCTCAATCTATATTCTAGAAAGTTGGTTTGGTTGCAAGTGTTAGATGTATCAATTCTGGGGAAACTGTCTACTACTGTCTACAACTCAGTAGGGATTCCAATATGGTCCCCTTAAACATGGTTATTATTAATTTTACTAATATATGACAGAATATGAGTTTTCTAAACCTTTCTACCAATAAGACAATTCATTTCCCTTAGATCATACGTATGGCAAATACCTAACAACACAGAGTTACTATGAATTTAAAAAAGAGAGAAAACCAAACTTGGAGCTAACTTCTTCTGAAGTCCTCTTAATATATGTACCTTTAGGGAGATTATGGCAGAGAATACAATCCTTTATATTGTTGATCTCTATTATAAGGTACGTATATTCCAAAGAGTGCACAGAAACATGCACACATAAGAAATTTCTGTTAATATTTGTTTGTCTCAACCATGTATAATTTTTTGTGTTTTACAGTTAACGTAATTTATTAGAACAATGGTACTTGCACGTGACTTGTAAGTTAATATATATATTACAGATATATACTCAATATTTTTATCAATAAGTGTTTTATTTTAAAAGTTTGAAATCTGATAATTAGAACTGACAAAGAAAAATGTCTATATAAATACTGTATATATAAAAATCAGTGTACTGATCTCTACTTAGCATGTAACTTTACCCAGCTAAAGGCAGTGAATGGTCCATTTCACATGTAGCTTATTGTAAGCCCTTCACAGCCAGAAAATATTATATATTCTGTCAATACTATTTCCCATGAAGTATTCCGTGATGTCTCAGATGCTTTTGGCTAATGGCCTTCAGCTTGATTTTAATCGTATTAATCCTCTAAATCTCAAATCCATGAAAAACAACATGTACCACAAACTTAATATATATTTACAGACTATGTTTTAAAATATATTATTTGTAGCCCTATTTGTATTAAAGAAAAGAATTTTAATTTTAGAGAGAGAGAGCGAAATGACTCTGAAATTCAGGTCAGTTTGAATTTGATCTAGATTTTTCTTCTGACGAGTTTGATCTAGATTTGCTGATGATCTGTTCTACCAACTAAGAAAATCTATTTTGGAGGGCTGTCTCAGCTTCATAATTTTAAATTCCAGTTCAAAGGACATGAATGAAGAATGCCTTGGATAATAAAAGGAATGGAGTAAAATTCAATCCCGCATACTTACTTGCATGACTCAATAATTTTAACCATCCTTGTGTAATAAAAATGGAGCTACCGTCCAGTGAAATGGTCCAGGTGAGATGAAAGAGAAGGTTAACCTCACTTGGGATCCATGCCCCAAGATAATGTTGTTTCTTGGAATATAAAAACAAAGTAACCTCAGAGATGACATCAACACTTTCTGCTGCTAACAGTTTCAAATCAAAAGCAAATAGCATGTACAAATTTGTCAGCCCACTGGCAGGGGTTCCAATACCCTTTTGCAGCCTTTATCACACTTCATTGTGTTGTGGTTTGTTTTTTTTTTCCCTTTCTGCTACTTCCTTTATCTACTTCCTGCTCCTTCTCTGGGTTTTTATTTTCTTCTCCTGTGTCTTGCGACACCTTTAAGAGGTCATGCTAAACAGGCTGTATGGCATAATAATTGTTAGTCAAAAGGAAAATTAAACTATACTTCAGAGTCTTGGTTGGGGTTCATATCACTGAATTGTTTTATTGACTATTTCCACTGTGAAAACACCTAGTGGTTCAATATAATTCTTCCATTTGTTTTGGATTTTGCTTGCTTTTAAATATTTGGGGCAATTTTTTTATGACTGCTTCTTTCTCCAATTCTTTCCAAACAAAATAAGAGTATCTTTTAAAGTAAAATATTTAAAAAGATTGTAAGGAGTTATAAAAAATTCATAATCAGAGAAGTTGGTGCAAAATCATTGGAAAGACAGGAAAAACAATCTGTCAATTCAAATGAGATATTTTTCTCCAATTTCTGACTAAACTGTTTTAGTTTCTGAAAGAACATGCCCAAGGATACAGATTTATGTAATATCTGAGAATTCATGGACAACGAAAAAATGTAATAGATAATGTCAAATAGAGGAAAACGTTATTTTCAAAACAGAAGGAAAAGATGACAAATATCAGAAAGAATACATAAACTGGTAAACTTAATCTTAAATTCAAGAAAATGTCAAAAAAATAAAAAAATTAAAAAATAAATTCAAGAAAATGTCTAAAATGGTTATGAATACATAGAAAAAGATGTAGTTACATACAAATAAAAAACAAAATATACCAAACTAGTAGCACTTCCTTTTTTAAACATGGCTTCTATGGTGATAGTTAAACTGCATAATATCCCTTAACTCCAGAAAAAAATTGGCAACATTTCTGAAGCTATTCAGATTCAATGACATGGAAATTTAAAATGGGATTTAGTTAGGAGGTGCCTGGGTGGCTCAGTAGATTAAGAAGCCGCTGCCTCTTGATTTCAGCTCAGGTCATGATCTCAAGGTCCTGGGATCAAGCCCCAAGTCCGGCTCCATTCTCAGAAGGGAGTCTGCTTGAGGATTCTCTGTCTCCCTCTTCCTCTGCCCCTCCCCCTGCTTGTGCTCACTCTCTCAATCTCTCTCACAAATAAATAAATAAATCTTTTAAGAAATGGGATTTAGTTAGGATAAGTTTTACCTTCTACATATAAATTTTTAAAAGTACAAAATGGTGTTAAAATGCTGCCATTCATTTACTCACCTAAAAGCACAGTAATTGGGCACATAGCATTTCAACTCTTATGAAAAATATGTTCGGTCTTTAGCCAATTGCAAGCTTTGTATCAGTCAATAATATGAGATGATTAACAATAAAAGCTAAAAATCTTAGGGTTAACAAAAATATTGTATTATAGCAAGGAAAGTATATAGAATTATATTCAATTCTATTTGATTCACATCTGGACAACTGTATACAATTACCCATTTTAAGAGAGGAAAGTGACCAATTAATGTGTCCAAAGAAGGACTATCAGGTTGCAAGGTATCTTCATCTGGAAGCCATTTCATAGAAATATTTAAAAACAGATAACCATCTTCAAATGCTTACATGCATGTCATTTAGAAGGAAAAGAACTTAAAAAGATCAGTAAAAGAAACAGATGAACAGACTTAGCTCAATATGATGAAGATTTTTCCTAATAATTAAAACTGGTATAAGATGAGACATATTCTGTCACTCAAAGTATCTGAGGGCAGTTTAAGTGATCAACATCAAGGCTTGGAATGCTGGACTGAGTGAACAATTCCTGAAATCAAAGATAATTACTGTGCAGTGAAAGAAATACGAAGAGAGGATATATATGAATACAGGTGGAGGTACACCCTCCTCACAGAAGTGGGGAAGTTAGAGGAAGCTTTCTGGAAAAGCCCAGAAGAAATAAAAATGATGTGAATTTTGAGTGACGAGTTGGATTTAGCCAAATGCAGGAGACTCACAGGGGAAAACAATACAGGTAAAACCAACATCAGATAGAAAATAGTAGCTGTAAGACACTAAAAGTATTTAAGCCTGATTCATTTGCTTTCCAATTCCCATGCTTCTCTGAGCCAAAACAGCTTTTTTGTGCTACACGTATAAGGACAACTTTCAGGCTTTTCTGTCTTCCCGTCCTAGGTTTCAAAGTCTGGACATAGACTAATGAAAGGCTGGGCCTTTCCTGGGTCACCTTATGATAAATATATAAATTTACGGCTAGGCTTTAATGAAGCTGGAAGAATTGAACAACAATTTTTTGAAACTATGTAATGTGCTAAGAAGCATGAACTCCGGCCAGTTAACTACCTTTAGGATTTCAGAACTGACCACTATCATGACTCTCAAACATGTACAAACGTTTACCTGTAAGTAAAATCTTCACTGCTTAAAACATGAACTGCTTTATCATGGTGTTGCCAGCCCTCCATAATTTGGCCCCAGCCTTCACCTTCAGCCTTCTCTCCTACTTTGTGTCCTTGCATGCCCCAACCGGGGCCCAACCTCTCTGTTTATAGCTCTGAAATTTCCATCCCTGTCTTTGTTCCACTGTCCCATTAGCCTGGGTGCACCCCTTACAACACTGCCTATTGCTGCCTACTCCTCCTTGAGGGCCAAGCTGAACATCCCTTACCCCAGGGGAGCTCTGTAGTTCTATGCCTACCTCCCAGGGACAGTAACTTCATTGGCCACTGTGCACCCTCACGGATGTTCTGCATTACCTTTTGTATACACAACACGTCTTCCCTGCTGGGCTCTGAGTTGGCTGAAGAAAGAAGTTTTCATTCATCTTTGTTTCTCCTGCCACACCTACCTTGCACAGAATCTCTCTCAGCAAATTCATTTACTCAATTTACTCACAAATATTTCCTGAGCTCCTACTATGTGCTGGAAACTGTTCTAGACACTGAATATAGGTGGAAAAAACACCAACCAGCAATCCCTTGCCCTCATGAAATTTCCACTGGCGAGTGGAGAGAGGTCTAACCATAGACAAGAAAGAGGTCCAGGTCACAGCATCAAGAAAGTCCTGTAGTTGGCCACTAAACCATATGGTAGTCAACAATGAAACCCCTGTCACTTTCTACTTCTTTCTGTCTCCCAGCTTCCCCTCAGTGAGACCCATGGATGTATTCAATTCCAGGGGCTTACCTTAATGGAGTTTCCAAATTCACAAAATCCTAAGACACAGACGTACTTAATGCCTCTACCCCCAGATTGCGGCATCCATATTGAGTCATTCTCGCTGCTAGAATGCTACCCAACACCGATCACTGGTTTTTCCACATTATGTTCCAATTTGCCTTTATTGCTAATTAGATGCAGCTGACATTAGGACATAAAAGTCATCTATCATTATCTAAAACTTATTCTGTTAACGGCAAAGTGTAGATGAGTAAATAGTTTTAATCTCTTTTCCTATAACCAATAAACTGAATAGATATTGGGAAGTCAGAATGGGATGCACGCTATATAAGAGATTTCAAAGATGTGATCGAAAAAGCTATGGTTATAAAATTCTGAGAACCTCTTCTCCACTTAAATATATATCAAGCATCCTTTGATACATAGTGACCACTTTTCAAGCATTAACATCGTAGAAGGAGGTATCATGGACCACTTTACAAGGTCAGCTTAGCATATAGATTGACAAATCTGAGTTAGTAACCGCCTATACTTTGTCCTTCTTTCAGGTCCCTCAACCTTCCATTCTGCACAAATAGTGACATATTCCATGATCATGCTAGGTGCCCTTCCTTACACAGGAAACAAAATGGAATTTTTCTAATTAAGGCAAAAGACTTTCTCACTCAACTGGTCCGAATTTTCCCTTATGCCAAACTTAGTCCATGAATTTATGCCTGGATTCTGACTCGCAGATACATTCATTACCATCTCATGGGTTCAACACTGCTAAAGAAAAATAGCATTACCATCAAGTTATGGAATACACAGCAGTATCTGAAATTAGAATAAATAAATCAAAGTGGTGTTCTGTGATATAAAATAGCAAACATTTTAGCAAAGAATCCCAGACATCTGCAAGTCTTAGGTGGCCAAGTTGTGAGAAGTAACAACCTATAAGAAAAGCAATAGCCTCAAAGCTGAAGGGTTGTTTTCACAGATAAACAGGTTCGTAAAGCCTAATGGCATTACTGTCAGTTACACTTTCATAGGTTAGTGTAGGTGCATTTTTAAAATTAGAGAAAACAAATAATTGCACAACACTGTTACTGACTTGTACTGAGCACACTAAAGTCATTTTTTTCCTAAGTCACATACCTAACACGTTAAAGCCGGTAGCAAGATCTAGACCTCTTGCTCTTATGCTTTTAACACTAGCAAAATTACCCCCACAGCAAATAATCTAAATAATGGAAGCAGAGATTTGAAATTCCTATTCAAAATAAATTCACTCCTTCACTTACTTATCTCCCTGGAGTGGCTTCTACAAGTGAGCCCAGTTCCAGGCAGGGTGGATGTTAAAACATAGTATACACTTACAAGAATCCTAAATGACTATAGGCACTTATAATCCTATCAAGAAAAAGAAAATAAGAATAACTTGTTCAATTTGCAAATAATTGATACACCCACTTTTTTTTTTAAAGATTTATTTATTTATTTATTCGACAGAGATAGAGACAGCCAGCGAAGACAGGGAACACAAGCAGGAGGAGTGGGAGAGGAAGAAGCAGGCTCATAGCAGAGGAGCCTGATGTGGGGCTCGATCCCATAACGCCGGGATCACGCCCTGAGACGAAGGCAGGTGCTTAACCGCTGTGCCACCCAGGCGCCCCCACCCACTTTTTATATTAAAAAAAAACAAAACTTAGGACTCGACAAGTCATTTCCCATCCCCCATTTCCTCATGGTCTATGTCAAACCATNTGCCCCCACCCACTTTTTATATTAAAAAAAACAAAACTTAGGACTCGACAAGTCATTTCCCATCCCCCATTTCCTCATGGTCTATGTCAAACCATATGTTAACATGAATTAGGACATTCTAAGGATACTGTTCTTCAAAATTATCTAGGGAGCATTTTTTTTTAAAGATTTTATTTATTTATTTGACAGAGAGAGAGAGACAGTGAGAGAGGGAACACAAACAGGGGAAGTGGGAGAGGAAGAAGCAGGCTTCCAGCAGAGCAAGGAGCCCTATGCGGGGCTATCCCAGGACTCTGGGATCACGCCCTGAGCCGAAGGCAGACGCTTAACAACTGAGCCACCCAGGCGCCCCTAGGGAGCGTTTTTGAGTGATCCATCTATCATGATAAACGTAAAGTTATTGATAGAAAGCTCTTTTATTTGCCATTGGTTCTAAGCATTTTTTTCCCTCGTCTAACCAATAACAATGTTCACTTTCTCTGTTTTTAGGAAGAAATCCTCATTTTTTAACCCTCCACAAGCCCTCAATTATTCTAGTTTTATAATAATAATAAATACTAAGTGCAACACTATAATTAAAAGATAACCTCCTAAGATACAATAAGTAGAAAAGATAAAATAGATGCATTTATTGCCAAGAGAGTCCTCAGTGATTAACTGATTATCATCAAACACCAAATTTCCCTTCTACTAACTAGATTCCATTATTGTTAAAAAAGAAGCATGAACATCAACTATATCTGGGAAGGACTGGGAGTGATTTCTCAAAAGAACTCAGCTTTAATTGTTTGTCTATTACTAATATTCATTGTATTATGGAAACCACTATACATTGGGAAGTTTTCTCCCACCCCTGTTTCTAGCACTAACTTTCAACTATATAGCACATAGGTGTTTCAGAGAAACATAATCTATTTAAAAGGCAAGACAATAATGGGGCATCTGGGTGGCTCAGTCAGTGAAGCATCCAACTCTCTATTTTGGCTGAGGTCATGATCTCAGGGTCGTGAAATCAAGCCCACATTGGGCTCCTCACTGGGCATGGCACCAGCTTATGATTCTCTCTTCCTCTACCCCTTCCCACCTCCCCCTGCCTAAAAAAATATATATATAAAAAGTAAAGGGCAAGAGAATAAAACATTTAAATCAGAAACTATGGTTATCAGCAATTGTTTCAGAAGAGTACCCTATCAATTACTGGTTTAAGGGAAGACAAGACACAAATTTGAAGGTCTCCTCCACGTTCAATCTGTCAGTTTCTACATCTCTCTCTCTTCAAATTAGAAGTTAAACTTGATTGTACGCATCTAAAATTTCTTTTTTTTTACTTTTTTGGAATTCCAGTTTATCACTCAGAACAATATTCAGTATCTTCAGCAGTGAAGAGCAAAATGCCATAAATGGAGAAGTCATATGTGAGCCAATCATGCTTACATGAACTAACAACATCTAAAACTCCACTACAGTTTCTCCATCACTTTGAGTGAGCTCCATATCCTATTCATCTACCCAGTTCTTCACTAGTTCACCACCATGCATCTAAGCTTGGTTTCGCAGTTACTTCTGTCTCAGTTTCTGGTGTGTGCATTCTGCTAGTATACATCCAAGGTAAATTAAAAGTAATATAGCAAAATTATAACAATTTACCGAACAGAAAACAAAGGGTCCAAATCCAAAAATAATGCAAAGGAATAAAATATTTTTCTATTAAACTCCAAATTATGGCTTTATTATATACAGATTTTTAAGATGTGTGCTTCATACCATAATACACAAAATTCCTTATAAAATTATTCCCCAGGATTTTGGTCCTAACCACATGACTCAACCCTCTGGAAGTCCATTTGTTATTCAGCACTGGGATACAGCGCCACCTACTGGTAATTGTAGATCCACGTTAAAAATCTTTTGTAGGCTAGGCTTGCTCAATATGTTTACCCAAAGCTGACCCAAAGCTACATATATCCTACAAGAGTAATTAGAATTTGATCTTGCTTAAAATGTGCTCAAAAGTAAAATTAAATAGAAATTATTCTGCTAGTATACTAAGTTTCTATTCTGGCTCATATTTTCACATTTTAACTAGGTAGTCAAAACCTCAGTAATAAATTTACCCTGTTCCCATGCTTCCATGTTTGAATTTTAATAAATGAACAAAAATTATACAATTAAGTATATATCCACTTATTCACTGATTCATTCATTCACAAATATTATTAAGCTCCTACCTTTCATAGACTAAGCCCCATGTTAGGCTCTAGGAAGCAGAACTGAGCAAAGCAGACATGGACTTAGAGTGTAGTTGAGGCACAATAGTTAAAAAATCCTTATTCAATTTATCACTATCATTTCAATCAGATGCAGTAAGGAAATCATCAGGAAATGCTTTCATGAGGAAATCATGTGAACCGTGTGCCCATGTACACTGTGTAGAGAAAACTCACAATAGTCATCTCTGTGAAACTACCGTATTGTAAAATTTGGAAATTTTATGCTATGTATTTTCTCTCTTACATAAAAAAGGAGTTATCACTCATTCCCAACTCATTGAGCATGATGCATATCAATGAAGGAATAAGTATATACGGGTTTGTGAATATATATAAATGTATATTCACAAGCAAGTGTCAATATTGTGATAATTAAGAGTTAGTGGATAACTAAATTGCCAAAAACATTTTCAATACTTTCCCTTATTATTCAATTACTCTTACTTTATGTACAAATATATTAACTGTTTGAAAAGCCTAAAATCTGCACTAAATATTTACCTTTAAAAATTCACAAAATGGGCTCTGTAATGGGAAACAGATCATAAATACAGACTTCACTTCATAGATCTCAAATGTTATGTGTTGTATAACCAATAGATAAGCAGAGAATGTGAAAAAGCTAAAAGGCATTTCAAATAAGAAATCATTTTAATTTTTCTTGGAACTGCATATGGCAACACATCTTTTACTTAAGAAACAATTCCATTAAGCCAAAATTATATTCATTTTTTCATGTCAATTGGCTCTTAAGATGGTCCAGTCTCTTCTATATGTATTTTCCATCGGTTTGAGTGTGTGTATGTTTTTCAGTCAAACATGTCAAATATAATACTAAAATTAGTATTTCAGTAGAAATACATTGAGAGGAAATCAGCCAAATAATTTGACAGGACACAGCAGCAATCAGCCCATTCACCAATCACTCATTCCTTTCCTTCCTTATTATCGTCACTTGTATCTTGCCCTAAAAATAATAACTAAGCAGTTGTAAACTTTTTAAAGTTGACCATCTGAAACAACTATATACCACCTAGAAATTAGCTGATGGGGTTACTAAAAGCTGAGTACTCTAGCTCTCATTGATAGGGCCTGCTTTAAATTGAAAATAAATGATCTTCATGAACATTATTAAACCTGTCTCCAGTTTTCTCTAACATCACAATTTGTATAGAAATGCTCTAGAAATTAGTTCATCTCATTAATTGAGACAATCTTAAAATATCTAACAAGTGTTAGGAAGAAAAATGTGCAAAAATCATGCCAAGAAGGAAGGTCTTGTATTTAGGTTAGTTCAGTACATTCAGCATTATCATTCAATCTTTTTGTTAACACTATCCAGTGAAGGCTTATGTTTATGTGTTTATATGTACATTTATCTTTTCAGAACGAGAGAGAGATCACATTGCCCTTTCTTTCTAGTATCCTAACCCAAACACCAGATCCACGGGAAAAACAGGTTACACCAAGAGATCCTCACTTTTCTACCAAATCATATTTCCCTGTTTCAAGCAGCCTGATATGTGGAGAATGACATATATATGAATTCTAATAAAAGAAGCACCCACTGAGGGCAAGACATACATATTTCTTTGAGGAGCCAAAATAAAATTATCTACTCTGTCCCTCCAGAAGCCCCTGATCAGATTGAGAACCCAAAAGCATTTTTTCAAAATTCTATAAAACTATTCCTATCTGGGCACCTGGGTGGCTCAATTAATTGGGCAACTGCCTTCTGTTCAGGTTGGGATCAAGTCCCGCATCCGGCTCCCTGCTCAGCAGAGAATCTGCTTCTCCCTCTGACCCTCGCTCCTCTCATGCTCTCTCTCTTTCTCTCACTCTCAAATAAATAAATAAATAAATAAATAAATAAATAAAATCTAAGGGGGGAAAAACTATTCCTATCTAAGTCTTAAATGTAAGGACATATGGAAATGAAATCAACGAATAGACTAAAACTCATGGATGCACAAAAAAATTGAGATTAAATTTCATGACACTTGAAAAACATTTCGTGACAAACTTAACTTGTTTGAGAGATTGGGGGTGTGGGGTATTTTTTAATAAGCAAATGCAGATGTTGAGGGAAAATGTTTAGTTTTTTGACACTGTTCTTTGCTAACAAAATTGCAAATGTTTTCCATAAGCAAACAATGTTGAAATGTCTGAATATTTTTTTCTTAAACCACCACCCAGCTGAACTTTGAAAGCTGGAATTTACCAATTTACTGCTTATGAGTTTATATATTTGATATTTTCTGATCAATATTTCTTTGTACAACTTTTAACTTATTTTCCATGCACTTTATACATCTTGATAATCACAGGAAGAATTTATGGTCTTGCCATTTTGCGCACACATGCACGCATGCACACACACTAAGTTGGTATTTATTCAATTGTCACACTTTAGGAACATATTTAAAGTTGCCCATAAACAGATTATGGGATGAAATATTTCATTTTACTACATACAGCAGTTTGGATCCAACTTTATGAAATGTACAGAACTATCCATATTTAAATATTCACTGCCAAATCAGAAAAAAATATTCAACAAGTAAAAACACTGATGCAAGTTTTCTTATATTTGAGTTTCACTTTCAGCCATTACTGTGTTATCTCTGAATCTTTTATTGGGCTAAATCACTGTTTTTCCTTTTAAACTTAAAATGTTCATTGACATTTGATAAGTTTCACTTCCATCTCTTCCCACACTCTGTGTGCAGAATGCAGAATTGTCTCAATCAGTAAGGACAACTTTCTAAATTCAGTTATAACACAGCTGCCCTATCAACATACTAAGAGTTCACGGATCAATGGAAACACTGATGGAGGAAAGAGGACCAGGTTGGAAAATGTAACCGCAGACTATCTCTTCCTCTTCATTCCCTTTAAAAGGGTGATGAGGACTCAAATGAGTCTAAACCTCTTGTGTTTTCAGGGCTACATCCAAGGTGTCAAAAGATTATTTTTCAATTATCAATGATCCCTGAAAAGAGCTTCAATGATGAGCTTACCTTTTCAAAAATTTATTTCCTCACCTTTAATCTCCTCACTAGATAAGATTTACAGTAAGGCCAAGTGAATTTCAGGTTGCAGAATAAAAATTGATACCAAAGAGAAAAAGAATACTATAAGGATGACCTAAACTCCGCAACAAATATTTTGAAGTTTCTAGTGGGTAGTGGGAGGAGTTTGAAGTGCTTCCAAAAGTATCTTAAACCTTTCAGAGAAGTGAGTAGTGACTGAAAGTAATTTACTAAATCTTTTAAGCATAGACAAGACCTAAATACTTTTGGAGTACTTCATACCTGGCTAATCCCAACATCCATATATCAGAAAGTATGTTAAGATCCTACTTAATATTATTTCCAGAAAGGCTAACTGTGCAAGGGTAAGGATCACCTTTTAAGCAACATTATCTTCCTATCTTCATCACCCAACTGAATACAAAATGTGTAATAGGCATTTCAGGAATGCCTGAAACTATGACATATACATATATATAATGCCTATGATTTTCCAGTGATATATATATATATAGATCACATGTGTATGTGTACACGCATGCATATAATTATATATACACATATATGTAATTGTTAATGGAGTAGAGAAGGAGAGAACACATTTTATTAATCATGAGTATCTTAAAGATTCTTACTAACAAAGCTTAATAAAAAAGACTATTTCAAAATTAAAATTCTTGGGGAAAACTGCCAAAATCTGTTTCCCAGAAACTGTCCTTAGTCTCCAACCCTGTCTGTAAAATGGGGTTTTTACTATGGTGAAGGAAAATACTTGGCCTCTATCTTATTCTTAGACATATGTTAGGAATGAAAGAGATGTTAATAAAGTGCTTATATGTCCTTCGGGAGAAAAATTCTATACCAAGTGATATCTTAAGGTAAGTCAAATATAATTTGACAAAAGGTAATTACCCATTCAAATCCTTTGGCTCTGGATCACAAAAAAGGAGGGTGGGTAATGTAACCTTGAACAAGTGTCTGGTATAAATTAATAACTATCCATTCCAAAGAGCTAATCCATTACGTACTGCCTATTGCTATTTCCCTTCTGAATACTTTTGACTCTTGTAAGAGTTGCCCAAAGATCCATGTTGGATGCCATCACATCATTAAGAGTCAAAAAAAGAAATATTGATCTGCCAAGAAAAATGGAACAGTAACCTCTCATGTCATTCAGATGCCTGAGGAGTAGAGAAAGTCAAATGTTAAAGAATTCCCTCATTTTACATCATTTATCAAGTCACAGAGATTGAACAGCTGTAGGTTTATTCCCCAAAAAAAATAATTTTGTAGGAAGCACCACAGCTCATTCAAAAATGTAATAAGTTTCCATAACACAA
Source organism: Ailuropoda melanoleuca (assembly GCF_002007445.2). Taxonomy (NCBI): domain Eukaryota; kingdom Metazoa; phylum Chordata; class Mammalia; order Carnivora; family Ursidae; genus Ailuropoda; species Ailuropoda melanoleuca. The sequence continues at coordinate 84,200,953 of NC_048225.1, forward strand.
CCAATAACAAAAGCAGAAATAAATTGTTGGGTTTTAAGTGATTTATCAATTATTTTTATAATTATTTGGAAATTTCAATACAAACCAGAAATCTCAACATCCAAAAATCGGATCAGAAAGTTCCATGTCTTAAACGTTTCAAAGGAGAAAATTTATCACTTGTTTTTCTGAACATAATAATGTTTCCAAGATATTTACTTTTTAGAAAACTAGTAAAGTTACACCACTTAATTTGTTATTTCATATCTTTCAGACTACAAGGGGGAAAAAAGTCTTCGTCATAAAAGAATTTTTGCAGAAAGGACCCAATGTAAAGATATAAAGCTCATAAACATGAAAAAAGTGATCCTAAGACAGGAACGCAAGGTTCATTCTCACAAATTATAAATACTGTTGGAAGACTTACTTAAAGGAGATTTTGAATCCTAACACCAAAACAAAGTCACCCAAGAACAGCCTTTTGGCCCAAACTAGTCTTACTTTCAAATATGTGTGTGTATAAGCATGTGTGCACATGTGTGTATACATCTATGTGCACATGTGTGTATTTGGTTTTGACTGTGTATGTATGGGTATAAGCATGTGTGCAAACATAAACAGTATGTGCACACATGTATGTATTTCTGGTTAGTGTGAATGAGCACTTGTGTGAATTTGTGTATATGTATGCAAGTGTACGTGAGCATATGTGCATGTGTATGAGTGTGTGCACGGGTACATGTGAGTACCTGTGTGAATGTGCTACTTCACTTTCCTCAATTAGGTTTAGTCTTCATGTTCCAAGAAGTAATCTATTTTCTTGTGAACTATATGACTGTATAATGGAGCCAAATCATTACATGGAACTGTAGGGTTCCATGGGTAGAGGAGTGGAAGGATGAAAAAGTCTGAATATTAACTCTTTGGTACCAAAATGTAACAATTTTGCAAGGACTATGTAATCTTCAACAGGAAACAATCACACTGAAAGTGTTAAATATTTCCATGTTATTCAGGGTTTTTGAACGTTCCGAGGTGGTTCAGACAAGGACTTTCTTCTAACCGAAACCTGGTCTTATTTATCTTACAATCTTCAACATCGAAGTAGCTCAAACCCTAAACACGCATCCTTTTACTAATTACTACTGTAATCCAACGCATAACTTTAAGTATTTTCTTTCTTTTTCTTTTAAGATTTTATTTATTTATTCTACAGAGAGAGAGACAGCCAGTGAGAGAGGGAACAGAAGCAGGGGGAGTGGGAGAGGAAGAAGCAGGCTTATAGCGGAGGAGCCTGATGTGGGGCTCGATCCCATAACACCCAGGATCACACCCTGAGCCGAAGGCAGACGCTTAACCGCTGTGCCACCCAGGAGCCCCAAGTATTTTCAATCAGTGAGGAAAAAACCCACCTGTTTCATTGATGACATGTTAAGAAAAAAAATGNCTTTTAAGATTTTATTTATTTATTCTACAGAGAGAGAGACAGCCAGTGAGAGAGGGAACAGAAGCAGGGGGAGTGGGAGAGGAAGAAGCAGGCTTATAGCGGAGGAGCCTGATGTGGGGCTCGATCCCATAACACCAGGATCACACCCTGAGCCGAAGGCAGACGCTTAACCGCTGTGCCACCCAGGAGCCCCAAGTATTTTCAATCAGTGAGGAAAAAACCCACCTGTTTCATTGATGACATGNGTGAGGAAAAAACCCACCTGTTTCATTGATGACATGTTAAGAAAAAAAATGTTTAAGACAGGAAATGAGAATGGGAAGCCTCTCCTAACAAGGCTAATTCAACCCTCTCGATAGATTGCCTACATTAAGCCATGTCAAATAAGGTAAATATAACCAGAATACAGTGGACATTTCATGGATGTATTCATAATACTACATCAGTACAAATCTTCATTGTGGGTTACACTTAATTTTCAAACTCCGAAACATAAAGAGGCTCTTTCTAAGAAGATGGCTTGTAAAAGGTACATGAAGCAAGAAACAGTGACAACATACGTGAGAGATATTTGATAAATATTACTGAATGAAACTTCTCCAGTTCAACCTGCTAAACACAGCGTAAATCTAAGAAAAGCACTCCCAAGATACCAGAGGCAGAAAGCATACTGGTTAAGAACGTGGGCTCCAGAGTTAGACTGCATTCAAATCCCATTTCTCTCCCTGTTCAAGCATTTCACCTCTTACCGCCAGTTTCCTCATCTACAAAATAAGAGAACCACATTGCAGAGTTCTCG